>NC_138952.1:25485145-25905145 GCF_965226115.1 Aulonocara stuartgranti
CAGTCTTTTAAGATATTCAAAAATTAGACTCCACACCTGCGGAGAACATTGTGAAGACTTCAGCTCTTTGTCATTGAGCGTGCAGTCTGTGCTCACAGTGCACAGTCAATAACAAATGACAGACAGGCTAAAAAAATGTGCACCTGCAGCAGAGCAGCATGCAGGCAACGCCTGACTTACAAAGTGGATCATCTTGCAGGAACTGAGGTGGTCGTTCAGTCCCATCCAGCGCTGATACTCTGGGTACTCCCCCCTGCTCAAGACATACTGGTAGCCCATGTAGTTTGGTCTCTCGTACACCACCCAGGCTCCACTCTCCACCCGGATGGAGTTGCAGCGGCTCAGGTAGGTGTGAAAATCTGAGCAGTCACTGTCGCACTCATAGCGACGGCCCTGGAAGTTCTTGTCCTCGTAGAAGACAATCTGAGGGGGGAACGCATAACAGTCTCAGTGCTCGTCCACCTTTCACATTTGCTCTGTTAGGCAGTCTAAAGCCTGGTCCCTGTCTGAAAGCTCAGACATTTTAAAGCAAAGCCACTGTTAACAGCTGCTCAAACAAGCAGTGAGGCTTTAATTTACAACAGAGTATAAGGAAACAACATCTGCAGCAAACCTCTGTACTCTCCCACATGCACTTTTGAACCCGCACATTAAAACTAAACTCTTTGCATTGACTCACCCTGCCCATCTTGGATATATTGTGTGGGATAGCCTTGGTGATGATGAGTGATGGTGATGCTTCCCCCTGAGGTCTTGATGTTGCACTGGCCTTTGAGCAAGTGCCTTTTATATGCCCGCTTTCCCACATTTATAAACAGCAACAGTGGAGGCAAAAGGGGAACAATCGCTTTGTCATGAAAATGAGATCCAAAAATTGAGTCAGTGATTCTAGTGCTATTCAGTTTTTCCAGAAAAGCGAGGAAGGATTACGGCATAATGGCCAGGCGTGGGTAAGCGTCCATTGACCCCACTACTCTACTGGCTGGGTCCAGTGCCCACCGTTACACATGCCAGCTCCACCAGCTTGCTCCCACCTGGCAAGGACCTGCCAACTCATGACTTATTTCTTTTTTGGATGGATCCACATGAAGCAGTGGTGAAAGTATTCACATCTAATAAGTAAAAATGGGAAACACAAACGGAGTGACCTCACTTCAAAATTTCAGTCTGAAACTGCTGAAATAACAAAAATAAGGAGAAAAAGTGAGTGGTGTTGTAGATGTGAGTATGAAACAAGTACTTAATGTACAATGTAGCGCTGGTTATAATATGCATGTGACTTTTAATGAAATGTTTACAATTATATATACTTTTGCTCTTGATGCTACTTATTTTCTTTAACATTACTCATAATATGTGATTTACTTTTGCAGTGTTGTGTTTCTTATGCATCCTATTTTCCAGGATTTTTTAATCAATCCAATAATTTGGACTAAAGTGGATTTGTAAACACTTTAAAAGGTTGGGGTGCCGCATAAATATGAACCCATATTTTATTCATAATAGAACAGAGAAAACATAACAAATGTTTAAACTGATCTCATTTGGAGTTTGATAGATGAGGGCAATGAAAGGCTTTAAAAGTAAGCACTACTAAAAGGAAACAGCTGGAGAAACATTTACAGCTAATTTGGCTAATTGGCAACAGAAATAAAAAGAGCATGTTAGAGAAGCAGAGGTTCTCTGAAGTAAACACAAACAATTTCAGAATCATGCTCCTCGGTCTAAAATTGTAAGGACTTTGGAAAAACTGGCATGAGCTCAGGAACACTTGCAGAAATCACTGTCTGTGAACACAGTTCACTGCGCCAAATACAGGTCAAAGAAGCCATACGTGAAAAAATGATCCTGAAACAACACCATCGTCTCTGGGCCAAAGCTCCTTTCAAACGGACCGAGGCAAAGTGCAAACTGTTCTGCGGTCAGAGAAATCCAAATCTGAAATTCTTTTTGGAAAGCTCAGATGTCACGTCCTCCGGGCAAAATATAAGAGGCACCACCCAGCTTGTTATCAGCACTCAGTTCAAAAGACTGAATCTCTGATGGTATGTGGTATTGGTGCCTATGGATCTGACTGCTTGCACATCTGGAAAGGCAACATCAAGGTGAAATACAAAGCAACAAAACCTGTAGCTTTTTCAAAAAACAAAGAATATCTCAGCAAGACCATGCTAAACTGAATACTGCATCTATCAAAACAACATGACTTCATAGTAGATGAGTCCAGGTGCTGAATTGACTTTCCTGCAGTGCAGACCTTTCAAATGAAAACATTTGGCTCATCGTGAATGAACAATCAGACAAAGAAGGCTCTGGACTATGGAGCAACTAGACTCTTATATCAGAGAAGAACAGGGCAACACTCCTCTCCCAAAACTCCAGCAGCTGCTCTCTTCAACTGATGCTAAAAGAGGCGCTGCAGCACAGTGGTAAACTTGGAACATGCAGCTGCCATCAAATTCAAAATAAGCTTTTTTTTCCCTGAAAATGCTACATTTAATTGTCTTCTGTGTTGAATAAAAAAATGATTTATGAAATCTGCAAGTCTTTGCATTCTGCTCTTATTTACATTTTACACAAAAGTTTCAACTTTTACGGAATTAAAATTTTACTGTGCGTTCTGTCGTGTAATAAAATTCAGTGGTAAGTGGCTTAACAAACAGGAAATAATGGTCAGGTACAAGGACTGAACTGAAAATGAATGAAAAAGCAGCCAATGTCCAAAGACAATCTTTGAAAGCCTCTCAGAAAGCCTGGAGAACTATTGGCACCAACATATATATAATATACCACTCTAAAAGTCTGGCTTCTTGGAAATAAAATACAAAGAAATGAAGGTTAGAAGACTTTTGCACATTATTGTAAATATCCAAAGAAACACATAAGATGCGACCCGGTTGTAGTCAAAACCTTTATTTCAGTTTTTAACAATTAAAAATGACTTGGTGCTCTTGCACAGAGCTGTGCATCAAATTAACAGGACCATTTTTTAGTAAACAACAGCATTAAGGCATTTACAGCATGAATCGGTTCATCCTGAAACTGTTTTAAGCACATATTCCCTTCATTTGCTATTTCCAATACAGTGCTGCCCTGATGATTTCAAGCAGGCCTTCTGTGTATAACTTACATCATATTTTGTATAGAAGTCAAAATTCAGCGTGCCGTAAAGTATATGTGGAAAGAGGAAGCTAACTGCCTGAAGTACACTTGGAGGTATTCACTGCTAACAGTTATTCTAGAGGTAAAGTAGATTTATGAAAAATAATTATTATTCAGTGCTAAAAATCGACATCTTTATTCAAAAATAAATATACATTTAAGTTTTCTTGGAAAACTGGTCACCAGTTTATTAAATCCTGCCTCAGCTGGAACAGCAGATTAGCTTGTTCTGTTGTACTGCAGAAATTCAAGCACGACTCTGCAGCAGCTGCACTGTCATGTGAGAGCAAACTCGAGCACACAAAACAGCGTCACTACAGCTATTAGCAGCATGTGAGTAACGGGTTATACACACACACGAAAATGCTTTATTAATATTCTAAAAAATAATACTATTACGATCTAGGTACTAACATGCCCCTTTAGATTCGAAGTGCTTAAAATGTTCAGCATCTACATCCATCCATCCTCCATCTACATCTTTAAATGCTCAGCAGGTTCCCTCAGAAAACTTGTATACGAGGTCTGTTTGAGAAGATTCGGCGTCAGTAGGTGCATGGAAGAGACGACAGGGTCTCCAGAGGGCTGTGATAGGAAGCAAGTTCAACATATCAAGGCTCTGTTTCAGTTAGCTAGCTTAAAAACCATAGCTTTCTGCTATCCTATTAATGTTGCTTCATAGTCCATGACCACACTGAACCACAGTTACCCATAATTCAGCACCTGAAAGCTGTCTATCAAATTAATTCAAACAGGTTTTGGTTTCTCTATTGCAACACAAAGTTCACCTACACACTGGATGGACAGTTGGTACCAAATTATGTTTGAAAAACAGACTGACTGCTTGAAAACAATGTGTCAGGGTCTATTTACTCGACTGTCAATCACAGTTAATCATTGTGCCTAGTTTGTTCCTCCTCATCCTCACTCTGAAGAAGACAATAAGCAGGAAAATGTCTCTTTAAAGCATGTGGCGACTTCACACATGCCTCATCTTTACAGAGTGTGTGTGGCACATGATGTTGTTTGATAACAAGCCAATTCACTCCCACTTTAGACATGTCAAACATTTAGCTGCCTTTTCTCAAGAAGGAACTGTGAACTTGGACACAACTGTAAGCTGCTGGAAAAGCTTAACCAGCAGCAAGAACTCACAGCAGCACCGTGTGAGAAGAAGACCATATGTAACCTGCATGTGCAAACGGCCATGCTGCCTTAATTTACAGGTGCAATTATTCTGCTGGCAAAAAAAGCAAACAGTAAAATTCAACACGCCATGGATGACTGCCCCACTGCCTGTCCAGTCCTCATATGTTTGGGATCATTCACTTGGTTGGTGTCTGCTGCTGCCCCATCAGAGTCCTTTACAGAGGCGATTGTGGGTGGGATTAGGCTGTCCAGTTCCTGCCTGTGACCCGTTTCCAGAAGCCACTCATGAAACTTCATTTCCACCAATTCCTGGAACTGTTGCTTCTGCTCCCTGGAAAGACAGAGAACGTAAAAGAAAGTTGCATTTAAACGGCATACCGGTAATATTGAAAATAACAGAGCTTAACAAAAAAAGTCTTTCTGAAATGAAGGAGAGAAAATTCTTAGCATCATTCACCTTATTTCCTACATTTATGCTCCAGCAACAATATGCGTGTGTTTAATTTTCTGTTTCTTAACCTGGTACTTTAATAGCTCGTATATAGTAGTAGCAATGTCAATGTTGTCAATGGAGACAGTGTACAGAGTATGTGATCAATGGGTCTGTGGGCCACTCTTACTTGTGGTCATGTGGGCCTGCCAACCAGCCGCAGACAAGAGCGAAGTTCTAACATACAAAGAGCTGAAGTGAAACTGAGCATTAAAACCAATGAAGCGTCCACTATAGCCACCATCTGTGCTCTTCTTCTTTTTAATAAAGGTCTTCTAATTTTCACTCCTCCATAGTCCTCTACCTGCCTGCATGCTCAGCACTCCAGATGATTGGATATCATATTCCTGTTTTGGAGTTAAAACAAAGACTAGCCTCTGTAGGAGGCATTAGTTTGTCTATATAAATTTGTAGCAGTTTTTCAAGCTGAAAACTTTCTGATTTTTCAGATTTTCTTGTGAGCACAAATTGTAACCCAGTTCAGAAAGAGTGGATCACAATCTAATGCTTCCAAACATGAATCCTCACATGAACCTCACAGCACCTTCAGTGTTGTACATCATAGTTAGAGTCATAGTATCCAATCACAACATTCAAAGCAGAATGAAGACTTTCCAATAAGACTATCTTTGAAACGACTGTTTAACTAACGTTCCTCCATTGGTCTCTGACCAGTACATGGATACTATATAAAATCGAATGTTTTGAAACAAGTCCAAAACTCTTGCCTTGTCTCTTGTCTGACAGACAATTTAGATGTCACATCACTGACCAATCGAGTGGTGCCACTGCCAAAACTTTTGGTATGCAGATATACAATCGTGTTCCTGCCAGTTTAACATTAAATACGTGTATTTCCTTTAAAAGATGAACATCTATTTATGAATGTAAAGAGCCAGTGGAGAACTGCCTCGTGCAACCCGTCTGACATCAGTGTGCTCACTGAACTGCATATCTCTCACACATAGCAGTTAACTGACATTCATATTGAGTTTTTGGAATCCCTTTGCTGTTACAATTTTCCACTGATTAAAAGGCACGCTACATAATGAAACACTAAAACTTACTTGAACACATGTATAGGTGGCTGAACCACTGCTTAATAAAGGTTTGGGGGTCAATTTCTCACTCACTTGCTCAGCCGGGCCTCTATCACAGTCTTCTGCCAGTTCTGTATTCTCCTCTTCTTTTCGTCCAGAGCTACCTGGTATGAAGGAGGCAGACCACCGGGCACCTCACATGTGTCTCCCTCCATCTGAAAAGGCAAGACCAGCGTGTGGAACTCTGATGGTGGCAGCAAGCGGTAGCAGGAGGGGTCTGGGCTGGACAACGTATTGAGTGAGTGGCTGGCAAGGCCCTCGGTCACCAGAAGTAAGGGCTGATCCCAGAGATTAGGGACAACCGCCAGCCCTACGCTGGCCATGTGATCCTCCAAGGAAGGGTAGAAAGTGTGGAAAGGACCCAGAGTAATGTCCGTGTTTCCCGGCAGTAGCAACGGGCGTGTGGGCGTAAGGGCATGGATGGTGCAACGTGAGGAAGTTCCAATAACAATTCGGCCGGCCATGCACACCACCCACACATTCTGGCAGCTGTGGATGTGGACGCTGGTCTCAACGGGACCCAGAACCACAGTGCTGTCACGGCATTTGTCCACACTGACTGATCTAAAGGAACAAATTCCACAACAGAAAGAACATAAACTGTACAGATACAGCCACTGAAAACTGCCGCTTTCAGCCAGAGATCAGCCAACTGACAGTCAGCCTAGGAACGGGAATCGAGAACCAGTTCTTGTAGAATACCAGTTCCCAGTAGGGCAATTCCTTCTAATCATTAGTCTGCCTGCCTATCAATTCCACGTATGGTGCTTGCACTCTTGGCCTGTATGCTAAAGATAACCCAACTTCTATTACTAGAAGGCAACCTTACCTGAGAGGTGAGAGAAGGTATATGAAGGCATCAGCACATCTATGGATTTTAATGTTGGCACCAGTCAGCTTGTCTGAAGTTTTAGCCAGGGTCTGTTTTAAGACTTGGGACATCAGCACCATTTTACTACCAGGTGGTGCCATGTGGGTGTTCCTGGCTATCTTGGCTCTCTTCATGGCCCCTTCCACTAGAACACACAAACACACATGGGCGGTCAAAAAAAGGCACAAAGTGAAGACCGTGAGGAAGGACTAATGCCAGATGATTTTACTAAACCTTGCTGAGCCCAAGCGAGCTTCTTGCCCGAATGGAGACAGGCAGTTATTCCAAAGGGATTCAGAGTGAGGCTGCGCTGGAGGCAGGAGAGGAGATTGTGCAGAGGGAAGGAACGGGTGAGCGAGGAGTAGCCAGCTTGTGTTTCGAGGGGACCTTTGGTCAGCAGCCGGTGAATGGGCTGAACAGCTTTTCCTTGGCAAACTGAGCCCTCCAGAAGCAGACCCAAGCTCCGCACAGCGTCCAGGGATACCTGATAGAACATAACTGAGAAATCAGTTACAGTATGGACTTGTTTTTATATTTCAAATAGTATAGATTAATACAAGAGAAATTCTCTAATCAAAAATTTTAACATAATGAGTTTACTTTAACAGCTACAATTTGCTGTTAATGTTTTATTTACACTAGTGAAAGAAAAAATGTACAGCCATAAATCTAACTCATCTATCAATTAAGATGGAAAGTCAGAAACGCCAGACTGACCACCTCTGTAAATGCAGAGGTTCTGACAGTTTTCTGCTCTGGGGCATTCAGGTGTGTGTTATTACAATGTGAAGGAGGAACAACACCAGCACTGATCTTAGAGAAGCACTTGTTGCTGTCTATGAAGTCGGGAAGGGGGTTAGGCTATTTATTATCATTCTGCAGAAAGATGTTAAATGTTAAAGTTGGTAACAATACAGTTAGAAAAAGAATGGGAGGACTGTTAGGAAAAAGCCTCGTCTCTGCAAAAAACACTTTACAGTCACTGAGTCAACATCAGCTCCTCTGTATACCAAAGTATTCTAGAGTCAAACGGCAGCAAACAGCTGGATGGCTGAAAAGGAAAAGAATCAAAGTGGGGTTTTTAAATCCAGACCTTAACCTGACTGAAATGCTATTGGAGGACCTTACGAGAACTTTTGTGAATTAATGTAAACCTCAATAACCTGAAGCAACGTTGTACAGCTCCACAGTTTATCATCTACCCGAAACAAACTATTTTAGGTCTTCTCCCTTCCAGCCAACTTTCTTCTAATTGGCTGCCCTTCATGCACAGTGGGTTTGAGCAGAAGGTGGGTAGCGCTCGATGCTCACAGTGAGTGGTATGCCTGTTGCAGAATTTTATCTTCTGCATTAACTGAACTGTTCTGAAATCTTATGCTGTAATGCATGCAGTAACCTGATGTGAAACTACACAGACATGTTCACATCACATTGACGCAGCCAGCAATGTCTATGTCTGATGCTTTAGACACTGCCATTTCTTTTTACACATTTACAGCTACTTTCTCTTCTGATACCAGTTTTCAAATTGGCTGCAAAAGAACAGATCAACTCAAAGAAGAACGCCATCGCTAACTAGTGTTTCGGCAAAGAGATGCAGAGCAACATGGGCACACCAGCACAAGCAGAATTGTTGGCAACAACATTTGACTATCATGTAGGCTCTGCACAGATTCAGTGCAGAGGTAGAAATCAAGCTTCAGAATACAACATTAGACTGATTAGCTCACAGGGATTGCTTCTACATATATGTCTATAAGAATATATTTAAGAAGATATATTAAATATACTGGTATCTTAAATACTCTGGCTAGCACCAAATATTGTTAAAAATATCTAGATTGTGTCTGTGACCTAACGCAGGATGTGTGCTTGCTCTTCCCAGACCTGGCAGTCTCTTAGGGCCTGTCCAGATTGCGACAGTTGACCAGGCTCCACTAGCAGCTCCAAAATCTCTGCCAGATGGCTTTGCACGAAGGACAGGTGAGCCTGATCATCCCAATTCTGCAGAACCAAAACAGGAACAAAACAGGACTATAAGTGGTTAACTTCATATACACCACCATACAATAATTTGCACCAGATCTAATTAGAACTACACAATACTATAAATCCTGCTGCATTGTTGGTCATTCTGTTTTATGTTTCATGGCAAAGAGAACCTTGTTCTGATAGCTAGTCTTGGACTCTCTGTCTGATGGAGACGGGGAGCGAGTGCGATGGCTGGGCCACTCTTCCCCAATCAGAGAGGTGCGCAGAGACACGCGGTTCAGCTGCTGAATGTAGAGGAAAAGGAGAAACTGCAGAGTGTCCACAGACAACTGGTGCACAAAGGAAAGGGAAAAAAACCACAGGTTACCTATCAATATGCAGCCGCTCTTCCTTCAAATCTGACGGCAAGGTTACAATACTATCAGTCCTTGGAATAAATATTTAAACTTTATTTAACCTTGTTCCTCTGCTGGTCCAGCTCACTTTTAGTAGAACACTGGGAAAGACACTCAGCCCACTCCAGCCTCTCCTCTGGTGTATGACCTATCAGAAGGTCATAGGTCTCAAAGTAGAGCCACGCAAGGTCTTCTGGAAGCTGCAACTTTCCACAGGCGATATGCCTCCACATGGGCCAGCTCAGGATGGGGAAGCAGCCATTCCTTGTTCGCACATAGATAGCCATCTTTCGAAGATAGTGTAGGTTTAGCTTGGAGGACGGTGCCACCTACAACGATAGTAATTCATGCTATTTACAAGATTTACAGCTATTGGCTGATATCATAGTGGAAGTATATTTACCTGTAGGGCACCAAGTAGGAACGGTTCCATGCGTGGCCATATGCTCACACCGTTTGCCTCCATGTCTGAAGAGTTAGAGTACAAAACCATGTGACATACACCGATAATTAATTACTTGAGTATTTGACACCGTATAAGTACAATGCACTTTTAAATCACAATGACAGAGCCATTACTGGATTATGATTATTAGTCACGAACCAGGGAAGGAGCTGGGGAGCACTAGCAGTTAAACTGGTCAAACTGGACAGTTACAATAACATAATGCTTTGTTATTTCGCACAGACTCAACCTCTGTCCACACTGTTTAGTTCACCATGTCACTCATACTCCAGCCACTTTAACTCTGCACACACACAACTGTATATCAATTCAGATACAGCGCAGGATGTTCTGCTTTTACTCATTTTTTTTAAACTCATCGCATTTCATGAACCTTCTCTTTGTTGTTTTTTTTTAGTACAGCAACAACAGACCTAATCTTCAAAAATGACCGTTTAATTACAGGTTGAAAAATATCTTCCTGGCAACCAGGCTGCTCGTGCCATCAACACTAGGCATCTAATTTCAAGTTTGACAAGCTAATCAAAACTAAGCTAACATCAATCCAGTAACACAGTAAATATATGCACAAAACTCACTTGTTTTTGCTGTGGCACAACAAGAAATGAAGCCGAATACCAGGCGCACTGATATTTGCTCATAAAGTTAACTCCAACATAAAAAAGTAGGGCTGGCCAGCTTAGCTTAGCTCCAGTTAGCTAGCTGAGCTAGGACAGCTCTGGATCTTACTGTCAGACTTTGTGTCCTCGTCCTGTTACTGGGATCTTCGGCCTGAATGAGAAAAGGGCCGACAGGTCAAGGACTCATAGGGGGGTATACAGAGGAGGACGAGTGCAGTGGTTCCTGGTTTGTTGTCAGACGCACATCTGCCGTCCTTCCTATTTGGCGCCCTCCTCTCCACTCAGATCTCAGCAGACATCTGTTGCGCGCAGCTCCCGGGGGCGCGCTTCAGCCTGCACTATGAGCATGCATGGTGCCCGGGTTTTTTTATTCACCGAAATGTTCCGTTTTTTATTAGTTGTACTTATACATGTAACAAAAAACAAAAACAAAAGCAAAAAACAAAAACCCCCAAACAAACCCAAAAAACATCGGCGCAAACAGTTATATATGACAAAAAAGGGCTGCTGAGAAAGGTGTGAGCTGTCTCTTTAACGCTGGGCAGAGTCTTTCGGGAGAGGACGATTTGCCGACATCCAGTGGGCGGGCTTTCTCTGACAGGAGGAAGAAGGCTTGTGGCTGACTGACTGGCAGCTGGGATCCGAGCTTTAAAAAGCCGGTTGTTCTTTGCTACCTCCTTGAGAAATCCTGACATCTATGGCTGCTAAAGGGATGAATCTGTGTAACGTGTGCTGCCTGCTTCTTTATGCTACTACGGCGGTGCTTGCCGGGTAAGTGGTGTTCGCTCGGACAGCGGCGAAACAGCATCGCCAGCTGGTACACATGTTTCACTGTGATTGGTCTAGACGTGCTCTCCATGCGTGGAACAGTCTGACACACAGAGCTAACTTGCTAATAAGTGCTTTCGTTGTCTTTTCCCCACTCAGTAAAAAGTGTATCCACCACTTGTAAGGGCCGTGTTTTAAGTGACTACCTAGCTTAGTTAGCTTGGAGCTAGCCATTACGACAGATGAAGCTGCTGCATACTGTCTATGGAAGCCACACTGGCTTACCCCCCCGGAGATTGTAGCTAACTCGGTGTTTTACAATCTAAAAGTAGCATCATTGCCATTTGATAACGGTTTCCCGTTTTTCTTCTACCTCTGTGCCTCCTGTGTCTGCCTCATTTGTGCCATCTTCCTCTCTCCTGTAGGCGAGATTTCTATAAAATCTTGGGGGTGAGCAAGAGTGCATCAATCAGGGACATCAAGAAGGCCTACAGAAAGCTGGCTTTGCAGTTACACCCCGACAGAAACCAAGACGACCCGCAAGCCCAGGACAAGTTCGCAGACTTGGGGGCAGCCTATGAGGTAGATGTGTAGCCATTGTTGTGTTCTTGATGCTAGTGATATCCGAGATGAGCAACAATGAAATTGTTTTTGAGTTAAAAGACTGTTATATTTTCATAGTATCAGCTGTGTTCGGGGACAGTAGCGCAGATTTAATCCTATGTGAGTATAAAAGCGCCCAAGACGCCGATACAACTGTTTTATAAGCCTGAAATTTGGTTGTTGTTGGTAAGATCTCTGCGATTGGACGATTAGACCGTGTGGCTGAATCTGATTGGCTGTCAGGCAGCACAGCTGGTGTATTGAAAATTCAGACGTGGATGAGTGGGAGTGGATTCGGATAAGCGCTGCAGGTGTTTCCGTGTCAAACGTTCACGTTTCTTTTAAAAACGGAAGGATGCCGCAGCGAGTTCACTGATTTGTAACACAAAACTGAAATTGGTTATTAATCGAGTTTCATTAGTCGAGGTGGGTCTATAAATGTATCTCTAAATGAATGACAATATAATAAAAATAATAGAAAATAATTGACAAGATCTACATAAATTCTTTTGAGTTTTTTTTTTTTTTTTTAGTTTTTAGTTTTTTTAGTTTTTTTTTATTGTTATTGTTGCTATTGAGGTACCTCAGGCACCAAAACGATAACAATCTCAACCATAAAGTTCAGTAGGTATTTGTTTAAAGAAATCTAAAGTGGTGGTACAATATATAACAAATAAAAATATTTCAAAACCAGAGTTTGAAATGGCTTACTAAATGTAGGAACAGCAACATATCCAACATTCTTTGGTAGTCTCTTCAGGTGCTCACCTTGAAGTTGAGAAAAGTTTAACTTGGGACCTCCCCACTTGGATTTTTTGCCTGTTGTTGCTGAATGAGGGAAGAGAGCTCTCTGTCACCTCAGTAAACACCTTCTTCGTTGGTTGAGGAGCTCACTTACTAGTTTCAAGTCCTGTTACAACATAATCTTCATGTTGTAAATTATGCTCACTGTTAGTCAAGAAGATTATTTCCCAGTACAGTCTGATCTGCCTCTCACTTATATCTAGTTTCAAAAAGGTTGACAAAAAGAAATGAGGTTCAGCTTGATGCTTAATGATGCGAGATAATCTTTTATCTATAGTCTGTGGTTGAAACAACGGGAGATAATGACAAACTGATTAGCAGTAGTAACAGCCGTAAAAGTTTTCTATGAATTTCCAAAATCTCATCATCTTCTAAGAATGGAGCCATTGCTGCTTTTCTCAGGTGAAGGCACTTCTAGAGCCACAATGTAATTGCTGGCTGTTCCTTCTAATGGGTCAACTGTTTGTATTCTCATATTTGAAAAAGTATATATTTTATACGTAAGCTTTAAGATTGTTTCAGTAGTAACAGTTCACTGACTTTTCATTTCATTCTTTAATGAATCAGTCAATTTCAAAAACTAACACAGCTTTCAAGAGCCCATCGACATTTTTTTTTTTTCTTGTGTTTTTTTTACATTGAATTATGACACTCACACGTTGTATCAGCGGAGAGAACAAAGACTGCGGCATGTGGCCATTGTGTGATTGACAGGTTGTCTGTTTGTAGGTCCTCTCAGATGAGGAGAAAAGGAAACAATATGACATGTATGGAGAGGACGGGCTCAAAGAGGGTCACCACAGCTCTCACAACGATATCTTCTCCAGGTTGGTTTCATGAGCTCAGCTGGATTTTATGCCAGGTTCAGCTAAATGCATGTATAATGTCCACTCATGCTACTGTTCCTCCCTCTGTAGCTTCTTTGGTGACTTTGGGTTCATGTTTGGTGGCAACCGACAGCAGCAGGACAGGAATATTCCCAGAGGAAATGACATAGTACTGGACCTGGAGGTTACACTGGAAGAAGTTTACTCTGGGAACTTTGTGGAGGTGTGGAGAAACTCCTGGTTTCCAAACGAACAGTCTTTACCGTCCTTTATTCACATTTCAAGTTTGTTCCACAAATAGGAGCTAGCTATAGTGTCACTTCATTCAGTCATCAAACTGCAAGGCTTACCGATGAATCGTCTAATTTACTACCTGTAGATTTTCATGTTATCAACACTTATTTTTCCCGCTGTATGCAGGTTGTACGTAACAAGCCTGTAGCTAAAGAAGCTCCTGGTAAAAGGAAGTGTAATTGCAGACAGGAAATGAGGACGACCCAGCTTGGACCTGGACGTTTCCAGATGACTCAGGAAATGGTGTGCGATGAGTGTCCCAATGTGAAGTAAGTCAGCTCCTGTTGTCATCATTAAATGGGGCCTATTATGCTTTTCCTTATTTTCTATGCTACATGGCTGTGACATCATAGAAAATGTCCCTAATGTGGTCATCTCAGGCACACAGCTCTGGTGCAGAAGCCCCACCCACCTGCTGTTTGTGAGGCATTATGAGGAATATGTTGAACTCTCAATCAAACAAAGCAACTCTGCTGCACCAGTAAAACAAATGGACTGATATTGAGCAACACAAGTCCACAGTACAGATGTTACTACTCAATTTTATAAATGATAACCCCATTTTGGACACCAATGAAAAAGTTTGGACTTGGCCACCGATTGTACAGCTACAGGGTTTGAATCTGCGATGCTTCCATTTTAATTTTTGATAACTGCTTCAGGTTGTATGTTGGTCTAGCTCTCTCAGAATGACATTGATCTGTTGCTGCAGATGTCAGGTGTGTTTATTACATGTATCAAAGTCAGTACTGATTTTTAGATCATGTATTGCTTCTCGTTTCAATCACTTCTGATTCTTATTTCCTGATGTGCGAAGTTTCTGGCAGAGTTGATCTTCTTTCTCCATCAGGGTGTGTTTTAGTTGCCAAGACCTTATGATTGGATTTGAAATGAACCCGAGAATACAGATCCAGATCTCAAGATAGACGATCAAGCTACATTATTACACTGTTACCAACAAAACCAACAAAGCCTTTGCCTCCGCGAACACATCGGACTACAAACACGCACATTACCAACTCCGGAAGACGATCAAAGCAGCCAAACGTGAGTACAGGGACAGGGTGGAACAACAGTTTGACAACCCTCGGAGTATGTGGCAGGGACTAAACACGATCACAGACTTTAGAGGGAAAACCAGCACACCACAGACCACGGCCTCTCTGTGTGAGGATCTAAACGTATTCTACGCTAGATTCGACGCAGCGAACACCATGAGACCGGACAGTGTGCGCACCGCGGATGACGTCAGTGCGCACACTGTGTCTGAGGAAGATGTGCGGAAGTGCTTCAGGAAGGTGAACGCACGCAAAGCTACTGGTCCGGACGGGATTCCCGGCCGCGTCCTCAGGTCATGCGCGGCTCAGCTGGCTGGAGTGTTCACGCACATCTTCAACCTTTCCCTCTCTCCGTCTGTAGTCCCAGCCTGCTTCAAAATGGCCACCGTCGTCCCTGTACCCAAATCCTCCACCATCTCCTCATTGAACGACTGGCGACCTGTAGCCCTGACCCCCATCGTAAGCAAATGCTTCGAGAAGCTGGTCAGGGACTTCATCTGCTCTGCACTACCCGACTCACTGGACCCTCTACAGTTTGCATACCGCCACAACAGGTCCACTGATGATGCCATAGCCCTGACACTACATACTGCCCTGTCACACCTGGAGAAGAGAGACACGTATGTGAGGATGCTGTTTGTAGATTACAGCTCAGCATTCAATACCATCGTTCCCTCGAAGTTGGACAGGAAACTGCAGGATCTAGGACTGAGCAGCTCCCTCTGCAGCTGGATCCTTAGCTTCCTGTCTGACAGACGCCAGGTGGTCAGACTGGGCAGCATCACCTCATCCCCCATCACACTGAACACTGGTGCTCCACAGGGGTGTGTACTGAGCCCCCTCCTGTACTCACTCTACACCTACGACTGCACAGCCACTAACAGCTCCAACATCATTGTGAAGTTTGCGGACGACACTACAGTGGTGGGTCTTATCACCAACGGTGATGAGACGGCTTACAGGGAGGAGGTCAGCGCCCTGACCCACTGGTGTCAAGACAACCATCTCACCCTCAACGTCGCAAAGACAAAGGAGTTGATAGTGGACTTCCGGAGGTGCAGAGAAGTACACACCCCCATCACCATCAACGGCGCTGCTGTGGAGAGAGTGAGCAGCTTCCGGTTCCTTGGTGTACACCTGGCTGAGGATCTTACGTGGTCAGTACACACAAACAAAACAGTGAAGAAGGCGCAGCAGCGCCTCTTCTTTCTCAGGAGACTGAAAAGATTCGGCATGAGCCCCCGCATCCTCAGGACCTTCTATCACTGTGCCATTGAGAGCATCCTCACTGGATGCATCACCACCTGGTATGGCAACAGCACCGCCTACAACTGCAAAGCTCTCCAGCGAGTAGTGCGGTGCTCTGAACGGATAATTGGAGGTGAGCTTCCCTCCCTCCAAGACATCTACAGGAAGCGGTGCCTGAGGAAAGCGGGGAGGATCATCAAGGACTCCAGTCACCCCAGCCATAAACTGTTCAGACTACTTCCATCAGGAAGGAGGTTCTGCAGCATCCGGTCCCGTACCAGCAGACTGAGAGACAGCTTCTTCCACCAGGCCATCAGACTGCTGAACACTTCATAGACACCTCAGCTTCACTACTGGAACTTCAACATTATGCACTCCACACTGTATATAAATGCCACTTGTTTTGCACATATTCAACTCTGTATATTTTATATATTTTATTATTATTTTTTTTTATTTTATTTTTTTACTATTTAATTTGTAAAAATGTGTATACACACACACACACACACACACACACACACACACACACACACACACACACACACACACACACACACACACACACACACGTAGGAAAATATTTAGTATACACATCCAGAAATGCATACACTATTATATATTGTACATATATTTATTAGTTTCAGGTTGGCCATTCTTGTATTTTGCTCGTTTGTGTTGTTGTGTTTGCACATCTCTGTTGCTTGTGGGGCTCGCACACAAGAATTTCACTCGCATGTGCTGTGCCAGTGTGCCTGCACATGTGATGTGACAATAAAAGTGATTTGTGATTTGATTTGATTTGATGTAAACAAATATGCCACCCACCCATCCATTTTCTTCCATGTATCCGTGACTGGGTTGTGGGGGCAGGAGTCTAGGCAGAGAACCCTGGACCTTCCTCTCCCTAGCCAACTGCTCCTGCTTATCCAGGGGAGCTTCAGCATGTCCTCCTCCCCATGGGCATGCCCAAACCACCTCAACTTGCACCTTTTGATGTGGAGGTGTAGCAGCTCTGCTCTTAGCCCCTCTTCAATTATTGGCTTTCTCACACTCTAAGGCAGCGGTTCCCAACCTTTTTTGCGCCACGGACCGGCCTTTAAGGTGTCGCGGATAAATACAACAAAATAAAACCAGTACCAAAAAAAAAGATTTATTCATAACACACGGGAAGAGACCCAGGGACACCGAATTAACGATAAAAAATGATAAAAAAAATAATGCTAAAAACTGTGAATTTCACACCCGAGCCTCTACTCTCGCGGTCTAGTACCAAACGACTCACAGCGGTTCCCAGCGGTTGGGGACCGCTGCTCTAAGGGACAGGCCAGATGATCTTTGGAAAGCTCATTTCTGCCACTTGTGTCTTGTTCTTTCAATCACTGCTAAGTTTATGACCATAGGCGAGGGTAGGCACGTAGATCAACTAGTAAACTGAGATCTTTGCTTTTACACTCGGCTCTCCCTTCACCATGATGGACTGGTACAGCGTCCACATGACTGCATTCCACTAGAACAAGTTCTGAGTCACAAAGTTCAACAGCAGACTGAAAGAAATGGGGGGGGGGGGATGCTTATGGGATATTTTGAAAAACACATCAGGAATCCTAGATTTCAGCTTAACGTACTTAATAAATTGACCAATAAATTGTATTAACAAATACATCCTCTGATGTTATCTTATCTGCAGGCTGGTGAATGAAGAGAGGACCTTAGAGGTAGAGATCGAGCAAGGAGTGAGAGATGAGATGGAGTACCCTTTTATTGGAGAAGGTAACTGCTTTGTAAATCTTAATTTGTTAGCTTTTTGTCACTCCCTGTTTCTAACATTTTACTCTGACCACAGGGGAACCTCACATCGATGGAGAGCCTGGAGACCTTCGATTTCGCATCAAAGTGTTGAAGTATGAACAGATTTCTGTGTGTGAGAGAGAGAGAGAGAGGCGTGCACCAATTAGAATATAAGTATAGTGACAGACAAGTGATGTGGGGATGTTTCTACTTTATAGACATCCTGTGTTTGAGCGCAGAGGAGATGATCTCTACACTAATGTCACCATCTCTCTGGTGGAGGCACTGGTTGGCTTTGAGATGGATATAGTACATTTGGATGGACACAAGGTTCTGTATATGCTTCTTGTTTTGAAAGATTAGATTATTTGGGGAAAAATAAAAACATGTATAAGATTGATAGTAAATGTTTGTCTGTCTTTGCCTGGCAGGTCCACATAGTGAGGGATAAGATCACAAAGCCCGGTGCTCGAATGTGGAAGAAAGGAGAGGGACTGCCCAACTTTGACAACGTCAACATTCGAGGTTCCCTCATCATCACCTTCGATGTAGACTTTCCTCAGACACAGCTCGACGACCAGCAGAGAGAAGGTCAGAGTGTGGCAGTGTTAAAGGGTGGTCTGGGAGAAGTTAAGGACACGTCATATCTTAAGGGGACCTACTGTATTCTGCTCATTTAGTCCTTATTTATCTTACAAGGCTTTCCTGCTTCTCTTTTAAACGAGGCATGTTAGCTCTTTCAGGTTCTTCTGATTGGCTGCCCCTCCTAAGCAAAAGATTTGAAGAGCAGGTGACTGAATGTCTGAGTTGACCAAACTTGGGCCGTGTCAACCATAAGAACACTACGTACATAACAGAAAATAAGGATTGGTCCCCTGTCAGTGATTCAAATTTACAAAGAGAGATGCCAAAAACAAATAGTTGAATTTAGAGTTTATAAATTAAAGTTATACCTTTTTTTTATTTTTTAAAGTTTGTCTTCAGAAAAGGTTTATATGCCAAGTAGTTATTCTATATGCATTTTAATTTAATTGAATGGGACAGAAGAACAGTCTTTGTTACATGTTCTCATTTCTGAACAGGATCAATGATGTTGTAGTTCGATCTGCTCGCGGGGAAAGGTTTTTAACAGCAGCTGTCACCGTGTCGTTGCAGGTATTCGGAATCTTCTGAAACAGGGATCTGTACAGAAGGTTTACAACGGACTACAAGGATACTAACGCACCGAGCAACAGCGCCTGAACTGATTCACATACCACCCAAACACACACACACAGACACACTTGTTCAGTCAGCAGGAGCGTGATCTGTAATCCTAGCCAGGGTGTATTTATTATTTTTCAGATTTGTCTCAGGATGGCTTGAATCCAATTTGTTTTTACTTTTTAAATGTTCTACATCTTCTCAGCAGTAGCACAACAGCAGATGTTTTATGTGAGGTGTAAAAATGGACACTGAACCTTTTCATTCCCTGCATTACCCTGTAACAGTAGGTCTTTTTGTCCATATTTGTATGTCAAGTTTACTTCTTTGTATCTGAAAGCACCTACACATGTGTCAACCGCTGCTCCTTTGTGGAGAGGACACCGTTACAGCCCTCTGCGTCTGCTGAAGGATGAGCTACTGACAAACTGGATATCTGAAGAATGTTCAACCTGTGCAAGAGCAGAAGTTTCTCCATTTCTGGTCTTTTTGTTTTAGATGAGTTTTATGAATGTAACAGCATCACTTGTTGAGTGATGGAACTGTTGTTGCTCTGGCCTGACTCCTGTTCAATAATACTCTGTCAATAGGAAAGAACAAATCCAAACCTGTTTGTTGTGTTTGAGTTTTCCTAACTTATGTTGGCGCGTTTCTGTTTGACATGATGTGACTGAAGAACTGTCAGCATTGCACAGCCCCACGTTCACTGTGACAGGAGTTGACCTCTTAAGTTAAACAGTGAAGGCAGTTTGCTCCAGCGTGTATTTTCCACACCTCTGACACTCTATAGCTCAAAGGGACTTCACTCTATGAAGTAACAGCGTCCCTGTTGACTATAATGGGCTTTTCTGATTTACCTTGACTCTTAAGCCTGATGCTGCCTCCCACTTCTGAGTGTCGTGGCCTTAAATGTAAATTATTTGGCAGTTTTTACATTTCCTAGGGGATATTGTACTTTTGATTGACAATATAAATAAAGATTTCTACAAATTCTGTTGGCATGTTGTACCCCAGATTCACCAGTAGATGATGTCAGAGTCAAGTAAATAACAAGCTTAGAAAGCCTAAAAGTTAAAGCTCTAAAGTTACAAGGAAGGAGGAAAAACTAAAAGGTTTTTGTTTTTTTTCCACACACAAGAATTGGATGTATTGGATGTACTGATGTGTAGAAATGGTTGCATCTTTGGGTGCTTTGGGAGAATTTGGTGCTGACATGAATTTACATATGGGGGTAAGTTGCATTACAGGGCAATGGGTTTGTAAAAATAATCAGTTTGTATTGTGGTCGTAATTCTGAGATCTTGGTGAGATAATCGCATAAATTTGGGAAATCACAATTGATAATAAAACATGTTAAAATACAAGTCTTGATATGTAGAATTGATAATGAGATTTTAAAGTCTAGAGTCAAACGAAAGTAATAATGTTAACACCTTCATAAAAAAGACCTGTGTCTAATAGACACATAAATCAACCTGTTCACTTGTTATAAGGCTGTGGTTCAAGTTTTTAACAGGACATTGCTGTCAAGTTCCACTGTGATGGTGACAAATACAGCATCGTTTTTCATCTACTATTCTGAAGTATTTATCGTATTCAAAAAGTAGTTTTCTCAGCATAAAACTATGCATGCACTGGAAGTCTGCTGTGGCAGACGGTTCCTCGATGAGGAAACTGGCGGGTTGGCTAGTCGCTACTTTGGACAAATGGACTAAACCCTGATCAAACACTCAATTCTTTTTTTAGATTGGTTTTCATCTGATTAGGAAGATTCATACTGCAGTAGGATAATACATCCATCAATTCTCTTCTGCCTATCCAATCCAGCTTGGAGTGGGAGGTGGGGCACACCCTGGACAGGTTAGGATAATACAGCCATGTGAAAAAGAAAGTTTTAAAAATGCACCCGTGACTCGAAATGTTGTAGAAGCACCTTCAGGAATAATAACTGCAGTTCTTTTCTGAATGACTTTATCGCTGTGGAGGAATTTTCTTTACAGCGTTGCTTCAGTTGAGATTTGCAGACATTCATTTATGAAAGCTCTCTTAAGGTCCCAGCATAGCATTTCAGTCGGGTTCAACAGCTTCTTTTCTTTTTCAGCCACCTTATTGTAGATGTGCTGCTGTACTTGGGATCACTGTCTTGTTGTATGACCCAATTTGAGGAAAGTTGGCCTCAGATTTGATCTACAATACTTTGGTACACAGAGAAGTGAATTTGGTGCGATGTCCACTTCTAGGAAGATTATGTTAACACACACCTGAATGCTTCAAACTGGCAAACCGCCAAAAGTTCACCTTTTATAGGTGCTGACACACAGGACTTCTTGGAGTCCCGTAAAAAGTTGCACTCTGTTAAATTACAGTGAAATACCACCAGACTGATTTACTAACATTAAACAGTTTTTTTTTCATAGCATTTTTGATTGTTTAATACAGTTTTTTTTAGTATTCTTACTGCAATTGCCACAAACAATTTATTGCTGTAAGACACAACAGCATGCATGTAGCCTAAATTCACCGTCTTCATTTAGTCATTAGACAACTTAAGTTACTGGAACGGTGCTGTATTCAATGATAATAAGCAGCCCGACGATGAATGCTGCTTTAGCTAAACGTTAACACTCAGTCTAACATACACTGAAACACTGCAGCCCACAATCAGCAGCAGAACTAGAGATAACTATTTTACTAACTATACCAGCACGACTAAGTTAAGGATTTAAAGTCAAAGGGTTTGTTTTTTTTGCTGAAGAGAAACTACTGTATGATACTGTAAAATTACACAGTAGCTTCTTGGTAATATTTACATTAATCATGAGAATTTGAAGCAGTCACATGTATTCATAAAAGGCAGGAAATAACTGTATAGGTTTCCTGTATTTGTACAGCAGTTTGTTTTAGTGTAGTGAAGAACTTTTCATTATAAAGGCAACGTTTGAGTCACTCTAGCATTGGAAGCATGAAGGTCCCCACATCTGTACAGATGTGCATGTATGTGTGGTCCATGTGACATATTCTCACCCTATGACCCCTCTACGGCTTTACTATAACGGCTTCCACGTTCACCCCTTTATCCCACAGCCGCTGACCTTGTGGGTGGAACTCTGCAGGGGAGTCTGCCTGCATGGGTGGGGCAGGGGATGCCCACAGAATCATATTTATAATGTGGTGAATGGTGTACACATCTGCCCCACAGGGTTCACATCTCAGACTGCATGTGTGTAATAGTCTCCCACAGTGGATATTGCATGCATATGAATGACTGTGTGTATGCGTGTGTGCTCATGTGTGTGGCCAGTCTGTGTGTATAATGAACTCCCACAGAGATAGCAGGGCTGTGGTAAAGGGAGTTTCCTCTTCAGCCCACCACACATCCCTTAGTCATTTTCAGAGTGATGAGGCTCTGGAGAGGAGACGAGAAGCTTTGACATCAGGCTCAGATAAAACATCTCACTGTTTCACCTCAACACTGCCTCCTTCTGCAACATCCTGATAGCACCACTGAGGCTCAGGTCATTTAAGGAACCATAGCAGACGAAGAAATTGTTTCTCAGTTGGATCAGTTGCTGCAGTTGGGTTTTCACAGCAATATCAAGTAGCTCCTGTTGTCATAATTGTTCAGGACTGAAAAGAAGTGAAAGAGTGAAAAGTAGCATGAGGTAACTTTTGGTCACCCACTTTGTGAGATGTGGTTCTGAGAGGAGATGCCTGAGTGAGTTATGTTGGGGATTTACCATCCATCCACAAATAATCAGTTTTAACCACTTGTAATTACAAATTGCAGAGCACATGAGGGCAGCATTGCCTCTTCAATCACATCCTTCACTAAATCACTTTTTATTACTCCCAGTGCTCACCAGAGGCCTGTAAGATTTGTGTGTAAAATGTGTGTGCATGCAAAAGCACGCCTACACTTGCCAGTTGTTGATGCAGATAAGCACAGGGATCACACTTGACCCTGAGTGTAATGGCTTCTAAGCGTAGCTGCAGGGTTAAGAGAGGCACAGGCTAAAGGAGGGCTAATTGAGCAATCTGTTCTGCGTGTGTGTCTGTGTGTGTGTGTGTGGTGGCGCCAACGGGTGTTGTGACCTGCTCTGACTCGGCAGTGTGCTTGGTTAATGGTGCCTGACCTGTCAGACGCAGGGTTTGTAAAAAGGCTTAAAATGACGCCGAGGCATTACTCAGAGCAGAACATGAAACTTTTCTTCTAAAAAATGATTCTGTCTCTGAAAGCATTTTAAACACAGCATGAAACTGGAATCGGCTGAGGAGTATGAAAGCTTTGTGGTGTATTAACAACTCCGCTGTGATTTGATGCTTTGGTGCTTCGCTGTAAAAACCATAAACTGTATATAAAAAACGGATGTAGCCATCTGACATCACCCAAGGATTTGTGGAGTGGCAGTACGAAGCCTTCGACAGCATTACTTTGTGCAGACAGGATTAGGATGGATGATCTGATATCCTCGTGTTGGAATCCTGGAACAACATTTTCATGATGATCTGGGAACAACACCAACACGAGGATATCAGATCAACCGGATTGGATGGGATGGAGAGCTAATGCTAACTAGTTTGGTTAGCAAGCTGCATCCATAAGCTGTGCAGGCGCAACACAGAGACACAGATATCGGCTAATTAGTGCTAAACAACATATAAATAAAAGCTATCCAGCTACTATTGAGCGGGTTGTACACCCTAGACAGGTCACCAGGGCTATTATTTGACCAGCAAATGAAAGTATTGAGCAAAGTTGCCAGAAGCACAGGAAATAATTGGAGCCATAGCTGAATACATTTCTATGAACCAGTGTTGTTTTGATTTTTCTTTAACAAAAAAACCTTTTGAAACCTTAAAAGAGTAAAAGGGTATGTGATAGAAAATTCACCCTACAAAATATTCATGAAGGCAGAAATGACCGATAAATAAGGTTTTTATCTTGGGTATTTTAGCATTGGAGGCTATGAAGATTGAATCAATTCACATGAATCATATCTTCTGAAATGTATAAATTCCCATCAATACAACTTGAAAAACAAACAAACAAAAAAAACCCCAAAAGAATAAATGATCCATCCTGTATTTATTTTTGGTTAACTGTTTGAAAGTAGTCATGTTTTAATGCTAGGTTATTTTCTTACACGCCTTACAAATCCTGCCCAAACCAGAATAGTTTACACCTGTTAATAAAAAAGGTCAGCAGGAAGGTTATGTGTCATCTACATTTGACCTGTGTGAACGGATCGCAGACTGACAACAAAAAAGGTCAGTGGACTTGTTCTTTTTACAGTGTCATTGTTTTAAGTGTGCGTGTGTTTTTGGCGTTATCAATGCAGCAAAGCACAAACACATGCCAAGGCCAGGAAGGACAGCAGGAGGGGGGCTGGGGGGGCAAGGAGGAGAAAAAAGGACTGAAATAAGAAATGTTGACGGACGAAGCCTACAATTTGTGGGATCTGAGCGTAAAGCAAACAAAGGGCAGCTTTTGTAAGGAATAATGCATGTCAGCCGTGTCCTTATCCCGCCACAGCTTTGAACACTGCTGGGGATGTCCATTGCTCCACTGTGTATGCCGTGTTTCTATATTAAAGCCAGTCACCTCAAAGGCAAAAGCCTCAACTATTCAACAATTGAATGTTGGGGCTCTCATTATGGCTGATGTGGGCAGGAAAAAGTGGCTTTGGGGGTTTCAATTCAGCGACTTAAAGCCGTCCTGTTAGCTAGGACAAGCTGCTGTTTATCCCAGTGCCTTTCTGGGGGCTAAACATAGTCAACTGTCATTATGGATCTCACTCTCTCTCCTCTTCTGTCTGTCTGTCTCTCTCTTTCTCTGTCCTCCCCTCACTAACATTTATTTATTTCAATCCCAATTTTGTCTTCTAATGACCCGTGTTGTGTTGTTGTTTGAAGGGGTGATGACTCTCCCCTCTCCCACATCCTGTGAGGAAGAGAAGGGGCAGCCGGCACATAGGAGGGTGAGTGCAGGACAAACAATGCTGCGGACCACCTATATGGATGAAAGCCACAAGTCTATGGATGACGTTCCATAAGCTGATGAAGTAGCGCTGTATGTCCTGTGGTTGTGAGTTTGACTGGATTGTATGTGATCCCAGATACGCTTTCATAAAATAACCTTCTTCACAGATATTTTTTAAAATAAAATTCCATGCACCAAATCAGGTCAGGTTCCCAGCAGCTCCGGGCTAACACAGACAGCAAATATTAGGAAAGAGTGCACGTAGTGCATATTAAATTATGTGAATATGTATTAGCGAGTGCGGGAAGGGTATAGGCTCTACGGTGGAGTGCAGAGGAAACTGAGAGCAAAGTGAAAGCAGTCTTTGTGTTTAGAGCAGAGCCCTCTGGTGGACCCTCCCCTCGGCGCAGGGTTGCCCAGGCCCCGTGGTGGCGGATCACAGTTAATAACTGTGTGGTGGGCTGTCAGAGGCACTTAGCCTGACGCTGGGCAGGCCGGGGCCAGGCTGGGCCCGCATACACAGCCGAATCTGCCTCTTGAGCTTGGACTTAAGCACTCAGCCAGAGGGGTAGACAGAAAAAGAGAAAGAGAGAGATAGTCAGAGAAAACATGCAAAAGAAAGAAATATTACAGAAAAAAATTGATGGTTTTCAAAAGGCATGAAAAGGGTAAACAACTGAGGTAACTGAGGTAAGTTTTCAACACTGAACTTTGGATGCAGGACTTTGCGCCGGGAGGAAAGCTCAGCCTATTTTATCCCAACTCACAAAGAAAAACAGCATCAAAAACTTGGATTAAACACAGTGAAAAGACAGTAAAGATGACTTTGCCAGATGTCTAAAGAACATTGAGATGTGGCTAAAAAGTGAGAGGTGACAAGCAGTCTCCTTGGGTTCTTGAAAAGACATCTAAAAAAAGCCCAGTTTGGTTCAAAACAAACAATTCCCACAACAAGAGAATAATTCTCCTCAGACAAGCAGCACATCTGAAACCCCTGCAAAACCACTCCATCACCGTGCCACCCTAGCATATGGGAACAATACGTTTCAACTGTCCAGAGACTCATAAGTAAGCTCACTAGTACACAACACAATGGGATATAACCCCATGAGAATCATCATTTACATGGCATAAACATGCCATTTTTAAAAACTGCTGTCTGGCAATACTAGTTTGTGTCTGTCAGATTACAAAACAACCAAAAATGTCAGTCAAATGTTATAAAAATAGAATTAAAAAAAGGGCTGCATGTGATTTGAACCCATTTTAGACATTTTCATGACAGCTGTATGTACTGTTTGCATAATTTCCAAACCCCTAATAAGCAGAATATTGCTGAGGATGAATGTGAATTGGTGAATGACTGACACTGGGTTGAATTCAAGTCTTTCCAATAGCAGAAAAGGCAGGGCCATGATTGGCCAGCACAGATGGATGTAGCCGCTGTGACATCACCAACTGGTCAGTGAAGTCTCACTGGGAAGTGTTTTTCAGTTTTTGCTGTCACTGTGTTCGTGTTCATCAGTTTGCTTGCTATGTGTTGCAGGAAAGGGTTCAGCCATGCCGCTCTGCTCCTGTGTTTCCTCACAGAGCAGCAAATGCGCATATTTGCCTGAAATATCACACCACCGCTAGTCGCTACTGGCAACAATTCCACACTGATGTGTCCTGATAAACGTGGCTGCAGAAATTTCACACAGAATAATCATATATTCAAACTCAACAATAGTTTGTGTGTACTCTCTATATATTTTAGTGCAAAAAAGAAAGCTAGCAGCCCACTTTGATGCAGTCTTCACCAGCCTTCATATTTCAGCCAGTACAGACAATATAATAGCTGTAATTAAGGCAACATATTTATTGCAGTCCATTTTAAGCAAAGAAGCTGATATTTATCCAGTAATTACAGGTACTAAAGCTCAGCCCAGCTTTGTTTCCCTGTGTTGTTTGGCCATTGCCATGACGCTGCATGGGCCTCCACTGTCAACAAGCAGGTCGCAATCTCCCATTAGATCAGATGCTATTAGTGCAGAGAGGAGTCACTGAGCAAACAGTATCCCTGCCTTTAAAACCAGGTTATCTAATCTAGTGAACGGGGATGAACTGGACTTTGGAGTTCACAGACAGAAAGGGCAGTTTGTCCACAAGGATTGTTTGGCTCGGGAATGAAAACACCACTCAAGATCAGACAGGTCCTCATTGGTCGATACCCGTGACAGCACTCATTCGAAGCTTTACGAGAGAGGATCAGATAAGAGGTTGTGGAGATTCTTTGTTGAAGGTCAGAAAATGTCTGGTGCTGATGATCGGAGATGGTGCTGAGGTCCGAGCTGCGTTAGCTGAGCTTCAGCGGAAGGTGGTCATAAAGGCCGGATAGCTGCCTTTATTTTATGTTTACATTTCTTATGTGGAACAAAAGGAACAGCATTTGTTCTCCTTTTTTGTTACATTGTATATCACAAACAGTTAGAATTTTTAATGTCAAAAAAAATTTAAAAAATCCCACTTCTGTGCTGTGATGGAGACATAGACACTCGGGGTGGGAATTTTAAACATAGCTGAAATTTTAAGAACCTTCAAAGGCTAAAAACAATGTTAGAATTCAGGCCACCTAATAAGTCCAATATTTACTCACGTCTCTGCCAACGTGTGAGGCAAACATCTGCTTTAGGTGCTAAATGTTGCAGTAATTATCAGGTAGTTGATGACGTCCTGTGCAGATAGAGGCACTATCAAGCAGCAACCTTGAGGGCTTGCAAATTAAGCCAATGTGCAAGGTCCAAAAACTTGCTGTACTTTAAGTGGACAAATGAGGTCAACTTCAAAACCAAGTCAAGTCTTAGCCCTTCATAGCAACTGTGCAGCAGGTAAATATTTGATAAGTGTTTTAGATTTTATTACAGTTTGAATTATTGGGGGTGTGACTTCTTTCACTGACAGCATCTGTAGCTGACTGCTGTCTGCTGAGCCTCTCCTATTCTCAGGGGAGTGAATGAAGCAACCCTCTGGGGTCTGATTTAGAGTTCTGCTGTGAATCTTTGTAGAGTGTACCACGTAATCTACGTAAATGCCGACATTGTTCCCAGCATTTATGCTTGTGCTGGTGCATTATGCGTCAATTACCTTGTGGTCATGTCCTGGTGTTTTATATGTGGTGCCAGTCGACAGAAACAAATAAAAAACTGGGACTTTTTTCCCTCCCGGGTACCCGCTCTTTGTTGTGGTCAGCTTTTTGTTTTTTTTCCAGGGGCAAACATATTTGTCGCTCAAGATTTTCCACTTCTTTCTACATTCCCTCATGTCTCTCCAATCTTGCCCCAGGAATTTTATTTTTACATTTGTGAGTCCCTTTATTGATGCTATGATTGTTATTCCTTATACTGAGACAACGATTGTTATTCTCTCACTGGTACAAAAAAATAAAAAAATGGCCAGAAATGTACAGCAGAAGTCAACAGGCTAATCACAATAGTAAGTAAGTAAAATTAAGTAATTAAAGTAAGTAACATTTTATTTATATAGGACCTTTCAAGATAAAAATCACAAAGTGCTTCACAGAAGCTAAAACATTAAAAAGATGAGTTTTTAGCTGTTTTTATAAAAGCGACCACTGAGTCCACAGATCTCAGGCTCAAAGGGAGAGACTTCACAGTCTGGGGGCCACAGTTACAAAAGCTTTGTCGCCTTTTGTTTTCAGCCTCGTGTGTTGGACAACCAGCAAGCCCTGATCACATGACCTCAGGGACCTGCTGGGAATGTATGGATGTAAAAGGTCACTGATATATGTTGGTGCTTGTCCTTGCAGAGCTCTGAATGTCAAAGTCAAAACCTTAAAGTGGATTCTGAATTTAATAGGGAGGCAGTGCAGCTGAATCAGTAGGGGTGTGACATGGGAATATTTGGAGGACTTAGTCAGAAGCTTTGCAGCAGCAACAACTTGCAGAGGCTTTACATAAACAAGTAAACAAAGAATTACAATAATCCAGACGAGATGAAACAAATGCATAAATGCCAATTTCTAATTCGGAGTGCGATACAATGGGACTCCGCTTAGCAATGTTTCTCAAGTGATAAAAACAGGAGCGGACCAGAGATTTAGCGTCCAAAGTCAGAGCTGAGTCAAAAGTTACACTGAGGTTCCTGATAAAAGGTTTGTCAAAAGTAGCAAGTGGACCCAAGTTTTCCATAACACTAGGCACAAGTTTTTAGGAGCACAAACGAGGACTTCAGTCTTCTCCTCATTTAGTTGAAGAAAGTTTTCAGCCATCCAACCTGTAATGGAGTCTATGCACCTATGCAAAATCTGTAGCTTGGAAACATCTTGGGGCTTAAAGGAGATATATAGCTGAATATCATCTGCATAGCAGTGATAAGTAGTGTAGGTTACAGCGTAGGGTTTCAAAGGGCTTTGTGATTACAATGTAACTATGGCATAGATTTCCTGCTGAAGAATGACTCCTAGAAAGTCATCTTCAATGATGATCCTAACCCTATGTTCTCAGTTTAAAAAAAACATTCTTGAAGGTCCTAGCAATCAGGGGAGAAGCAAGTAATCTAGGCTAGCAATGACTAAGACTACTTAGGATTCAGGACTGGAGTTGGGGTCATTGGAATGATGGCTACAATATGGAAATGTCCTCATGAGGAGTCTGTGCTTCAGTTTTGGTGAGTGAAATTCTAATATTTTATTTGTATATTAATCAGTTAGGTGCTAACTAATTAGCATGTATTTGTGCAAGTGCAGTGTGCCCGCACAGTCCATGATGACTGCTTCCAAACCAGTCTTTGTAGTGTTAGCCAATAGCTTAGCACTCTCATCCAAACATGGCCATTCCAGGCTCCAGCATAGTGGTGGAGGGGTCATGATCGTTTTGTTGTGTCACACCAAACTCCTGTGTATGTGGAGTTTACCTCCGTACATCCTGCAGACTCCCTCACCTGTCTGTCACCTTCATGTAATGCCCACCTTAAACTGTGACTAGCACCAGTTAACGTGGGCGTGTTTCCTAAATCAGCTGCCAGTGAAGGCGAAGCCGTGAACGGGATGCATGGAGATGTTTTGTGAACTGATTAGTGGTGTTGTGGGGAAAATATCAGCTCATGATTTAGATTACAGAATCACAGGTGAAAGGCTTTTTTGTTTTTTTAATACAAATAATTTTATCATCAGATAAAATGCATTTGCACGAGCTGGAGATGGAAACTTTTTTTTATGTTGTCTTTAATCTTGTCAAACCGTGTGACACACTGGCAAACAGAGTGAAAGTGACAAATCTGTGGATGTAACATCTGGAACAAGGAGAGTGGAATATGTAAACAAGTCTAACCAGTTAATGTAAAAACTAGCTAACACCAGCTAAACAACAACATAGCGTCACAAGCTAATGTAATGTCAGTTAATTTTATACTCTAGCATCCTAAAACTCTTTCCTCTGATCAATAGTTTAAATTACTTTCCCATTTTGCGTCAATATCAAAATGTGTTAAAATCAGGTCCGCTGACTCTTTCTTACAAAAACTACTGATAAGCTTCCAAACCTTTGTAGGGCTTCAGGTCCAGCATAATTTAAAGGGGGTTGCTGATAGCATAATGAGTGGTACCAGAGTCGCACTTCACAGCATCAACAAAGTTGGGGGGAGTAAGTAAGCATCCATCTCCAGGCCTAATTTCCCCATATAACGAACAAGATGTTTGCCATTAAAGTGTTTTAATTCCTCCGACAGAGTATAAACACTTGTTTGTTTGCTCATAGTTGCTATAGTTTATCTCATCAATGTAATGTTTAGTAGGTTTTTCACTGAATTGATGTGCCAAGTTTGTTATATGTCCAAAATGGCCGACAAATTAATGTCACGCGGTAAGCGGTCACGGCTGCAAAACATCAATAAACAAATGCTTGCAAACCAACGAACCTCCGCAATCAATGAACTGAAACAGCGTACAGAAGAGAGGGCCAGAAATCCTACTCATGGGGTGAGAAACTGATAAAATCGTACAAAACACTTTGTGATTTAAGTGCAAAATTCCCAGTAATTAATTGTAATTCCAATATACTTTATTTGAAATTACAATATAATTATTTTTAACTTCATATATTTATACTGCATATACTACATAAAGATAGGTACACTGGAATGAAGCAGTAACAAGTCAAGTAATTAAGTAAATATACCGTAAGAACCATTGAATAATATGTAAATCATTTTTTCATGATGCATGAGCAATTTTAGGTGTCGCATAACTAAGGAAATGTGACACAAATGCTACTGTAAGCAATTTTAAGTACAGCTTAAGTCATTTTAAGCAGTGTGTTAATTCAATTCAATTTTAATTTATATAGCGCCATATAACAACAACAGATGCCTCAATGTCTTTATACTGTAAGGTAAAGACCTTACAATGATGCAAGGAAAACAGAGGAAACCCCAACAATCACATGACCCCTATGAGCAAGCACTTTGGTGACACTGGGAAGGAAAAACTCCAGTTTAACAGGAAGAAACCTCCAGCAGAACTGGGCTCAGTGATGGGCGGCCATCCATTTGGTAATATGTCCCCATCTTATATCGTAAATATGCTGTACTTTTCAGAGCATGGAGAATATAGAGTAGAGTGTACAAAAGTCTTTGTTCTTATATCAAACCATAGGCTCATTTTTTTGTACTTAAAATTACTTGCAGTATAATTTCGGTCTCATTTTCTGTAAAATACCCAGAAGTCGGGCACTATATAAAATTACACTACTTAAATCTACATACAATGTAATTCGTTCTTCTTTCACTGTAAAATACAGGAAGCTATGCATTACTTAAAATTGCTTACAGAATCATTTATCTCCTTTCCAGTAAAATACTTGATGTTTTACAATACTTAAATTTACTCATGCACTAACTTCACCCTGTCCTGTTGGCTTGTGTCTTTCTTAGAACTTTGCATACATGAAAACCTCCCGAATGGTTCAAAGAGTGCAGATTTAAGAAGAAGACTGCTCTGCAGCATATGACTGATTTTTAGGTTTTTAAAGCCTTAAAGTAAAGGCACTTACCAAATTAGAAAACAGTATCAAGTATAATAGCAAAGTGGGACAAAAATCAAACAATTAGCTGAAATATGCTAAAAGAAAAAAACAGGAGAACTGCAGACTTGAGCAGTCATGTGATATGCTGTTGATCCAATGGTACATTGATGACTTTGTACTGACGACATGTCTGTGAAACATATATCTCAGCGCTTACCTTTTCCTTCCACATTCATGTTTCTTACTTAGTGGAGAGGGTAGAGTTCAGTCACTGGCATAGCTGTTTAAATCATCACTTCCTGTTCTCAATCCCCACGTCTGCTTATCCATCACTCCATAGGCACGCATGTTAATGTGTGTGTGTGTGTGTGTGTGTGTGTGTGTGTGTGTGTGTGTGTGTGTGTGTGTTGATATGCCCGGGGTCTTATTGCACCGACTCCAGCTCCTCCCAGGGGTGGCGGTGGTAGGTGCAAAGGGGACTGCTCCAACAAGATACCCCTGAAATTATGGCCTAATCAGTTAGCCCCAAGAGCAGAGTCTTCCGCAGCTTCCAGACACACACACACACACACACACACACACACACACACACACACAGACAAACAGACAAACAGACGAGCCCTCAGGCCGACAACAGCTTTACCCTCCCTCCTCCTCTACCCACCACACAACCCTAGACCTGGCCTTGTCCCTGCAAGGACCCTTCTCCCTCTTTCTCTCATCACGATGAGATAAAACAGGTCCAGCTCCAGTTTAAGAAAAGTGTCAGCTCTTAACTTCCCTAAACATTGCTCTTGTCTAGTCTGCCTGGCCAACTGCTCTCTCTTCACATGCACACACTTTTTCCTGTATTTGCAGACACAGTATAGAAGATGTAGTTTCATGCTCTTTACAGACTGAACCAGCATATTTTATCCAGAAAAAGGACTCAGCTACCAACTGGAGTGGATTTACACACTTTTAAGAGCTGAGTAAGGTCCATAAACTTGAAGTACATGAAACCATTTCCAGCTGCACCGTAGAATAAAAAGAAAGGCACGTCTCCCTGGGTGGAAAATAGAAAGTTCTCTTGTTGTTTCTGACACTGACACTAGTGGCACGACACTAATCAGCTGAATTATATTAGGCTTCTATTGCAGTTACCACACTTTCTATCAAAATGACCAAACATGCCAGTTTCCTGATTTCTGTTTTAATATTTATTGTTGCTGCAAAGTGTTTTTGCATAAATCATCACAAAAGTATTGCAGCCGTTCCCCCAGTTATAAAAGACGAATAGCACCGTGAGAAATAAAACAATGGCATGATATCACTTTGGCACCTCATTTTATTTCAACAAGTATCTGGTTTTCCCTGGATCATTAATCTAAACACACACACACTCACACACACACACATATTTGGATCCATAGCACTAATGTGATGCTTTGTCAACTAAATCATTGCAACTCTGCGTGGTTAATCAATGACACATGGCAGGTTCTGGCAGCGTCAGACTTTCACCATTCCCCTCATCTGCCTTGTCATTCCAACTCCTCCACTACCAGCCCCCTCACACACACACACACACACATACACGCTCACGTGCCAAACCAGACCGCTCGGCATACATATTAATGCTTCTGTTTCCTTTGAGCAGCTCCATCAGTCATTATCGCCTCACTCAGGATTCCCATTTCTTTTCATTTCACAGCTTTTGCAAAACATTTCACACACTCATGCAAATATTTGTGTGCACGCGTGTGTATATACACACAGATTTACACAAGCAAAGAATTTTATTAAATGTAACCGTTTTTCTTGAGCATTTATGTGAGCTTATAAAGTCTGTCATATGTAAAAGAGGCAAAGAAAAGCAGGTGCTGCATCCACTCAGAAAAGGAACTGCACACGATAAATCGTTTTATTAGTTGGGAGGGACATTAGAAAATAACCTGAAGGGCGTGGCTGAGGAAAGGAGGTGAAGGAGGCAGGAGTTGAGGAGGAATTATCCGTATCTGGTATCTGTGTTGTGATTATTTGAACAGCAGTTATAAAGCCATAAGGCCTGGCCCTGGTTCCTGAACATGTTGATTTTAAACCTCCCTGGACTGTAAATAATGACTGATTAAGTGGATACTCTCTTTTTCTTTCAATCTCTCATACATGTTCACCTCTGTGGTCCACCACACCCCCCTAAATATGTTCTGTATTAGAGGGTACTTGTTGAGTGATTGAAGTATGAAAATGGAAGAGGTGGGTGGCCAGCCGACCACCACACTCAGAGGAGACCTGTGACGCACACAGAACTATCCTCTGACACCACTAGCATACCTCTGCTGGCACAGCTACAGTCAGCACCACGGCCTCCACAGCTCTCTAATGTGGCTGCACCACAGAAGGGTCTGGAGGCCAAAGCTGATAGACACAGCAGATCAGTGGACATGTTTAATACACGTCCACATCATTCATACAACCTGAAATATCGCTCTACAATCCCAGTAGTCCAGTTCCTTGGATTGTTAGCTGCTTGCCTGTCGATCCCTCTTATCGTTTCCACTCACACTTGAGCTACAATCAGCTGATTTCAGTTTGTATGTTGGAGGAATAGCTGTACTATGCTGCTAACACAACTTTGGCTCATTGCAAGCACCTGCACACACAGCATGCTAACGCTAACAATATAGCTGAGTAAATATCAACCCAGCAACCAGACCCAGAACTTCAAAGGTAACAATCAGCCTCTGTTTCTACCTGTTCATGTTTCTAAAGTAGACTCACTGTGGCACTCACCTTAGTATGTTTGTGCTGGTTTTCATCTTTGATGCAGGTTTTGTGAAATATAACAGATAGGACTGTATCTTCATTTTCTTGGAATAACATGGGGCATTTTGGGTTAAATATTACTTCAGCTATTGAAGCCTCTGAGTTTTATCTGTTTCATTTTAATGATTTCATCAATTTTAGCTTTTTTAGCATTAGAGGATTTTTGTTATCGTGGTTTGAAATTCCCCTGTGTGACAGTAATAAAGTATCTATCTGTTTTTAAAAAGAATATAAATAGCTGTTGACGTGTGTCAATTAGAATGATTATTTTAAGACTTAGGAGAACGATTAAAAAAACACACATTACATGTTCTAATGAGTTAGAGTTGGAGTTTGGGGTCATCGCTAAGTCTTTAACTCCTCTTCTGCTGCCGCCAGTTTGAACCTGCTCGCTCATAGAAACCAATGACACGAAGCTCCCAGGACACAGTTTTGGTGCTTGGAACTCTGCAGCTCCGCTCTGTAATGATGTGGTCAAAGTACTGTGGTTCCTCAACACGTCCACTTTGCAATCTCACCAAAATTTCGCTAGCTGAGCTGGTGAAATGGGGGCATCCTGTTAACAGTACCACACTTAAATTCAATGATCCTTTTAGAATGAGCCAATTCTTTCGAAACTAACTGTAAAGACATTTCTAAGGGACTGAAAATCAGAATCACAATACTTTATTAAGGAAATTATGTGGTTAGAGCTGCTCCAACACAAGAAGAACAGTAACAGACGGAACTATATTAAATAATACAATATATTACAAAGTTACAAAATATGAGAAATAGCTCTAATATAGTCAAATAGCTTAATTATAAATATCCAGAATAATACAGAGATTAAACATGTACCACTGACATTTTACTTTAACCTGTAAAATGTTGTTATTTGTTTTTTCCCTGTATAGTTTGTGCAAAAGGGTGTAACTATCACAGTGTGGAAGGTGCATTAGATGGAGGAGTTGTACAGGATGATGATTTCCTGCCTGTGGCTGATTTTCCTCTCACTGAACGCGCTCCTGAAAACACCAGAATTCAAAGATTAAGAGAAGTAAGTTTTACTTTACACACTTTTGTCCATGTGATATATTTAACAAAGATTTAATTAATAAATACATTTGCTTTTCATTTTTTGAAAATGTGACAGAATCACAGGCAATGGCAGAAGATAAGTGTAGGACTGGGGTGTGGAGTGGCACACTGAATCACATAGATTTTATTATTAGAGCCTGATTTTTGATTTATTCGTGAAATAATAAATAATATTAATTTTTTAATGAAGTAGAAATGCAGCATAGCAAAAACAATACAAATTAATAAATAAATGAAATCAGGAAATAACTTTCAAGTGTATTAAAACTGTACTTCAGTAAAGTGCACGAGAAGCCCTCCTCTGTGGTCTCAGATCAAACTGCAGCCACTCGCTTGAGATTCCACCAAACACAAAAACAGTCACAGAAGTGACTTTCCACTCTGTCTATTTTTTTTTACTGAAGCCGCTTCGAGCTGCATAACTCAGGTAAGCATGGCAGGAAGTCAGGGACAGAAAAAGGACACCAGGAGTGTTTTGCTGGTGTGAATTAAAGCTGCACAAAGAATGGAACAAATATAATTCCAGGTAGCAACATGCAAACAGTGAATTTCAGATGTATTTATTTAAAATAATGTCAGGCATTTAAATACTTTTATCCTAAAAAAAAAAAAGTCAGGCATTGACAACACATTTTTAAAGTGAAGTTAAATATTTCTTAATAAATGTTTTTATTTCCTGCATGTCATTTGCTAGTTGCCCAGCCCTAACCCTGCCTCTTAATCTGCATAACTAGTAATATGTAATTTTAGTTTTTAGTAAATTGTTCTGCCAAGTTTTGGAAGTGAGGGAGCAATGAAAAAAATCATGTCAGCGGACACGCGTCCACATTTACACGCAAAAAACCCTCCCCTCCAAAATATGGGTTTATGGTAAAATCGCCTAATTACACTTCAGAGAATTAATTCAGGAAAAACACATTTAAAAAAAAAAATCAAATAAAAATAAACAATAAAACAAATAAACTGATGTTGATATCTAATTAAAAGATAAATTCCTTTCATTTACACACGGTGCTTTTAAAAAGGATTTGGCTTTTGGGAGGTGTGTTTATTTACTGCATTATCACACACCTGTTGCTTATAGTTAAATGCAAAATACTGTGTAATGGTCACGCTGTAGATGCTGGTGTCCACATGTGCCCAGGAACTGCTGCAGACAGGTGACTAAAATATTGGGTTTGTTTTGTTACATTAAAGAAATTAAAGGTAAAAATGTTCCAACAAACCAACAAAATCTAAGATTTTAAAATGAAAGAGTAAGAGGAAGCAGTCCATGTCCCAGTTAGCTCAAACTAGCAACTATGGATCCAAACCTGTGTTTTCTGGAAAATATCTTAAATGAAAATGTAAAAAAAGTGACAAGGTAAAATATTCCACTGAACCACAGTAACATGCATAACTAAATCTCTCCATGTTCTCCTGCACATTAGAGGATGAAGAGAGCAGCAGTGGGGGCCAGCTGAGCTCCTGTCCTCCCTGTAGTAGGATAACATTTCACCAGTTTAGATTAGCTCACTCAGGGCCCATCAACACATGTGGAAGTGACCCTCAGACGGCTCTCACAGGCCTTGTGGCTGAGCAGTGTGTGTGTGTGTGTGTGTGTGTGTGTGTGTGTGTGTGTGTGTGTGTGTGTGTGTGTGTGTGTGTGTGTGTGAGCGAGACAGGAAGTGCACAGACCAGCTGATGCAGTGTGTGCTATGTTAACCCGTCCAAGGGCAGCACAGCAATAACAAACACAAGATCACAGCACCGAGGTCACCTCTGACCCCGCAGACTCGGCGCAGCCAGGCTGATCGCTCTGACGGCCGCTCAGGAATCCCACAGAACACACACAGACACACACATTTGCGTATTTACACACACTAAATACTCGACGGCCCAGTATAGGTTTCCTTCGGTGCGTGTTTTCAATCATTGACTTCCTTTAGACAAATCAAAGGGATTTACTCTAAGAGACAAAAGCTTCTCTGCTGGTGTCTGACAGTAAATGATTGACATTTACTTTGAATGCAGTGGCTCCACCCACCCAGGGGGGAGACCTGCAAAGTGAAACCATCCACTACACTATACCCCACACACCCTTGTTTACCCGCAAGGCTGTTTGCTCGTCTGTGTCCTGGTGGTCGAGGAGTCAGAGACGAGATGTGTGGGAAAACTGTGACAGGGACCGTGGAGCACGCGTGTCCAGCAGCCTCCGAGGACCAGCATGCTTCATGGTAAGAGCCCGTATGCGTGTTTTGTGGGCGGGCTTTTCGTATGTACAGTTTTACCCCCAACCCTGTTGTTTCAGTTGGTAGCAGTGTGACCTGTGACCTCTCTCTGATTCCATTTTTCACTCTCTCCTCTGCCCCAGCAGACACTTTTAAAGCATATCCATTTCCTGCACACATCAGGCCGCTCTGGACACGGGGCTCGCAGGAATACGAGGCCGACCGCCTTGTTTATTAGTACAGACAGCTTGACGTGGGGAGTGTTTGCCAGCGTGATTGTGTCAGCCTTAGAGCGACGCAGAAACGCAGCTGAAGTTAAAGTGGTTTTACGAGTCAGTGTGAGTGCAAGGACAAATGATCTTAGAGGCAGAGAGATTTTGTTTTACTGGCGTGGCTGTCCTGTATGTTGGGTGTCTCAATCTAGGGGCTACAAGGGATACATTTCATGGTGGGGGGAAAACAAAAAGGCAGCGACAGGACTTAATTTTTTATTTCACCGAGGCTAAATATTAAGGGCCAAGCTGCAGGAGGAATTAGGCTCACCTTTTTTGATGAGTCCACCTCATTTGTCTGCGGCCCTTAGAGAAGCTCGGGTACTCTTTCCCATATTTCCTAACAGATTTAGTGTAGCTGGTGGTGAACGCCTGGACAGCTGAGCTCTGCGTCTGGCTCTCTGTCCATTTTGGAAGAGAATCCCTCTGGCAGGTCAAGTAAACCCTGGCCCCTCAAACACTGAACACACTTTCCAAACCTCATTACAGAGACCCCATGTTTTGTTGCTCATGGGCGCCAATCAAACCCCCCTCTCCTCCTCCTCCTCCAATTCTTTTCAAATGAGAATTGAATTTCTTTTTCTTTTTTTTGTTTATGTTATCATTTGTAAATCTTACCAGAAGTGGACCATGAGGCACAAGAGAAGGGAGCTCGTACACACTTTAATGAAGTATTTATAGATCATTCCAGCTGTCAAATACTTGTGCCCAATGACATAGTGCAGAGTGCTGACGCTCACAATTGCCTTTCTCCCTCCAACTCGCTCTCCCCTCGTTAAGCAGCCGGATTTGATTTCAGGTAAGAACTTATTGGGAGGAAAAGAGGTGGCGGGGGCTGCCAGCGAGGGCCACGGCTTTTACCGAAAGGAAAACAGTCCTCTGTGTTGCATATCGGAGCTCAAGGAGCCCAGACGCTGAGACCCCAAGATAGGCATGAGGGCATTATAGCTGGTGTAGCTGATAGATGCAATTTGCTCCCACGACGAACCTCCTGCACTTTGTTTTGTAATCTAAAGGTCAACCTGTTACTGCCAAGTCTGTTAAATGATTCTGACTTGATTTTCCTTGGATATGTGTGCCTCAAAGGAAAATAAAAAGTTGAATCTGCTGTTGAATTCCTTAATAATACTGGAAAAGGTAAAATCTGCAAAGGGTTTCTATGTTTGGATGTCATTTTCTAAAGCTGGTCAGTGCAAAAGCATTTTAGCCACTTTCAGTAGAAATAGCAGCATTGACAGCAGTGATTATGCTTAATCAGCTGCTATTAGGAAGATTTTGTTCCTCTGATCCTTCTGCAACACTTTTCCATCATCATAAGATCTAATCAGCCCAGGATTCTTAGAAGTTATTAGAGCTTTTCTCATTTTTATAATGTTCATAATATGACAGTATATAGTATAAAATAATCATATTACATATATAATATGACACTAGCTGTTCTATCTATCTAATTGGTTATTAATATTAAAGAGTCGGCATTTTTTAATATATGTATTTTTATTTTAAAAGAATCCCCCCCCCTCCAAACTGGTGTTTGTGGTGCTAATGCTTTCAGAGTAAAAGCAGTGATCCAGTGAGAAATGGTGTGAAGGTGCAATAATGGACTCGTGAGTCGTGACCTCTGCATGGAAGCAATTTGGAAAAAAGGGTTGAAAGTGCCGTAAAAGACAAATTAATCCTCGACGGAAAGGAGATACATCCTTAAAAACAAGCCATTTGGGCCTCATTGGCTCATACTTTACGCTTTAAATCTCACAGCATTTTTGGAGCTGACGTATTAGACAGAGTCAAAAAAAAGTAAAACAAAAACAACCCAAACTTAAATACTCCGTTCATTAAGTGTCTTAACGGGATACTGTTGGAGCAGTGAGGAGGTGGCCTGCTTTAAGCTTCAGGCCCGTACCTTTCATTTCCCCTCATTCGCTCCAATCAAGCAAAGCGCAAACAAACAAATGTGAAATGGGTGTTTGTGAAAAACGTATTTATGTTCGCTCGGAGCTTTTTGTTTAATGGTCTGCTTCGGGTCACAGGCCTGCTGTTCGTTAGGGCTGACTTACTTTCGTTTTCAATTAGCGCTGATTCGAAACATGGCCGCTTAATTTAGCGGAAAAACTGGAAAACGCAAGTTACAACACGTTTGAGTCGGCCCTAACAGAACGCCGCAATGTAGTAATAATACTAATACTACAACTATTCCCACTAATAATAATAAATCCAAATAACATTCAGCAAAACAAGCGAGTTTATAAATATTTTTAAATGATATTAATGACGCAATATTAGTTTGGACTTTTACATTTTATTATTGTTATTAACAACAACAACAATAAGAATAATAATTATTATTCTTATTGTTATTATTATTAGTATCGTCAATATTATTACTTATACTACTGTTCCAGTTATTATTATTATTATTATTATTATTATTATTATTATTATTATTATTATTATTATTATTATTAAATACTATGCCGGTTCGATTTTGTTGTCATAAAATGAGCAATTCTGGCATTTTGGAATTTTAACTTTAATATTTCCGACATCATTTCTGCCTCTTAAATTCACAATTTTTCTTCTCTTTTTAATTTTGGGGTCAGTTTATATCTGAGAGAATTATTTCCACCCTTCTTTCACCATTCACGTCAATAAATGATCTTTTCTGTGGAGTTAAGAAACACGTGGTCTCATCAGGAAGTCCAGAAGAAGCTCCAGTCAAGAGTTTCCCTTATGTTTTGTATATATTTTCTAAAAACTTATATTTTATTTATTCGTTTTATGTTTTTAAGAAAAGAATGTACGACAGCCTGATAGGTGATCAGCGTCATGCTGTCAGTCAGTTCGTACTCCGTGTTGCTTTTGTGTGTATTGATCCTAATTTGTCATTATGGCAGTACTTTCTATTAAGGATCAGACAGTTACATTTAAATATTAGTGTTTGTCTTGCAAACGGTTTTTTTTAAACAATTAAAGCAAATCTTTATTTCAAAAGAAAAAAAAAGAATTTAAAACTATTTCAGATTTATTTGTTTTTCAGAAAGAAAAAAAAGTCAGTATCCAGTCAGTGTTTGGCGCTTAGTTCTAACAATTTTTTTAAGCGTTTCTAAACTAGCTGAAATCCATCTCACGACTCAACCGCGACACATAACCGCTGACGGCTTCCCATCAGGACTCGAGCCTCTGCTGCGTCTCTTTTCTTCTTCGCCACACAGCTGCGCTGTTCGCACAAATGACGCCTCCGCTCCCCTCTGGCCCGCACTTAACAAGGTGACAACAGGCGGCTGGAAAGCCATACGGAACCAGATGGCAAATGCACGGCACAGCCTGAGTGGTGCACGAAGAGCGATGTGAAACATGCACTCGTGATCAAACACAGAAATATGACTACGTCTAAGAAAAACAGCTCAGAGGAGCACTTAGATGCTGTCACTGAGATTAAGGGCAAGAAACGGCTTTGTATTTGGTTGCGCAGGGGCGTTTCCAGAATATTTTGAAATGGGGTGACACGGGTGGGGGCCAATAACAAAACATTTGATAAGGAATAAATACAATGCCAAGAACTGGAAGGCAGTGGGCTTTATATTGAGTATTTGTTTTACAAAGTGATTGTTCAATTTTGATTGAACAATTTTCTCAAGCAAAACCATCATCCTGCTTAAGCTCCATAATAATGGAACGCTACAGGCTTCAAATATATAAATATACTGCAAGTACCTAAAGTAGAAGTGCTCATTAAATCATATGTGTATTATTTCATCATGAATATTGATTCATCAATGTATAGAAGTTTTTATATAGTTGTTGGCAGCTTCATCTCTACATGTATTACACATATTAGCATATTTACTCTTTGAAATGTGTAAACATAATCTGTGAATAAAGCTATAAAAATAATAAATGATATTAAGTACACAGTAAAACATTAGAATCCAAATATAGATGAGTGGGAGTATAAAGCCGCAGTAATGTGAGTAACTGTCCGCCGATACATTCCATCAGCGGCTCTTTGTGCGCGCTCATCAGGTGGCACCGGACACTGTGAGATTAATGACGCTCTGGTGCAAGGCCCTTGCTAACCCCACTGTCCCCACAGCGGACATGCTCCTGCGCCTATAAGCTTCCACTGTGTAAACTCGAGGCTGAAACAAACCGCGCTTATTTATTAATGCGTCATTTTCGCCTGATCCAAGCCAGACGCATTCTTCTCCAAATGATTCCGCTGACTTCTTGAATTTGAAATTAGTTTTGTGCCGGAGGTCTGCTCTGTTTAAAATCACAAGATCACTTTCTATAAATTGCTCTGCTCCCTAGATGTGAAACAAGGAAAATGCATATATTTATTTATTTATTTATTTTGGGGTGGGTGTGGGGATCCTCGGGGCCTTTACCTGCCCGACAGATGCGCTCTCGCTCAGTAATGATACCTGCAGCACATTAGTCTCTAATCACTCGCGTTCTTCTTGAGCTTTTCGATCTGCGGAATCAATTATTCACTCCAGTCCCTTGAATTCGTTTCCATCAGGAATATTTCAGGGATCAATTTTTCATACTATTCCACATATTTTTTTATTTTATTTTTTGCGCTTGTTTGGCTTCGTTCCTAGATTCCCAGTTCCCCGAGAAGTGGAAAACAGATAGAGGGAAGAATCTGAGTGAGTGATGCAGCGGAGAGTCTCTGTCCCCACGGCCTTTAATAATTCAGAGCGCCTGCTCCAGCCCGGTGTCTTCGCATGAGGAGGTGAAAGCCACATGATGCGGCTTATTAACGGGACAGTTCTTTGGGTAAACACAACACGCTCGGGCCCCGTTTAACTGCGGAAAAAAACTCGGAATTTAACTACACAATAAGGACCCATTATATCTGTTTTGTTTTTTTCTTGAGCCAAACGAAGTACTTTAAATATTTAGATACGCGGAGAACTCTGACTCTATTCTGGTGATCCTTGTTCCACATCTGCAGTGATTACACATTATATTTTGTTTTATGCAACTTTCCTTTGAACAGCCTGGTTCAAAGGATGGATTTTTAAAAAACTGCGAACACGACACTGCTCACATCAGCGATTAAAAAAACAAAAACAAAAAATAGCTGACAAAGGGGAATAAAAATCGAAAAACGAAGAGAAATTCAGACGAAGTTCGTCGTGTATCCAAGACTTTAATTAATTTCAAAATAACATTCTGACATAAATAAAGATAATAGCTCAGGGCGCATGCGTTTTTTTTGGTATTGAGGGGAAAGTTTGGAGCGCGTTATTATCCAAAACCGCGCTCACTCTGCATCCAGCAGCCTGCATGTCTGGTAAGAAACAAAGCTTTAAACGGACTTTAACGCTCCTGTTTTGAACGTCTAACGAGCTCTGCGAGAATCCAGCACACCCAGTATAAACCAACAAATGTGCTCGTTTTCAACAACCGTCTGACATTTCATGAAATGTTCAATAAGCTCTTATCACTCTCGCTTTTATGCACACACGTTTTGTCATATCGCCTCTAAGAGGCCTGCATTTCTTGCAGTCCCACGCTGTTGCCGGCTACTCCCCCCCCCCCCCCCCCCCCCCCCCATCGCGAGCGCAGACATCACCGTCATTATCATATTTAATATTATTGACGAATGAGCGCCGAGAAGCGGACTGGCTCTCTGCCACTTAATTCTCGCTTCGCTTCTCTGGTCCCGCTTAATTCTCGCTGCGTGTCGGCGGGAGCTGGCGGTGCTGCCAGGTGTCTTCACGTTCCCGTCGAGGTCTCGGAGGAAAGGTGAGTGAAAGGATGTGTCTGTTGTTGTTTTATGGTTTTTGGGAGAGTGTTAAAGATAATCGCCCTCTTGATGGAGAGTGGGGAAGAACCAACCGGCGTCTCTCTCTTAATGAAGCCCTGCGGGGTTTAGTGTCTTTTCCACGATTGATCTTCGCTATAAATCTGTGGTCACGCGCCACTTTTTACCTGTTACTAACAGATCTCCAGTATGCAGGCCCGTGCCGTCTCCTTTCCCCAGCAGGCAGGCGTACTGCTTGCGCACACTTTATGTCTGTTTTTTTCGTGTTGTTGTTGGACCCCGCTGCCTCCCCCAGTACTGAACCCATAGGCCGAGAGTGAGAGAGAGCAGTAAATGCGTGACCCCGCCTCCCCTTCTCCTCACCCACTTCTTCTCCTCACCGGTGCCGCACGGTTACTTGCTCCATGAAAAAGCTGCAGCCAGCAGTGCGTTCCTGTTGCAGATGTTGTAAACCGATGGCTTCATTTCTCTCAGTTCGAATGGGCTTGCAACAATGTGCGCGAGAGCCTCGACGTGTTTGCAGTTTACAGTGAGGCTGCATGCAAATGTGCGCGCACGCAGGCCGGATAGGACGCGGAGAGCAGAAACAGTAGTGCCTTTAAAATAGTTCAAAAACAGCATTAATATAAACATCAGAAATACAATCTTGAAGGTTTTCACGCAGAACTTCAGCACAGCTAAAACAAACAAAAAACAAATCTCATTCTCACCTACATTTGTTCCACATTTTTTCTGTCTTGCGTGACTTCGTGACAACGATATTTTCAAAACAAGGGTTTAAAAAAAAAGCCTTTAGGCCATTTGACCCTAGCTGGCTCCCTTATCTATTAGACAGGGCGCAGTGGCATCTGTCTGTCAAGTCGCAGGTTTATCATTAACAGGGATCCCACAGCACTGCCCACTGCTGTTCTATTGAGCCATCTAATAAGAACAGAGAGAGAGGGAGAGAGCTCATCCTTGACTTATTATTAGGCTACTTATTAACATGTATCAGCACATGGACTTCAGCTCGGATGATACTGACATGCCTGAGGGTATTAGAGGAAAGCTGCGGCGCTGATAGCAGCGCGATAAGTTACTGCTGCGTGAGGCACAATCATTCTAATCGAAGAAAAGGTGACAGCAGAGCGCACGCGTCAAGGTCGCTCTGATAGGTGTGCGCTTGTTATGGCACAGAGATCTGAGGGAGATATGAGTCAGGAAAACTCAGCTGCTCCTCTTTGCAAGGAGAGATCATAAAGTCCGAACAACCCCACCCCCTTCCCTTCATCTGAATCTCCAAATACTTCAAATATGAAGGAGGAAGAAGAAGAAGAAGAGCTGTATGTCCTGTGAGAGAGATCCGGCCCACAAAACGCGTTCATGGGTTAGATTAGCCGCTTTTGACGCCCCCTCTCCACCCTCCCTCGCTTCCCTCCGCTTTTGTCTCTCCTCCCTTCTCTCCTCCCTCTTACAAGTCAGCGCGCCCGTTGGCACAGGAAAGATTGAAAGTGACATACACTGATTAGAAACCGGTCCTCTGCGTTGTTAAACCCCGCTGTGACACCGCAACTCGAACTTCGCTGGTTGTTTTCTTTTCTTGCTTTTCGGTCAGATTGCTTTTCTTTGCCCGGACTGTATAGCGTTTTTTTCGCGGTGCGTCGCGCTGTTTGTGAACATTTTCTCTCTCTCTCTTCCGAGGATGATGCCATGAGTTTAGAGGAGAGCACACTTGTGCCACAGAGACTCCTTTTGAGCTAAAAGGCGGGCAGACGCTTTAAAGAGGGGACGAAGATTTACAAAAAGAGCCGAACACATTTACGTGTGTGCGCTGCTGTCCACAAACTCTCCCTTTTCTTTCCTTCTCATCTCCGCTCGCTCCGCTGCTTTGGGCGCTATCCACACACACACACACACACACACTCAAACCCTTCAGCCTTCACTACCAATAAATCAACTTTTCTTCTCTGTGGATCTCCTGCGCGGTCTCGACTCCAGACCCAGCAGCACAGGACCCGCGTGACCCAGGAGTCGAATCAAAGCCCAGCCCTGGATTCAATACTCCTGATCAATGGACAAAGCCTCCTCAGCGGGCAGCAGCGCTACAGACACGTCGTAAACAGTGAGTACACACACACACACACACACACACACACACACACACACACACACACACACACACACACACACACGGACTGTCAGCAGCAAGTCTGTACTGAAGACTGTAAGATCATGTAGAGATTTCTCTGCAAAGTCCAAACAAATGCTACACAATCCAACCAGCCGACAGGAAACTCCAGGGACTTTGATTTTATGCTTCCTTGCGAAAAGTGAGTGATTCATAATAACATAATAAAAATAGCTATGATAATTAGTAAAAGTTGTACTTGTAATCATTCCATTTAAGGACTAATAATGTACTAATTATTGCATACTCAAGGCTATTGGCATTACGTTATCTTTAACAGTATTTATAGTAATAATTAAGTAGAAGTAAGTATAATAAGTAAATAAAATTAGAGAGTGAAAATCATATTTCTGCCTCAAAAAGTGTCGAAAATTACAGCTCACGGCTTCCTATAATTTCCTTAATATAGAAAAACGCTCTGCTTTCTAATTACATACGGGTTATTTCTCCTAATTAGTCTTCGTGTTTGACGGGAGGTCACTTTCATAAGAAGTGTTTGAAATATTATCCATAGAGAAATATTATATATGTCTATAAAATTACGTACTATTATTTTATATTTTCATTTTTGAACGAGCTATTCTTCAAACATATTTAGATATTAAAAAAAAAATGTTTGCCTTTAGTTCACATCTTCCCTTTATTAATTAATTAATTGGCGCTTTGATAAAAACACAAACAGCGTGAAAATAACGCAATGTTTAATTTTATTTTTAAAGTAAAGGATCAGGATAACTCACCCCTGTGTGTGTGTGTGTGTGTGTGTGTGTGTGTGTGTGTGTGTGTGTGTGTGTGTGTGTGTGTGTGTGTGTGTGTGTGTAAGTGTGCTCAGGTTTAAAATACACAGACAAAAAATGAAGTTATATTTTCAGTAAACTAGAGAGAAGGAAAATAGAATGCGTCACAGGATTTCTTCACTTTGTAACTTTTTAACCTCTAAAAAATATAATTCATGACGAATTACTTTGAGAGGTGTTACAAATTAACACGTGCTGAGCTTAAATAACCCCTTACCACCACCCCTCGTTAGTTTTACACTGTTTCGTTTGCAGAGAGACACATATTCACCAGAAAACGGGACGAGTGATGAATAAAACATAGCGAGGGGAGCAGAGAGGTGTACGACAGCGTCCAAGTGTTTCCTGCTGCTACAGGGGCCTTCTAACCTCTGCGACACATCGCACACTCAGAATCTAAAAGTTACCTGCTGCTTTAGAGGTCTGTAAAATATTGGGGGGGATTCAGATTCAAGTATTCAGATATAGGAAGAGGTTTGGGAGTAAAAGGCCTCCATGTCTGCTGCACGTAATCAGAAGAAACCAGAGCCAAATGCGTTTGGCTCCAAATGAGAAACAGTCCCTCTGCAGACCGTCATGTCAGGAGCAATAGTTTGTCCTGCTAAACACAAACGCTTTTTAAAAAGCTTTCCCCCCCAAGACAAAGCCACACTTCTTCTGTTTCCACGTCACAGTTAACAGTGTTGTGTATGTGTTGTTAATAAAGCAAAGTTCATATCTAAAAGAAAGGCAGTGCTCTGTCCCCCTTTCCCCTCGCTTGATTTCAAAGTGATTCCTTTTATTTCGGCTCTGTGCGTAAAAGCCGAGGTTCCTCATGCTGGAGTCTGTCCGTCCTCTCTGACCTTTAAGAAACTGCAGGCTGACTCAGTTCCTTCTTCGTCTCCAAACCACCAAGAATCCAAAGCAGCGCTCGTGTTTAGAGTGTTTTTCTCATGGAGTTTGACTCGCGTGAAGTGCCAGCTTCCCTTCGCACACACGTCAGGTTTTCTTTTTTAATATATATATGTACACACACACACACACACACACACACACACACACACACACACACACACACACACACACACACACACACACACACACATATGTGTGTGTGTGTGTGTGTGTGTGATCTACGTTTTCTTATTTTGTTGTTTTGGTTGGTCAAACTAACTAATATTAATATTAATATTTAGAATATTTACATTTTATGAGTTGCAGTTTCTAATTATGAAATAACGAAAACTGCCGACAGCAAGGTGCGCGCAAGCTGCACCTCAGTGTCCACCTTTTCTCATTCTCTCAAGACAGCAGAGCTCCTTTAAAATATGTGTATGTGAAAGGGGGAAAGGGGGGGGGATGCAGGATTTTATATATTTATTTATATATTTTAGCCAACCGCGAGGAAAAATGAATTCGTTTCGGCTGCAGTGATGGCCGCTTTCTGGGGCTGCCTGTCTGCTCAGAGTTTACTCACAGGTTTAAAAAGTTGAAGAGAGAGGAGGAGATAGTGTGGAACTCTAACTCTGTTTTTGTATATTTAAAAAATAAAAATAAAAACCTGATGGTGATGCTTTTTAAAGCTTGGCCCGAACACCTAAAAATAGCCATTCTTTCATTTATTGAGAAGTCTTTATTTCTCTTAACTTTAATATCTGGATATACTTTGGGCTTTCAGGAGTTATCCAGCTATAAGAAACTGAGGTTTCATCTACCCTTAAATGGTCCACTGGAAATATTTCAGGGACTCTCTTTCTCCATGAACCCGACTATCTGTTCACATATATTATAGGTGTGCTATTGAACCGTAGATTAGATTAGAAAATGTGTGTGGGCGCTGATGATGATGCTATGGGCGTCACTGCTGCTCTGTGCGCTCACATATACACTGTTATATCTCCCATTCAGCCTGTTTCATAATGGTCTCTTAAAGCCTGAGGAACCCCCCACCCCCTAAAGTAATACCTACAGTTATTCTCATTCTGGTGAGGCCTGCGTGAGCTGTGGTGAATGGTTTGGCATCAGTGTGTGTGTGGATGTCACAGTAAAATTTTACCATTTCCCTCCAGCTACTTCTCTCCTCTGCGGGCAAAGTAACAGTAACTTTTTTTTATGATGTAGTGCAGTTTGAATCTACACCTCCTCACTGTTACAAGAACCTGGTTGTGTCCAGCATCGTCGTTTTGGATGAGCACGCGCATGTGTTTGCGTCTCGTGCACCGCATTCGTCCCCGCTGTGAGTGGCTGTGCTCTGAGTCAGTGTGTGGTCCCTGGATGTGTTAAAGCAGAGTCTGTGTAGCACGCTGGCTGTGGTTTGTGTGGCTCCGCGTCTGTCTTTACGCGGAAGAGCGTGCGCATCCTCCCAAATGGAAGGGCGAGGCAGTAAATGCTCGCTCTTCATCCTCGCGTTATCGAATGAGATGTTTACGAGAGAGCCAAAAATGTTTGCCAGAAGGGCCATCGTCTCGCCCCCTCACTCTGCTTGCTTTCTTCACTCCGTCTGCGCGGATGTGAGTTTGCGTGTGTCTGAGTGCGTGGAACCACCTCAGAGCTTCAAAATAGTTGTGTTTCTCTTAAAGGTCCGTCCCGCCCGCCTCCCCCCTCACACCAATGCTCTCCACATCACAGTAACACATCTGATGGCCATAAACAGCAAATTCCGCACTAATGTAACCTTCCCGAACAGCAATCATTCCTCATAATCAGCCACATAAAAATGTTCATGTAGTTCCTCATGTTGCTTTCAGACTTTCAAAAACACATTTAGAAAGTGACACTTTTTTAACTTCCCCCTCAGTGTATTTTTTATTCCTTTGCATTGTCTCACGTATTAATTATTAGTGTCAGTAAAAGTGATGCAAAATTAACAGATTGACTTCCTAATGCCGGTGCCGTCATTTAGGGATGCACTGATACATCAGTGAAGAAAACACTAGCCATGTTTACTGATAAATAAGATAATATTTACTGATATCTGTAGTCGATATTTAGCTGTTGTGTTACATCAACTTTTATTTCGGCCAAATAATCCAAAACTCTTTAATAAAGAGCTGAAAATCTACAAAAAAATTCTGTTACTTTTTCAACATGAACATTTTCTTTTGTCTCCAGGGAGCAAAGTAGAAAATAACAAACCACAAAAAATAAGTAATAGGTAAATAAAAAGTCTCTATGGGTATTTATAATCCATGCTTCACAATAGGTCTAGCTCTAATTTAATTATTTCTGCAGACATCCAGGAACCAGATTGATTAATAAATAAATATCTGGCCACATGGATCTGAATACATTTCTGCAGCACTGTCTGTTGGTAGTTTCAGCTGGGATACTGGTCTAACTGATTGATATTGACATCGACATTTCCCACCATCACTGGCTGATATTTATCTGCTGTGTTGCATAAATTTTGAGCTCACTAAATTATTTTTAAAACTGTGTAACAAAGAGCCAGAAGACTTTAATACAGTTTGGTTACTTTTTAAATGAAAGATTTTTCAATTTCCTTCAAACAAAGAGGGGGAAGAAATGACGTGAAAGATGTGTTCTATTTAGTGTCAGTGCCGGGTTACAATCCCAGATTCACTGCATCCCTGTAGTTTCATTAATTCCACAGACATTCAGAATGTAAGCTGATAACTTGAGCTAAAATGATCTGTTCATTGATCAACGATAAATAAATAAATACTTTGAATAAATTGGCAACAATTCTAGTCATTGATTTGTTTCATTTTTTTTTAAAGGCGTGAACTAATTCAGCTCAGTTTTATTTTTTATAGCAACAATCCACAACAACAGTTGCCTCAAAGTGTGACTAAGGACTCGAGAGTATCAGAAAGATAAGTAACCCTATATTTTGGGGAAAGGGAAAACTTTTTCTCTAACAATTTAAAACATAAAAGACACTCTGAGGGCCTCGGATTAGGGTTAGGGTAAGGTCGTCATAGATTAGTTGTCACATTGGCAGCAACCTCGGCCGGTGTACCTCTGTGTTGGAACAATGTTACTTTACCCAAATCAGAATCTCAGAAGTTCTTTAAGGAAACACAACTTTGACTACAATATGTCACTTCAAGGCACTTTCTATTGTAAGGTAAAGACCCTACAACATTAGAAAGAAAACCAGACTCAGGGAGGGGCGGCCATCTGCCGAGACAGGCTGAGGGCGAGGGAGACAGGACAAAAGTAACACCATGAAGTCAAACAGTTCAGACGTTTAAAATCCGAGTCGGTGGATCCACAGGATCAGATCCACATCAATCCACTTGAACCGAACCAAACTGGCTTTTTGGGGGGAGTGGCTCGCTTCTCTCTGTGGGTAATGTTCAGGCAGTCTTTGCGTCACATGCCGTGTTCATGCCTCCCTGCATATACGTGTGTGTACATTCTGAACATCTTTGACGACAGGGCTTTTAATTTTGCCCCCTCCTCTTCCTACTCCTCCTCCTCCTCCTGCCTGCTTGCCTTCTTTTATCTGTGCTGCAGAGCCAAGCATTAACCAATAGCTTGATAGCCCTGCTATAAAACTGGATGTCAAACGGGAAGAACAGCCGTATCTGTGGATATTTCCCTATAGGTGACGCCTCTCTCTTTCTCCCCTGTTATCATTGCTAATAATGCCCTCATAGGTCACTTTTTCTCTTCCTCCCTCTTGCTCTCTCTCTCTCTCTGGCTGGTTTTGCATGTTGAAGGCAGAAACCTTCATTAGCAGACACATATCATAACGGTAAAGAGAGATATCGGACAGGCAGTTACAGGAGAGACTCGCAAGTCTGTGTAAGTTTGGCTTCTCTTCTATAAGCGTCTCTACGACGGCAGTCTTAGAGGTCAGGAGGATTTCCTGCTAATGCTTTCATACGCGTACGGAGGACTGAGCAGCTTATCCCGCTGCTTGGCTCACTCTGTAACTTTTTAACAACTTTTTGCCTTTGTTTAAAATCTCAACGTGTGCGTGTGTGTGTATGTGTGAGTGAGTGAGTGAGTGCTGGGGCTGTGGTGTTTACTGCCCTGTTTCCTGTAACACTTATCACAATGGGATTAACTGTGTGTGTGTGTGTGTGTGTGTGTGTGTGTGTGTGTGTGTGTGTGTGTGTGTGTGTGTGTGTGTGTGTGTGTGAAGGTGGGAGGCAGGAGGTTCCTTCTTTTGGTCCATCTTCTAAACATTCGTTGCTCTGACATTTTGAGCACGCGTCCACACTTTTAAACAAGCCTTACAATCCAGGTGAGACAAAAATAAAAACCCACATGATGCAGCGATCATCTTTAAAAAGTAGAATTAAACGGTGACCAGAGGCTCCCGGCTTACCCCAGCCACCCTTCGGTGTGTGTTTCACATGGACGGGACTACCAGTCAGTGTTTGTCATCTGTCTTGATTTGCAGAGTTTAGGCTGGCTTTGAATTACACGTTAGCCTCTGTTTGTGTGTGTTTACGTCTTTGAGCTGGACACATTGTTTATAGGTGTGTTTGTTGTCGTGTCCTACTCTTCTATTTCTCTGGGTGTGTCCTCATTTTTGCTCTGCAATCTCGTCCTTGGCCTCCAGTATGTATTTGTTATGTCTAGAACAGAGTAATAATGTGGAATTTGATAGTGGCTTATCATCAAAACATGAGGTTGTCCCACTATCAAAGATTACGCGGGACAAACAGAACTCTTTCTGACACTCTCAGAGCACGCATTAAAGGGTGAGATTAAAAAAAGAAGGAGAAATACTTACGTCTGCTAAAATAAAATCAGCTGTTATAAAAACAAGTCATTTTACAGTTTTCCAAGAGCTCTGACAGTTGGCCAGAGAAGCAGTAAATTGGTAAATGTGTCATGACCCTCTCCTTATCAAAAAGACATTACATTTGATCCTTGTCTCCATAGCAGAAAGATGTAACAGCCCATCTTATCGCCTCTTTATTAACTGCTTTAACTATCACACACCTTATCACACAATGCACCGCAGATGAATTTAGGATGCGAATGATAACGATCTGACTTTCTGAAGGCTAAATCCATGATTTTAATGACAGTCTAAGCTATTTACATGTGATGCATTGTAAAGACACTCACTTAAAGACATTCTTCAGAATAAAAGGCTATTGTGAAACCAGCCTGTAATAATTGCATAAAATAGATTAGCATTTATCAGTCTGTTGCAGGATGTTTACGTGATACAGTGACACAAACACACACACACACACACACACACACACACACACACACACACACACACACACACACACACACACACACACACACACACACACGCACACACCCAAGTTATTTTCACCACTTGACACAGTTTTAGGGTTTTTACAAGGAAGACAGCTGAAATAAAAACTGAGGGAACAGTGTGTTAATGATGAACATCGCTGTCTGCTCCAGTTTGGTGCTTTGAGTACATTTAGATTGAAATACTATTAAATTAAGCAAGTATGGAGTGTTTTCACACAGTGGAGCTTTACCTAGGATACACCCAGCATATCATCTGCAGTCTTTCTGCACGATGCCTCAATTAAAATCTAAATACCTAAATATAATTGCACATTTGCTCTACATATATTATAAAGTAGATTACCCTGCACAAAGCTTTACTGCTGATATGAGCTGCAGCTGTCATAAATTTGCAAGTTAGATTTTTTTTTATCCTAAAAGAAATGAATAAACCGAATTATTCAAACTCATAGCAGCTACTATAATATAGGAGCATACAAACATATATATATATATATATATATATTGTTTTAAAAGGTGCTTACAGTGTCACTGTCATTGTGTAACAGTTCTGCATTTAACCCTCAAACTGTTGACAACGATGACTTAGATCTCATAAGATTGAAACTCCTGGTCTTGCTTATCTCAGCAGGACAATGTCGAACCACACGATGCACTTATTACAGAAACATCTGGATCTGGGACCAGAGCATAAGTGTGAGGGCTAAACTGGCATGTATCTGTCATCTGTTTAAAACACTCAGTGCATTATGAAATGATGACAAAGGAGGGCTTGAAGGGCTGAATTGCTGAAACACTATATCAAGCCTTTCAAAACTACTTAGTGCTGAGTTGATGGAAGACAACTCCACCAACCCCACCCTAAATCTGTATTTTGGTAGAAGGCAAAACTGAGTATTCGGTGCAAAAAAAAAAAAAGTTGGATTAAAGAATTGAGAGAAAAGTTTGTTTCTGGTCTTCAATAACATTGACTCAGACCCTAAATGTATCATTTAAATGACTTGTAGTCATTACACTCTGTTAGTAAGACTAATATTTAGTTATTTTTTGGCTAACAGAGTTGTGGAAAAGTTGAACTCTCTCAGAAATACAACTCAGTGTAATGCTATATTCCTAAAAGACATTCTGCTGTCGTCCTAACGGGAGTGTCTTATCTCAGGCACGCCACCAAGTGAGTGAGTAAGGTTAACAAGAAAGAAAAAAATGCATGGCTCAGTAACATTATCTCCTGCATCAAATGAAGTATAATTGAGGCAGAATGCATTTAGAGATTAAGAAACTGGTCATAGATTGTGTGTTCTTGCATGTAAGTCTTAGGTGAGATGGTGAGATGTCGGCATGTGCAGGTCTCGATAGAGATCACTAGTAGCAGTGTGGGGAGCTTAAGCAGGATGGGACCTGTTGGTGATGAAATCAGACTCTTTGGAGGATTATTTGTAAATGAGAGGCAGAACAAGTGAAATGAAATAGTTTCATCCTTCGAACCCTCTGACGTCAAAGACAAAAACACCAACAAGCCCTAGCTCCAAAACAATAAGTCAGACGCACAATCACACCTCATAAATGAATGAATGAGAAAAAAAAGCCAAAAAATAGAAATGACATATTGTGATAGCCTCTGGGTCACGGTTAGGACCAGCACCCACGATCCTTATAAGGTGTGGGTGTGCACTCCTATGGCTAGAATTTCTACATACTTTTCTACCTAAAGCCAAGCTTAATGTGATAATTAATGTATGAGAGTTGGATTAAAAGGTAACGTTTTCACATTTTCTACTTTCTGAAATGTTGCTTGTCTCTCAGAATATCAACAACCACAGAATCCCAAACCCTAAACTCTTGACCCCCACCATTCAAAATACATTTCCACTCAGGATAAAATATTTGCCTATAACCTAACCTATGATCAGTGACACAGATACTGCAGCAACTAAATAAATAGATAAAACAGTTGACTTCATTATTTGTTGCACTTTGTGACCAAATAGGAGAGATAAATGTGCTAAATGTGACAAATTACTTGTGCTGTTGGAGGTCTGCAAGGTGGAGTAAACAGTATGAAAATCCAGTCGGATGCACGTGACTTGAATCAAACCAAACCCCTGCCATTCAGACGGCACTTCCACTCAGGACGTGTAGGTGCAAACCGATCAAACGGGTGAATGGAAAAAATTGCATCATTAATGATTTTGATAAGTACAGTAACAATTATCATCTGCAGCTGCCAGCAGCCACTGAATTGATCTCAGTCTTGTGTTATATTCAGTTGTTTTTCATCGCTGGTAGTGGTTAGATTTATTTGCAAAGCCTCTTGTTTTTCTCAGGAAGCCTCACACTGAGAATTACAGCTACCATTGTACTCGTATTTAAACCCACTGCTTTCCACTCTGTGTAACTCTCTGAACTTGTCTTTCTCTTTCTTTTTTTTGTTGTCCTTTAAGCCACTTTTATTAAACTCTGCCGCTTACATTTTTGGCCTCTGTGCCTCCCACCCACACTTTTTAATCACTCCAAAGCTAATGTTTTTAATTTATTATTCATTTTGAAATTTAGCCCAGGCTCTTAAAACGTCTCAGATTGTCAGTATGTTTACTTTTTTTTCTTCTTCTTGTGGTGGTTGCTTGTTTTCTTTTCAGCTGTTGTTGTGTAAGAAGGAAAGCTTGGTAGTGAAGGTAGAGAAAAGACGAGGCGGAACGAAAGAGGAGGAAGAAGAGTGAGTGACACCACCACAATAAAAACAGCGCCAGTAAAGCCTGCAGAAATATTAAGAAATTCAAACAATAACCATGGATTCTCCCTCATTTGTTCTGGTGAATTTCTGTCCAGTGTCCAAAAACCAAAGACCCTGTGTTTCTGTTGGGCTTGCAAATCTGCCCACAGCATAGTTACAGTATGGAAAATAGTGCAGTAAATTAAAAAAAAGCCTCACGTTTGCCTTTTTCTACTGACAGTTTCTAATCTCTGTGTTCACTGAGGGTCACACATGCCGGCTGATAGTGTCCAGGGCTCTTATGTAAATAAAAGCAGTCCATTTGGCCTGAGTGAGCTGGCTGCTCTTTGATACTTTGGCATGTGTCCCCTGTCAGGCTTGGAAGCAGAGCTAATGGCATTATCCTATATTAGACTTTTGGCTGACACGCGCTCATCAGGGGATGGAAGCCCACGAGGCTCACGCTCTCATCAGTATATCAGCACATGGAGGCCTACATGTTAAAGGTAGCAATGTTATGAGGTACTGACCATGTGATAGCACGGGTAGTGTGAAGCTCCCAGATATACAATCTGCCCATCTCTCTTTTCCTTTGTTTATTCGTTTGCTTTTAAATATAATTTATGAATATATTTATTACATTATTTACTGCAACATGGAATGGGAAATTTAATTAGTTCATTGTGTAATACAAAAAGTTTACAGTTTACCTTTAAAATGACATCTGTTCTCTTGGCTAGAGTTTTATTTATGCTGATAAAAGCTTTATACTGTAAGCTAAAGGCCACGGGGAGGACTCTCCTTTAAGAGCAACCGACCTCCGGCAGAACCAAGTTCAGGGAGGGGCAGCCACCCCATCAGGTGAGGGGTGAGGGGAAAGAGGAGCACGGGGAAACTATGACAACAAACGGGATAAAAAAAGGATCTATGAGATAGATAGTAAGCAAAAGATAACGTTGTGGCATAAAAATCCATGAAGAGTTCAAACGGGTGGTGGAGAGGAGGTGCTGTGTGCATCACAGGAGGCCACCCAACAGCCTGAGATAACATTCAACATAAATAGGTGCTGTGAACTGCCTCTTAGAGCTTCCTGACTTCTTTGTTTTCCTGCCCGTAGCGCTCAGTCCCAAGCCCTTTAATTACTGAAGATATAAATCTTTGAAAATGGTTGACAAATATTTAACACTCACACAGCACTAAATTGTGCATTTGTTAGCCACAAATCAATATAGATTTAGTGTAGCAGTGTGTGTTTACAGCAGCAGGAAAGTGGATTTCTATGGCACAAAGAAACATGATACATCAGGCTTTGACTTGTATATACACAAACTTGCAGGAGAACAAACTCCTCGTTTTGCCCGTCTGAAAAATACAGATATCAATGTCTTATTTTTGAAATTCTGCTAATCATACTGTAAAACTTTTTTTTTGCAGACTCATTCTCTCTGGCTGGAGATCCTCTGGGAGCCTGGAGGAGGATGGAGCGAGGAGGGGAGAGTCCCATCACCCAGGACAGTCCCGAGCAGAGGGGGGGCAGCCCAGATCTCAGCGGCCTCCCGCCACCGGGGAAGAAAGGCCGGTTGGAGCTCAACGGGAGTCCCACTGGGCCACGAATACGCCACAACGGAGCCCCACTGAGACCCCTCGGAGGTAAGGCTCATATTGATCACGAGGCGTGAATAAAAGAAAGCAAATTTCTATCAGAAGATAGATTTTTCAAAAAACAAACACTACTTCTAGAGTCTTGGCAATCAGGCAACAAAGAAAGTAACTTGTACTGATGCATAAATTATTAGCACGTTACCCCCAAAATTGGCTTTTCCTTTTTCAAAATATAGAAATAGAAGTCATAGAAATACATTAATTAGTTTGGATTAAACTGTCAAAGTTAAACGCTGTCATCTTTTATTTAATGAAAACAAATGATCATCAAGCTATTGATTACTGCAATTATTTAAAATCCATAAATCCCTGAGTTTGTGGATCATTCGATTATAAAAAAATATATATCAGAGAAAGCTGTGTGATCACGGTGTCAGAGGTTTTAAAGCGCTTACGTTAATCAAACCCCAAAAGCAGCTTTTGGCTTTACAGTGAACCACATCCCGCCCATGAGTGGAGTTTGGCACAGTGTGCCATGTAGTAATGTGGCGGTGCTGAGGGGAGATGCTCAAGCTGCTTCTGTCCAGTTAATGTATAAGTCTGGGGGGAACGGTATAACACAGGCTTACCAAATAAAGGAGATTGCTCCATATAAACAAGATTTATACAAGTCACCGTGGCTTATTGATCCCTGCATTCATTGTCAAAGTTGGTTCTTGTTAATGTGCAGCTGCACGAGGGGATGCAGTTCCCCGTCTGTGTTTTGGGGTTTCATGTTGCCGGGTGTTTGCAGTTTTTTTAATCTCTTAAACTCACTTTTACACACTTTGTCTGGTTGAGATTTTAAAACATTTGCACATCATGAATTTCAATTTACTCCTTTTATTCATTACTCGTTTTATGTTAACTGAAAATTCTAATGACCAAGATATTATTTGAAGTGTGCACTTTGATATCAAATGAAGGTATTTAGTTGAAAACAGGCTGGATGAGATTTGGTGGTGTACTTGAATGAAAATGTAAAATTGTCAGATTGCAAAGCTGCTCTGGAGCATAGAGATAAGTAAGTGAAAGAGCAGCTCCTCGTGGACTACAGAGCTTAGTCTAGACAAAACATTCAGAACAATCAGCCTGATCTTTGCATCTTTGGGACGCCCCACACCGTTAGTTATTTAGGTCACGATGTGTACCCTCTTACTCGCTCTGGGAAAATTCAGGTCAGAGAATTATTTTCTTTTTTTAGAGTCTCTGTATTAATGTTTAAATGATACATGTTATGAGAATTGTGAGAATTACTTTTTGAGTACCACTAAAGGGAAAGATGGAAACACTGTTTAATTTTAGGGTCTACATAGTGGACCTTATTTGCTTTTACTTATTTTCTGCCATGTATAATATAATTCAAGTGTAATTCTATTTTATTTATATAAATAAATAATGAGCAATTAGTAATGTAGAATGCAAAAGTGAAAATTTGCTAGACTTTATGCAAATTTGCATCAAAAGTCATGCTGCATATTTCTGCAAAACTCTAGGATCCAGCATAAATATCTGTGGCTTTGAGCAGTGCTTGGCTACAAACTATGAGTTTGTAGCGATGAATCTGCGTGAGGTTTTTGGAAGAGCAGCTAACAAATCAACAAGAAGCTCAGGTTTGACCACAGTAAGAAGAGAAGAAGAAAGAAAGTGTTGAAGCAAGAATGGATGATAAAGTGTAAAAAAGGAAGGAGACAGGGGGCGGGCTTTTCTGAGCTGAACGGATGGATGGTTGGTTGGACTGCAGTAATGATGGGTTGTTTTCAAAGACAGGAAACTCAACGTGTCTCCTCCAAACCACTGCTGCCATGAGGAGGGGGCCACACACACACAAACACCATATGTCCACCAACTTCCAGGCTGCGACACTCACAACAAAGAAAAGCTGCCAAGATACACACACCCCCTTCCACTGCTTGCATACACATATCTTATTTTAATATCCCTGTTCACTCATCCCTATACATATTAGAGGGATTAGAGGTTTGAGGCTACATCACATCGTCCAAACCAGATCATACAGTCGGCGGGCAAATCACAGGACACTGCATATGAGAGAAGACAGATTGAGGTGGAGACGGAGGAAAGAGCGAGATAGAGGCAGAGAGAGAGGGAGAGAGGAGTGCTGGTCGGAGGGAGCTGCTCTGTGTTGACAGTTATATTTCCCTGTTGGGGGAAATTCACTTACTTGAATTGGCATGGTGCTCCAGTGTGTAATTCACTCCATGAGAGCCTGGAGGACTGGGAGCAGAGTGATTAATGAGGAGGAAATAGAAATATAGAAATTGACTGATTAAAACAACGGGTGGGATGGATCGGGGTGCAGGGGGAGCTAATGCTGCATGCACCCTAAAGTGTTTGTATGGATGTGTGTGTGTGCCGGGAAAAGGAGACAAGCATGCCTCCGTGTGTCTGTGTGTGTTATTGTGTGGTATTCATGCAGTAAAACACACGCCATGCTGAGCATTATTAGTGCTGGGATGCTGTCTAATGCCACAGTCCGTCATTTCTTCAGAGGGCTTTAATTAATTGCTGGTTGACAGGTGGCCCAAAACCAAAAGCCTTTTAGGAAAAAGGCGGATATTGGAGAGGACGGATTGATATTCCACTAAAGAGCCGAGAGGAAGAAATTTTGGGATTGGATTCTTACCTTAAGCAGATAATGAAGAAAGAGGAAGAAGCACATGAATAATCAAGACCTGGATGACAGTGTTACAGGGGCGTCAGACAAAAAGTTTGAGAGGAAACAAAATAAAAGAGAACTACAGGATTTTAAAATAAAAGGCATCCACCAATTAGCCGTGGAGTAAGAGAGACATCAGCTGTTATCGTCAGAAGCTGTAGATGTTGTCATAAGTCACTCAGACCTGTAAGGCTTATATTTTTCTGTCTTTAAGCCTTTTCTCCAAGCTATTTAAAAATGAAATCCATTTGGTTTAATGCAATCCAGTTCAGATTACAACATTTCTCACCTTAGAGCCCCTTTAACCTACTAAAATTGAAACATGGCAGTATTACAGAAGAAAACTAACAAGTTCTCCTTCAGCAGATCTTTTTCTTTAGTGAGAAAAATCCAAATCTTGCCTACTGAACTTCAGCTCTTTCACATGCATGAACTGCTGCTCAGTGAAGTAGGTGTGAGTGTTGAATTGTTGGTTTTAGACAACAGACAACCCCAGCTCAGTTCTGAAGAGAATGTGACAGATGAAAATCATGCAGATGCTGTTAGTCTGTCACTGTCTCTATCTATCTATGTGTATATATGATGTGATAAAAACTTTAAACTTGCACATGTATTGCAGCGATGTGGTTCAAAGCATTGCTGCTGATGGCATTAAAACCAAGTCAAGGATTTTGCTTTCATGAATGCATGCATGCGCGTCTGTGTATGCGTGTGTGGTATTAATGAGGGACAAGAACTTCTTCACTTGATGAGCGCAGAGAGAAAGTTCTCATAAGACAAGATAAGCTTCCACACTGTTAGTGAAGGGCATGATAAGTGTACAGGAAATAGATGTGATGGCCTTTGGAATGTGTGTGTGTGTGTGTGTGTGTGTGTGTGTGTGTGTGTGTGTGTGTGTGTGTGTGTGTGTGTGTGTGTGTGGTAGAATTTTCCAGAGAATCTGGTTTGAGTTTTTCACCTGGTTTAAATTTGCATACTCGAGAAAGACTTATCATGTTAATTCAAGAAGCTGTGACCCTACACCTCTCTTTTACCATATATTAATCATCTTTTGCCACAGCTCTTCCACTTTTTCTGGTTGCGACACTGTTGTCACATTTTTATTTTTATGTTATTAATAAACTAAGATAAGCAGCTGCTGCTTTCACCCTTAAGTCTTTTGTATATTGGTTTTGCATACGTGCTATGGGAACCATTATTATGACTACTTATCTAATAGTCCGTTAGATGAAATGCCTGTGAGCGTGCAGCGTGCAGGGAACAACACTGTTAGAGTCTATGTAAGATTGCATATCATTTTCCATTCCTAGCTGGTTGTCGCATATTGAGAGTTTCAGGTGTTGCAATACTCAACAGTGTGAAAGAAAAAGGATGAATTGATTACAAGCTTAACCCGCAGTGAATATAATCCACATGTTTTCTATCTATGAGGGATGAAATGCCATGTGATCGCAGACAATTAAAGCCAGGCATTAAAAAATCTTCCTGTTGCTTTTCTCCTTCTTCTTTTTATTGTCCTCCACAACAGGTCTGATGATTCCAGTCTTCTGTGTGGTGGAGCAGTCAGATGGAGGGATCCAGACAGACGGATGTGAGGGACGAGAGGAGCACGCAGAGTTTGTCCTGGTCAGGAAGGATATACTCTTCTCTCAGCTGGTGGAGACAGCTCTGCTGGCCCTCGGGTACTCCCACAGCTCTGCAGCACAAGCCCACGGTCAGTCAAAGACATGCTGTTACATCTGTAATGCGCCTATTCTCTCCATGTTTTAAAAGACACACGTTCTTACACTGAGACAAATTCTTGAAAGTGAACGGTGTAATTGTATAAGACACTTGTCAGAATATCTACATGCTACACTGTATAAATGTGACTGTGCTAACGCTAACAGGTTTGCTGTCCTCTCAAAGACCAAAACCCCCAAACTAAAGTATAACTACGCAGCAAATGATTATTTGTTTGTCAGCCAAGACGCAGACAAACCATCAAAGTTTGAGAGCATGAATGGGCAGAGTATGAGTTTGGTAAGCCTCAGGCTGCAGTAGGTTCATACATAAAATACACCTGTTCATGTGTGTAAAACTAGATTATATATTACAAATATGCTGCAAACAGCTATCTCAAAGGCAAACCTACATCTGTTTCCAGTCTTTATGCGAGGCTAACTAGCAGCTAGGTAGCTGCTAACTAACTAGCAGCTAGTTAGCCTTTCATGTAGCCTGAGATTAATACTTGTAAATGAGTATTCCTCCTTAACTAAGGGTTAGAAACTAAATAAGAGTGATGATTATCAGTCATTTTTAGTCTATTTGAAAAGCTACAACAAGCAGCCTATTAGCTTAGCTTAACGTAAAGACTGGAAAGCTCAAAGGTAGCCTAAAATGAGTGTAACTTAGATTATTAATAGTGTTATAACAGTTGAACCAAAAAAACCCTCCTTTATCAAATTCAAAATCAAACTCCAGACATTAAGTCAACATCAAAAGGAACCCAAACGCAACAACAACGATGCTGCTAAACAAAGTAAAACACTAGGTAAATACAGAAAGACTAATCCTGTCACTATACTATTACTTAGATTCTTAACATGCTATGTCATGCTGACTCTTGTTGATAGCATGACAAAAGTTTCACTGAGGCTCACAGTGTAAACTATAATACTGTGTCAGAGTTAAATGTCCTGCAGCTCAAAGGTCAAGACAAGAATGAAAGAAGACTCTCCCTCTAATCAGTGGTCTGAGAACAAAAGTGGATGTGAGGTTGCCTATTTGGAGCAGACACTGAACTATTACAGTGGCAATAAGCTAAAGAATGCTTCAAAAACACAACTGAAGCACAGACAGAGCCTGTAAAACTCATTAAAGACACAACAAAGAGCTGGACAGGAATGTCTCCCGAGACAAAAATATATTGTCTATGTGTGTGTGTGCGTGTGTGTGTGTGTGTGTGTGCGTACAGTATGTGTGAGAATGTTTATGAAGCAGAGAAAAAGAAAAAAAACTATAATTTATTGTTGCACACATGGTAGTCATCTGAAACAGGACAGTGTCATTTACTGCTGTCTTTTCTCAAGTATGCAGAATATTCCATCTGCGGGAGTTGCCTCACATCACTATAAAATGGTAACAACAGAGTGACAGTGAGCAACACAGCTATTGCAATACTTTGAAAATGGTGGGAGATCCCCATCTGTTTGAAATCTCGATTGTTTGTGTGTGTATGCATCTGCCATATAAGGTCCTGGTATTCAGGACAAAAAGAAATCTTGTTTTGCATATCGTCCTAAATATGATACATCATCTGGTGACCGCATATGCTACTGTTTGTGCAGTAGCATATGCAGCAATGCATGCAATATTAATAATATAGTATAATACGTTTTTTTCTTTTAAGCTGACCTTCCTGTAGGAGTTTAATTTAAATGATCTGATTTGCTCCACTGTACATGTTTGGAAATCACTGTCCTATAATATGTCTACTATAGATTTCTGTGATTTAACTGACTGTGCCTGCTAAGGTAGCTCACAGCACCAAAAAACCAGATGAGGATAAGTCTATACAGGAAGTACTGCTGCATATTCAGGTTAAAAAAGATGACATTAAATAAAGAAAACTAAAAAACGGCTTATGTGAGTTGTGGAAATCTGGATCTAATGTTTACAGTGTTGCAAGTAGCCATCTCTAAGCTGGTTTATTGCTAGCTGATGCTCCAGGCTGTGGTTGTTCAGGTACAGCTGTGGTCTAAAGCAGCAGTCCCCAACCTTTTTTGCGCCACGGACCGGTTTATGCCCGACAATATTTTCACGGACCGGCCTTTAAGGTGTCGCGGATAAATACAACAAAATAAAATGGTAAATGGCCTGTATTTATATAGCGCTTTACTAGTCCCTAAGGACCCCAAAGCGCTTTACATATCCAGTCATCCACCCATTCACACACACATTCACACACACATTCACACACTGGTGATGGCAAGCTACATTGTAGTACCGGTACTGAAAAAAAGAAGATTTATTCATAACACACGTGAAAAGACCCAGGAAAACAGAGTTAACGCTAAAAACGATAACAAAATAACGCTGAAAACCGATAAAAACCCTGGAAACTATACATTTCACACCTGAGCCTCAACTCTCGCGGCCCGGTACCGGTCCGAGGCCCGGGGGTTGGGGACCGCTGGTCTAAAGCTTACATACGCTCATCACAGTAATTTGGGGATTTTAATGATTTCTTTGAACGGTTCTTTTTCTTGGTGGTATAATTTTACAACATACATCTTTAATGACTTGGGTGCATAAGTTAGAATTTATTTGGGGTTTTCTTTAAAAGTATGCATATAGGCTCAAATAAACACACTCACTTGAATCTTTTAATAAATGGCTGAAGTGACTTGTATTTTCACGAGGCCAAGTCCAATTAAATAGTGATTATGAGTGACTAAAACTGGTAGTTTCTCTTTGCCAACAAAAAAAAAGAGATTTGTTTGCTAGTACTCACTGGATTAATCAATACACAAAACAATGGGAAAATCACTGGAACTTGGTATATGGACTGGTTCTCATATACTGCTTTACTGCTCCACTTGAACACTTTATACAACATATCTCATCCACTCAGTCACACTTGCATTCATAGAAGCACTTTTTTGTGTAATTTCTTTCTATCTAACGCTCACACTCTGATGGTGAAGATGCTGAACTGCCGATTTGCACAAGTTGGAGCAATTTCTAAACAATGCCAATTCCATGATGATCACTTCAAACAGCTGCATGTACGTACATGTCATTTGGATGTGTTGCCACTTTGCCAAGGTCTTGAAAAAGACGAAAAACGAAAAGTAACTGGCAACCCAGAAAACCCCAAGATGCAATGAAGTCGACACTGCTGGAACACCAGTATCACCAGTATCACTGACCACAGTGAAGCATGTTTTGTGCCATGTATAAGTACATGACACAAAGTAGATGGAATATTGAAGGTGAAGAAGGAATGCCTCCAAATTCTTCAACTTAACAGGTAGAAAGTTGAAACTTTGACTGGAATTATGCTAGAAGATTGTTAATAGCTATCAAGAGAGGTGGAATTTGAAAAGGAAATATTAGTGTGAGCCTGTATGCAAACCCAAAATAAATTCAAACTTCTGCACCCAATCCTTGATTTTTCAAGTCACTATAGATGAATACTTTTTTGAGTGTGAGTGAACTTCTGACCACGGCTGTGACCCTCTAATGTCATATGTCAGTCAACAGTAACCTTTGCTCTCATTGGAAGTTGGTTCAATTGCTCACCTCAAAGTCAGATGAAGTCACTGACTGTCACTGACATCTCTGTGTTAAAGCCTGCTAAGATGTTTCCATCAGCTCAATTAGTTATAATTGCAATAGCTTTCTTTGGTGAGAAAAAATAACAATGGAAAAATGGAACATCTTAATCCCGCTGTGTATTATTAGTGGTAAAATGAAATCATATAGAAAGGCCCAGGTGATTTGAGAGTGTAGAAAATATTTTATTTCCTTTATAAGATAATAGTGAGGTGATCTTAAACCAATTGGCCAATCTGCTTCACTGATATTAGTCTGTTTGTATTCAAAGTGTAAAGAAGAGCATTTATAAACTGATTGTTGTGAGCTGCTTATGCTGCTCGTCTTTTGTTCTTCTGGTTGGAAAGATTCAGAGCTACAATTGAAGCCTTGTTAAATTAGTTAGAAAAATAAACTTTACTCACATGCACATCATCCAACACTGATGCACTGAAATAGCACGCTAACTGCTATACCAAGTGTTTGCTGTGGTCTGCAGATGAATGCCATTAGTAGCATCAGGGGAGTAGTATCAGGGGAGGTCTCTCTCTGTCTGTCTCATCAGTGTGCATGGAAAACAGTGAGACCACATTGGTCTCCTGTCCACATCAATGAACAAACAACAATAAAAAAAAAAAAGCTAGACTGAATGGGACATCCCAACTCCACACAAACTAAACTCCTGCAGCTGACTTGAGCAACGTTCACGTGTTACTTGTAAACTCTCTTTAACCCCTGCAAGGATCCACTGGCATAGAATCGCACTTAAACTGGCATGCACGCTTGGCATGGAATACCATGTAGTCATGCAGTATCACAGACACAACACACTCTCTCTGTTAGACACACACACACACACACACACACACACACACACACACACACACACACACACACACACACACACACTTCTCCTCAGCTTCTCTCAAATGAATACTTTTTGTTTTTTAAAACAAGCGTTTATGTTAAATGAATAATTTCTGGCTTAAATTATACATTTTTTCCCCTGCGGTCCACAACCAAAATTACACAGAGTCCCAGCTATTTTCTCCCTGTTTGAATTGTGTCCTGCATTCTTGCGTCCCGGCGTTGTATTTAAAGTCCCCGGCAAGGACCACGGCCTTTCTTTAATTAGCTTAGCCCAGTAATTAACTGGGAGATATTGTTTATTTCAATTATAAGGGTTTGAAGGCTTTTATAGATTGGATGAGAGCAGACCTGTATTTTAAGGATTTAGTGAGCAAACAGTTAACAGTGGTCACTGAGAGAGAGCGAGAGAGAGAGCATTGTTGCTGTGCCACGTCTAACAGGCCAAAAAGGGTCAGTGCTGCAGAGCTGCAGTTTACTGGACATATGACTTTAAACTGGCTGTGAATTGCTTCTGACAGCATGTCGTTACATTTTGGACACCACTTTGTTATAACACATTCTTATCAGTTAAAAGCTAAGCTTTACTGCTTAATAAATTACTTATTAGTGCTTTGTGAATCTGTGAAAAGCAATTATTAAGGACACCTTTTGATTTGTAGGTTTGCCAGGTCTATTTTCGACCCTTTTATTAGAAATGATCATAGCAGCCCTTGCAAAAAATGTTTGATTTACCGAAATGAGAAAATTTTGCTTTTTGCAGCTGGCGAGTCACAGACAGGATCATAATAAAATCAGCGTATTAGTCAAAATTCACAAGTACAATATGTATCTTTAAAGAAACTTTTCAAAGGTTTTACTGCAACTGTGAGTTGAGGTTAAGAAAAGATCCTGTTGAGTTTAAACACACAGAGAGCCCACAGTGACCTGAGACACAACGTGTTTATTTACATAAAACCAAAATCATCGTCTTTTTTTAACTGAAACCAAACCGAGTCTTTCCATTCGAGAGCTCCATCCCAAACACCATCTAGCTTTAAAGTCATGTCTGTGAACATCACTCTAAAACTGGACTCACTGCTTCATAAAGGCAGATGATCAAAATCAGTTTTTAACTTGTTAGTATTTATCAGGCTAGCAGTGAAACACTCGGGGTAGTGTTAGGGTCATGGTTGTATTTTAGCCACACAGTCCATAACCAGTTTGCCCAAATATTCCACATAAATGGAAATTTATGTATCCAGCACCATCTCGACCTCTAACTAGGTCACAGGCAACCTATAGGATTGTAAGAGGAACACAGAGATAGAAGTCAGCGTACTACCTACAGACGACTGAGTGTATGCTGTGTTTGAACAGTTGCAACTTGCAGTCAGGATTGTCTTTACAACCAAACCTGAAGCCTTTATATCACTGGCTTGTTGACAGAAATAATAATTTTACCTCATAGAATATGTAAGTTTAGATATCTTTCAATTTGAATGCCAAGACTTTGGAGAACGATAAAGAGCCTGGTGCCTCATAAGAGTTCATGATTGTATATACTCAATCAGTGGCACTGGCAATAACCCAAATCCTAGTTGTGAACTAAAACCCCAAATTTTTTGGAAAAAAAATATAACTTTTGAGAGTGACTACTTTGTGGTTCCCAATTTTCAATACTTGGGGGAGTGAAAAGGAAAAAAAATACATCCTCTGATTTCAAAGGGTTAGGATTAGGGTCATCACTGGTGAGAACGTAGAGCTCAGAGAGTTCTGTATCCAGTGAGTTGCATCATAAGACCAACTGGTGCCGTTACTGAAGCTTTCGCTCCCGCTGGGCCGTTAGAGTAGACAGAAGACGTGTTTCACTCCCTGAAATGACAGCCTGATGGATTTTTATTTAGAGGAGTACCTCAAATGATAGACATCAGAGTCTGACGTGTGCGGTTTCAGTCAGTGTGTTTCCAGGGGCAGAACCTGGAACCATTTTCGAGGTCTCACATGTGTGTGCCGGCTTCGGCCTCTCTAAAATGCCGAATTGGATTAACATGTGTATATCTGAGTGTGCGCGCGCATAGTGGCATCCAGTGGCGTGCAGGGCTGTACGGGTGTCGACACAAGGAGTCAGAGACATTAAGTGTGTGTTTGGATTTGCATTTGTGTGGATGGGCACCCTTAGACATGAGCCAAGCCACCAGCCGGCCACATAAAAGCGTGTCTCTGGGAGGCGGAATTTTAATGTGGAAATGGGAACAATGATTTCTACTTTTAAACGTAGACGAGAAGCAGAGCCCATTGAACAGCAGACCAAAAAAAAGAAAAGATGAATCAATTATTAATGTATTTACCGTCACACTGAGCGTGAGTGTGTGAGTGTTTGCATGTGAACTGCTGCATGCATGCGTCCACGTCTCTGCATGCTGTCATGTGTCCTGTGTGAGTTTGTGTTTGTCTGCTTATTCACCCGTTTGCTTCCACCCAACTTGGCATCAGTGGAATTGTTGGCTTGTTCTCAGATGTGCTGATGCTACATGCAGAAAATTAGTAGCCAGGGGGTGAGGCTGTTCTCTGCTGCTGTTGTTGTTTGGGTTTTAGAAAAGAACATGTCACATATTATATAGTGCTGCATTATTTCCGGTTTGATTTCCTCCCTTAGCTCGTTTTCCCTCTTCTTTATTGCGTGCCACACCCTCATTAGTCTCACCTGTTTTCTTCCACACCTGTTCCCTGCCTGTGTCCAGTGAGTTGATCACATACCTCTCTGTATAAACTCTGCAGTTTCTTTCTCCTAACAGATCACCTTGTCTGTTTAATTGGGTCTTCGAGCAATCCCTGTATTCCTGATGCATTTCTTATTTTTCCCATGATCCTTTTGGGCTGTGAAATGGAGATTGCCCTTTGCCTGCTCCCTCACTGCCAGCCTTTCTCTACTTCTGACTAAAGATTTGGATTTTAGACTTCTGTGTATCTTGCATTTAGCTCCTCTGCCTTGCCTTCCTTATACATGTATTTTTATAGGCGCACAATATACATGCGATTGCATGATTGATGAGTGCAGATTTTAAAAGCGTGATTGTTCATTTCTTTTAACGTTGCATTAACATTTTCCGTTAGAAGCACCGTAAGCCTCCCTCATCTGAACTGTGCGTGCACGTGTGGGAAGTGAGAGCACTCCAATCTTTTTAACCTTCTTTATTGCTTCTGTCTGCATATGTAAACATGTTCTTAGCAGATTCAAAGCCGTATGACCATGAGGCAGTTTTAACTTCCATCTTTACGCCTTTTCCTCTTATTTACATCTTTGTTCTCGTTCCTCTAATTCCACGTCCGATGATGGCAGGTGGCTGCTCTTTCCCAGGCCTGCTTCTGCAGACGTCTCTTGCTATCATCACCAAGTGCTGCTCACGGGATTGGCTGATTGTTGGAACTTTCTCTAATATCATAGGGCCTCTACTTACAATATAAGGCACCTTAAGATGACTGTTGTTGTAATTAGCACTATATTGATGAGACTATTTTGAACGAGGGAAGCTTTCAGATAAGATAGTCATTGATTGGCCTGTTAGGAATATTAGCTTGGATGCCATAATTGAAGAAATCCAAACATATGGATGCGTGGCATTTCTGATACATTTGATTAAAACTTGGTTTATTGTACGTGAAATAACTCAAGAAAAAAGCATTTTAGAAATACAATTAAAGCTTTCATATAGAAAAAGAAGCTTTTTCATGTGCTGCAGATTCACTTTAGCTCACTGTGCTGCTAAAATCTAACTATTTAGTTCTGTTTGAGTCCTTAAATGTCTCCATGCTGGTCTTTAGCTCCTCTAGGGCAGCGGTCCCCAACCCCCGGGCCTCGGACCGGTACCGGTCCGTGAGTCGTTTGGTGCCGGGCCGCGAGAGTTGAAGCTCAGGTGTGAAATGTATGGTTTTCAGGGTTTTTATCGGTTTTCAGGGTTATTTTGTTATCGTTTTTAATGTTAACTCGGTTTTCCTGGGTCTTTTCACGTGCGTTATGAATAAATCTTCTTTTTTTCGGTACCGGTACTAGTTTTATTTTGTTGTATTTATCCGCGACACCTTAAAGGCCGGTCCGTGAAAATAATGTCGGGCATAAACCGGTCCGTGGCGCAAAAAAGGTTGGGGACCGCTGCTCTAGGGTTCTTTTCCTCCCTTAAGGGGGTTCAGACTTTTTTGTGCATAGGGTTTTAATGATGCTCTCTCTGTATGACCAAATAATTAACAACACAGCTCTGCCTGAGTGGAATCAAAGATATAACTGAGCTGTAATCACAGCTAAAGGAGAGAGGGAGATCAGAGAGGACAACTCAGAGAAAGGCGGGAGGAAAGGACAGGGGGAGATATGGAGGAGAGGTGGGAGGGAATAAGGGGATGAAAAAAGAGAGCGAGAGAGCGAGGGAGCTTCTCAGGACCCGTCTGGATCTCATTTAGAGGATAGTAATGCGATTAGCTTTGTTTAGTTTTCACAGCTCCAGCCAGTCCGCATGAAAAACCCATGTGAGTGAGTGCGATACTGTGTGTGTCTGCTCGTGTGTTCTGGTAAAGGTGAAATGCTCGTGTGACTGTGCGTATTACGCTAATATTCTTAAAGAGATTCAACTAGATTGTCATGGTCGGCTGTGTGGCAGGCAGGATGAGGACCCAATCGCAAAACTCACGGACTCAAGGGATGAACTCAAAAGGCAGCTTTATTGCTGACAGGATGACATCGATTCCTTAAATCAAGAGATCAACAGTATCGTGGCAGTGCAGACCCGCAGAAACACGAGTGCCTCATAATTCAAAAAGAAAAAGCATGTTTCTGTTTGCGCTGACAAAGACCCCAGAATGTTTCAAACATCAGCCGAAATCCAATTTAGCCCAGTCCGGCAGCAGAATTTCTCACAGATCTATTTGCAGAGGGGTTTATGATGTTGTGTCTCTTGACTCTGTATCCATGTAACCAGAACACTGAGAGATGGTGATGTGTAGATTTGAAAAAATAATTGCAATTTTTGAGCAACAGAAATAAAATCAACATGTAGGGATAAATATTGCATGGCCTGAATGATCTAAACTGGCTGTTTAGATCATATGCTTAGCTTCTGGGTGGGAAAATGATGCCTGTGTGAAAGTACCTTAAAAATGCTTCTTTCTCATGGCCAGCAGAAGAGACTCCTTTGGTTGGGAAAAGAAATTTGGAAATCTAAAAGAAAATTGTCATTTTGTAAACGATGGTCTCCATTAAGTTGTACAGGAAGATCAATCGGGCTATACTTTTGATTTCTCAGTCAGAGCCACTTGGCAAGGCAGGACTTTCCTAACTAGTGGGTGTCTCCAGAGCATTTTAAATGTACATTATCCCAGTCTTCAAAGTGTCTGTTAACATTCCCATCCATCTAACATTCTCAGAATAAAACAAGGGCAATAAACAGTAAATTGAACAGTAGGTGAAGGTGGTGTGTTCAATTCAATTCAATTTTATTTGCACAGCACCAAATCACAAGAACAGTCACCTCAAGGTGCTTTATATTGTAAGGTAGACCCTAGAATAATACATACAGAGAAAAACCCAACAATCATATGACCCCTTATGAGCAAACACTTTGGTGACAGTGGGAAGGAAAAACTCCCTTTTAACAGGAAGAAACCTCCGTCAGAACCAGGCTCAGGGAGGGGCGGGGCCATCTGCTCCGACTGGTTGGGGAGAGAGAAGGAAGACAGGATAAAGACATGCTGTGGACGAGAGACAGTCTTTTCAATCTGACTGCAACTGCTGTCTTTAAAGAAAAACACCAGTCAATAGAGTGATGGCCATCCAACACTCAGGAGGCCACTCTTTATTTAAACACCACTTCTCATGGTTAATAACAATCAAAGCCAAGCCGTCTAAAATGTACAACACTTTTCTAAGCTACAGTTAGCGTGCAGCACTGTAGAGATGAAACACTTTACTAGTCACAGTGAGTGCTTGGGTGAAAATCTCTTTTGCTGCTTTCCATCATAGTCTGCTGAGTTTTGTACTTCCTCTGTTGTGTGATGTCAAAAGGTTGTTTAACAATGATTGAAAATTGACAGAAGTATGTGCTCTCTCTTTTCAGGCATCATAAAGGTGGGAAAGTGGAATCCTCTTCCCATTCACTTTTTGACTGATGCTCCAGAAGCAACAGTTGCTGACATGTTGATGGAGGTTTACCACATGGTCACATTACGCATTCAACTACAAAGGTCAGACTGTGTTTTGAAAGACAGATGTGAGAGGATGTTTTTTTTTCTCATTCATTAGACTTTAGAACAAACTGTGTGCAGCACTGTAGCAGAGACTTGTAAGTCTGTATTTTATGGGTACAGTGTGTATGTGTGTGTGTGTGTGTGTTAGATCAGATACTTGGTCCACTGGGCTGCTGATGTCATTGCAGCTGATTGCAGTTCAGGAATTTACCATATATATCAAATTTGAAAGCAACAATATTGAAACACTAAAGTTCTATTTAAACAACCCGGTAGGGAATTATCTATTATCTGTCTCCGTCAGGGAGAGCCCGCGTGCCAGGAACTGTCGGTTCCCGAGAAATGGTGAAGCAGAATCTTGATGGGTAGATAAAACCAGATAAACTCCAGATGAGAGGGTTATTATTGTTATTGTCTTGGCGCATACCAGCCAGGTTTGTTTACATGTTTATTCATGTATCCATGGCAAAGGCAGACGTTTCACATGCTTCGTGCTCCGAGTTGAAATTATTTATTTGAGGTTAAAATTAAATAAAACCAGAAAGATTAAAAGGAGATAGACCCTAGATGGGAAGTAGTGGTTTGTGGTTGATGTTAATACATGATGCTTGGATTATGGTTGGGGTTATGTGTTCATTCCGGTTTACATTTCTTTTCTTGCTTAGAGTTACATGAGCAAATATGAATCTAATGGTGGCTTAGTTTAACATTAAACTACTTTTTAAACTTAAATAAACCTTGTAGGATTTAAACCAACCAGTCGTTGGCGATAAGTAATCTAACCCCTGACCTTATGTGTCAAAAGAGGTGACTGTGACAGAATAAAATATGCTAACTGATACAAGTGCAAAACTACTTTTGTCTCCCTCTATAACCTACAGGTAGATGTGGAGGTAGGTTAGTGGTTGTGCTCCTGTCCAAAAATGAGCCTAACAAACTGATGTGTGGTTTTGGTTTGTATAGTTTTTCAAAGCTGGAGGATCTGCCCTGCGAACAGTGGAACCATGCAACTGTCAGGAATGCTCTCAAAGAGCTTCTAAAGGAAATGAACCAAAGTACTCTGGCCAGAGAGTGTCCTCTATCACAGGTATGACTCACCAGAATGTAGCATCTCTACTGCGTCTTCATATCAAGGAGTTAATCTGCATGCAAAAAGTGCTCTAAGTACAATGATCCTCTACAAGAGATATCTTTACACATGTATTTTAGTGACAAGCTCTTCACACACCCTGGCTACAGACAGCCCTCACGAGATCCATTTGGGCACATTTAGAAACAGCCACGAGCTATTGTTGCAAGCTTTTAATCAAACTCCACCCCAAAAGTTTAAGTGCCGTGTTAAAGTCCTCAGCTGTATGTTTGGCCCTCTAGCCTGGTCCTATTCTCACTCGTGTCTGAGAAGTGTTTGCATACTGTGTTTAAATGGATCTCTGGTGGGGGTGTCGATCACTGCATCAATTGCAAGCATATGTGTATGTGGCTGGAGATTCCCTCGCTGCACCGTACTGGCTCGAGTTTCCATGGGTGGCTTCCAGTCATGATTAATGTTTGTCTGTTTCTATTGTGTGCGCGCAAGAGTGCATGTTGTATGTGTTTATGTGTGCATGCCATGTGGTTGTTGCGTGAGTCTAAGCATTTCATATTATGCTGGTTATTAATTATCTCTCCCCTCTTGTTCCCTCTCAGAGCATGATTTCCTCCATAGTGAACAGTTCCTACTATGCCAACGTATCCACTGCCAAATGTCAAGAATTCGGTCGTTGGTACAAGAAGTATAAAAAAATCAAAGGTGAGGCTAATAGAGTTTGAGCCAGAGTTCTTAAATCATCTGGTAGTTGGACCAGTGGCCAAGGAGTTGTAAAATGATTTCTGGAGTAAAATAATAAAAACATACAAATCTGTCTACTTTTCTGGTGAAATGATAACACAGTTTTACTTCTTCTGCAATATACTTTGAAATAAGTCACACAAGATTATCTGAGAGTGCAAACTCTTGAGCGAGAGCTGCAATGAAGAGCATTAAATGAGTGCTCCACTGATGCAACACTGCACTCCTATAACATTAAATGGACAAAAGATGATCGAAACCATTTTTTCAACATCTAATCCCACATTGTCTATAATGCAGCTCTGAAGACAGCAGAATTTTATAACTAGCTACTAAAAGGCCCAACTCACTTTTATTTTAGCCATGCAGCTACAACATATGTGAGCTACATGTAACCACACATCTTTATGGCAACCCTTGATACACCACATGAGGAGTGCAAGAAGCGTGACTGGTCAGCTTGGGCTGAGTTTCGTAAGCCATAGAGAGGGACAGTAGCATAGGTGGGCGAAAAGGTTCAGTGGTTTATTCCAGAATGTACTTCTAGCAAAGACTTAACACTGCAAGCCATCCAGGTGCCACTTGCCCTCTATGTGAATAAACAAACACTCACACAAGCCCTGAATATCGAGAGCTTGCTCAGTATTCCAGCTGCTGGTGTATCCAGCAAAAACTAATAAATGAAATAAAATAAAATATTGGATACAAGTCAGAGCAAAACCTTCGATTTGAGAAAGGATGAAGCCCTCAGTAACTCTGTCACTCTCTCGGTCAGGGTGTTGCAGGTTTGAAGTCACTCACAAGAGCCATTTTCAGCCTCTCACTTTCCAGAAAGATGCTCACAGGTTAGATTGTCGTAGCTAAAAGGTCCAGTTGACTGATTAGAAGCAGTAGATTAGTTCCATCCATGAGGTCTGCCTTGGTAATGGGACCTATGCTAATGTTAAGTGTTAAATGTCAAGTCATTGTTACTATTATTTTGTCTCACAGTTATTAAAACAATTGTTGCTGCTATATCCAATATATATATAAAAGTATCACTTTTAATTGTTACAGCCTGACTTAGAGTTATACATGCGTATCTGTGTTTAATATCTACAACTGGAGTCCAGTCCAACTTGTGAATCATGCATCTTAGAAGATGTGGAGGAGTAGAAATCAGGATGGCTTTATGTAAATGGTTACAGTGACACTGATTGGATGTGATATTCAGTCATATAGTCCCCATAATATCCCTTCTTTTACTTAACCACACCAGCTTGTCCCACTCCCAAAAGCTACATTATAATAATGTAATAATAACAGAATAAACACTAGGCCAGAAGAGGAGAGAGGATGTAAGAAGAAAGTGAGAGAGGATGGAGTTATGCCGGAGCCTGCTGCGCTCCTGCTACGAGCTGGTGTTAAGTTACATTCAACATTTCCTCCATCAGTCCTGCTCCACAGATGTTGACATGACAGTTTCTTCAGAGCTGTTGTGGAGCTTTCAGCCGAGAACCCATGACACAATCAGCATCAGCATATGTAAATGTATATACTTACATTGATTTTTGGACACGTTAGGAACTTTAACTTTGGCTCAAAAGCTTAGCTCTCTTCTTTAAATGGATGCTGACGCAAAGTCATAGCTTTACACCAGCAGCATCATGTCACTCTTCTGATCTTCCGTTTGTTTTGTTGAGCAGGAGATTACTTGGAGAAGATGTGGTCTGGACGAGATGCTGCTGACATAAAAAGTAAGGAATATAATCCATTTTTCTGATACTGTGCTTAAATGAAGATATTTATTTGAACACACTCTCTGATTATCTCCAGTTGAGAGAGACAACATGGCCGACTTCTGTGTGTTGGGCCAGAGACCTCCACCTCATCTGGCTGGCCTGGCACAGCTTGGTCACCTGGGAGCCAGCAGTCCCCTCCTCAAATCTCCAGATTCGCAGGCACCCTCCCAGACACCTCAGCAACCACCTCCTCCTCCTCCTCAGCAGCAGCCCTCACCTCATGGTCCCCTCCATCACAGCCCTCCTCTCCGTACAGGGCAGGTGCCTCCTCCTCCCCCACCTCCACCGCCTGGTGCCCTGCAGCCCCTGCTGGGCCCAGGTGGACTGCTCTCTCCTCAACTCTCCCCGCAGCTGGTACGGCAACAGCTCGCCATGGCCCACCTCATCAACCAGCAGCTAGCCGTGAGCCGCCTGCTGGCTCACCAGCACCCTCAAGCTCTCAACCAACAGTTTCTGAACCACCCGCCGATCCCACGTGGTCCATCCAAAGCTGGCGGTGACCACCCTGGAAGCAACCCCTCTGCTTCTGAAGTCTCCTCTGAAATCTACCAGCAGGTCAGGGATGAGCTGAAGAGAGCTAGCGTGTCCCAGGCTGTGTTCGCCCGTGTGGCTTTCAACCGTACACAGGTAGGAACGCAGAGAAAGGTCAAGGCTAAGGCGTCAGGAGAGGAAGTTGTAAGGGGAAAATGAGAGGAAGAGGAGGAAGGCGATGTGACAGAGAAAGGAAATCAAGTTTCTAGTTGAATAAAACGTATGCAGAGGTTTTTAAATCTAAAAACTGAAATATGGCATTCAATGGCGTTAATCCGTCAGACGAGACCAAAAATACCCACACACGTTTCTTACATTATATGGATCATATCAGGTGAGAAGAGGTTTACTGGGTAGAAACAAATGCCAGTTGCCCTTACTGGTCTGATTTTCACAAACACACACACTCAGAAAAACAACTCGGCTAATTTATGGTCACCCACCTTTTGGTATTTTTGGTGGGCTTATCAGAAGCGTGGCTGGGTTGCCCGCTGCGTCATTCAGTCTCCTCCTCCACCATCGCAGCAGCACAAACACCTGATGCATTCAGGCTGTGCTAAACTGGTTACTGCACGGCCCATTAGATCAAAGTAATGGGAGGTGGCTGATAGACCTATTGGTCTAGAGGCCAGGTGTTTTTCACTGGTGCATCACTTTGTGGTAGGTAGCCTCTGTATTTGAGAAGCTCAAACCAATATGCAAATACTTTTAAGTGTCTAGTTGTACGTTTATACGAGAAAACGAGCAGCTTCAAAGTGATTTACATTTGACAAAATCTATTTTTCAAGTCAAAATGATAAACATGTCTTTGTGTCAGCTTAATAAAAGTGAGGATTGTCTAGTTTTGAACATTTGGTTTAGAGGTTTTAAAAAAAAATAAAAATTCTGGATACTTTTGATATGCATTTGTGAAATGAAAGGAAAAAGCAAATTGCCAGTCTGGGTTTAAACAAAGAAGCCAAACGAGTCCAAGAATAGCATTATTGGAGCTTCAACAGTACACTTGAAGCATGGGAAAGGGACCATATATTTCAATTTTCCATGCTAGGGAGATGCAATAACATATCCTGCTGTGTGCGTTTGTGTTGGTCAGGGCCTGCTCTCAGAGATCCTGAGGAAGGAGGAGGACCCTCGCACGGCCTCGCAGTCTCTGCTGGTGAATTTGAAGGCCATGCAGAACTTCCTCAACCTGCCTGAGAGCGAGCGAGACCGAATCTACCAGGAAGAGAGAGAGCGCACTATGAACCCTTCGGTCGGCCTTCCCCCCTCCAACTCCTCCAACCCCGGCGCACCACGCCTTTCACAGGTTAGTGTGCCCAACGGGCCATAAACTGCGGTTGCCATAGCAGTGCATCGAGCGAGAAAACAGCGGTGTTTTGTATGAGTAATCATATGTGATGCTAACATGCCTTGTGTCATGTATGAGCTTAGAAAGTGTGGGAGAGGAGCTTGGAGGACCAGAAAATCCCAGATACCTGGGCCTCAATCTGGAAGAACAAGGCCAAGATCTGTAACTCTGTGAGTTATCTACCATCTTTAACTTGCCCTCACAAAGTAGACTGCAGCATGTCATGTGCTTCATCCTAAAACCTGCGCTGGGATTTGAAAGTTTTTATCTTAACAAATTCCATTTATAATGGAAAACAGCTTCAAAGCCATCAGAGGGACATATTGTAAACATAAAGGACATTATACAGTATTTGGAAATTTCCTTCCACAAGCACGTGGAGCAACATCAGTGATAAGAAGTACCCCTGATGTCAGGACAAATGCCCATTCATGGATCTGGGTGAATTGGTGCGCTATTCTTATTATGGCTATGTAAAATTATCTCAGCATCGTTTACACTGGGGGAATGTAAGCTAGCTGGTCTCTACATGTCTTGTGGATGACTTCAAACGCTGTGTATACAAGCTTTCTGAGAGCCAATACATGTTCATTCAAACAGAAACAACAAAGAAAGACAAAAGAGGAGGACTTAATGACTTTGATCTGTAAACACAACTCATGTGGGGACATGCGCTGCAGATGTGCAGCTGATGCTTGTACTGGGAACACTGCATGTCTGTTCTCAGAGCGACTTGGCCTGATCATCAGCTGATAACCTCTCCTCATATGTGTTTGTTTTTGTGGTTAAATTTCATAGTAGATTCATAAAGTAAATAACAAGCCTTAAACAATACGCGGTACGCCTCTGTGACTGTTTATCACTCATCTTGTTCTGTCGAAGCACAATAAAGTTCCTTTTTAAAAAATTGTGCTCTGCATTACATCATTATCCTGTCTCCCAGCCCAAGCCGTCTGGCCCGCCCTCCGACCTCCCACTGAAGCTGGAGTCACTGGTCAACATTACATCAGGCATCTATGATGAAATTCAGCAAGAGATGAAGCGAGCCAAAGTGTCCCAAGCTCTGTTCGCAAAGGTGGCGGCCAACAAAAGCCAGGTGAGGAGACTGTTGGGGAAAACAAGCCTACAAAATGACTTAAAGTGTTTGTTTTTCAGGTCAGATTCCAAGTGCAGTCACATATTTATATGTACTGCGATAGCGTAGCTGATATTTTTTGTACCCTGTGAGTTAGATAGTCAACTTGTTAGTGAGCATCACGATTGAACCAAAATCATTTGAATTAATAATGATTTATTACAAACTACAAAAGTTGTGGGACTGAGTAGAGCCAGCAAAGCTGGTACTCTGCCGGTAACACGATCTAAATGTTCATCAGCTGTTTCACCATCACTTCAAACCGGACGTGTGTGATCAGTTATGCTCTTAAAGCTCTGGTGACATAATGTTTGACATTAACACTGGCTGCAATTATTTATACCTCTATTGTTTTTTTTAAATTTTGAATCTTGGCCGCACGCATTAAGACATTATTTATATTTATATGTATTTACTTCTAATTTTTGGATAAAAATGAAAAAGGAAACACTTCAGTTTTTGCTTCTTGGTCTTAATTTCAGACCACGATGACTGAAACAATAATAGGAATTCTTTAAAAAAATAGCTTTTTAAATTTGTAGCAACTTGATGTTGCAGGATGTGACTCACATGGGATGTAGGTGGTCTATAAAGAAGGCTTGACAACATGTATACAGTATGTGCGTTGCTTTTGTGTGTATTTAGCGAGGTACCCCTGGTTGGTGGGTCTGGGGGTGGCTGAGGGTCATGGCTCACTGCACCCATCTGCTGCAGCTGGCCAGCAAGCAAGGACAGCAAGCAAGCGGGGGAGAGAGAGAGAGCGAGAGATGATCAGGCGATTAGCGGTGCATGCTGCCCGAGGTGGCTGGTTGAACACAACAGCTGGTGTCACAAACTGAACCAGTCTAGCAGATATAATTGAATCTTCTCCGTCTCTCCTTCCTCCGTCTTCCTTTACCTCACACATCCTGCATCCTTCCAACTTTTACAACTTTTTATTTTAATTCGAGCTTCCCTCCCCGGGGTGGAGGGTGTCAGGTTAGGTGGTCTCACGATCTTGTCTGTGCTTGTCGCAGATGATGTGGTTGTGTCAGCCTCGTTGAGCCGTGACTCTCAATGGGGGGGTGGGATGAGAATGCTATAGATCTCAGCCAAGGACGAGGTGCTGCCCCAAGTGGACAAGTTTAAGTATCTTTGATTCTCGTTCATGATCGAGTGGAGTGGAGCACATTGACAGACGGATTGGCGCAGCTTCACCACTCTGTTGTGAAGAGAGCTGGCTGTGAAAGCAATGCTGTTAGTTTATGGGTGAATTTGCATTCCCACCTTCATCTTAGCCGTAAGCTCTGCATACTAATCAAAAGAATTAGATTGTAGATGTAAGCAGATGAAATACGTTTCCTCTAAAGGGTACCTGGGCTCTTCTTTAGGGATAGGGTGAGGAGCTTGGGGTTCAAAACACACATCAAAAGGAACCAACAGATTTAGTTCAGGCATCTGATCAGGATGTCTTCTGGGCACTTGCTGAGTGAGGTGTTTCCAATTTGTCCTGCCAGGAGGAGGCCCTAGGGCTGAGAGAGATGCTGGAGAGATTATGTCTCTCAGTTGGCTTGGGAACACATAGGAGTTGGAGGTGGTGGCTGTGGAGAGGCAGATCTGCTTCCACTGCTGTAACACAGACTCAGATAATGGATGAATAAACTCATTCATGTCTATCTCAGTTGCCACTTGTCATGCTCATCCCCGCTGCCACTTTCCAAACAGAGTAGATGCAGAGTCATCTGCTCTGCGTGCACGTGTGTGAGAGAGAAAGGTCGTAAAAAATTGCATAACAATTCTTTCTCACTGTGTATGACACAGTAGCAGAAGTCACCCATTAACATCCCTGTCAGCTATCGCACAGTCCACACTTCCTTTCTTTTTAACCTCACCTTTCCCCCCCCACGCATACATCTTTGTCTCCTCTTCAGGGCTGGCTGTGCGAGCTACTTCGGTGGAAGGAGAACCCCAGCCCTGAGAACCGCACTCTGTGGGAGAACCTGTGCACCATCAGGAGGTTCCTGACGCTGCCGCAGGCCGACAGAGATCTTGCGTACGAGGAGGAGTCCAGACACCATCATAGCGAGAGGCTGCACACCGTCCTCCACATGCCACAGGACACACAGGTAAGTGTTTGCATGTGGAGGTAACGTGCACCTCAACACTCCATATCCAGATGCAGTATACAATGGGTGGATTTTATTTACAGCTGGCACAAAGACGGTGTCTCTAGTAAACACACTGAACAGATTTCCTGCACATCACCTCATCTCATAATATTTACAACTTGAAATCGGGAGAAAGTGCTTGGTCTTCATACCTACAAACACGTGTGTCCTAAAATCTATTTTTGATGGATTACTCGATTATTTCAGAACTGTTTCTTTAAAACATGGCCACCCCTTCTAATTACAATCTCCTAAAAAGTACGCAGATATGAATGTGCTGAACACACAGTACGGTATAAACACTGACTGATAAGGATGACTAAGATGCTGTAAAGAATGATATTAGAAATAGTTGTTACTGAGCTCCATTTTCATGGCACTTCTCACGTATTAAAACAGATGGAAGTGTATTCCTCTACCTTCAGAGACCAAATCTGTCATTATTATTGAGTCATTATATTTATTTAATCTAAGTTTGCGCAGTGCTGTTTGATCTTGTGGTGGGTGCACATGTGTTTGTGTGTCCCTGTGTGCCCCAGTGGAATGAAGAGTAAACAGAGTTGCTGGGTGGTGTGGCACTGGAGGAAATGCCCCATTAGTTTTTGAGGAGGGAGGCAGAGGCTGAAGGAGGCTTGAGAGAGAAGGGAGATCGATGGAGGAAGCACAGAAACGTGTTGGCATCTTTGGTTACTGTGAGCGCTCCAGTTGGACACACGCTGAAGCCGCCCCACCTAACTTTATCTGCATGCCTGGGTTTTGCTTTTTCTTCTAGTGCAAAGCTTAAATAAATTAGAAATGTAAGTCAAGTCCAATTAAAAAGTAGGATAGCACTTTATAATACGGCCCGTGACAAAGGTCTTTATTTCTCTGCAATTAAATTGAATTTAGGTGTATTTTATTTGAAAGAATAATGCAGTTATATTAACATGCAGATGCTTAAAGGTAGAATAAAGGGGTAACAAAGCAACAGTTATGCTCTAAATCAATTTAAGTAGTCCTCAGTAATTTTAAGTATTTTACAGGAAGGAGACAGAAATTATACGGAAAGCAATTTCAAGTATTTACTTTTAATTTTAGGTATAGCATAACAAATTTCACTGGTGTGTAATGAACAGGTAATGTTGTTCAATATTTTTCGTATTATGGTGTGAGTTAAACGTGCCTTCATTATTAAATCTTTTTTAATCCATGAAGGATTTTCCATTCATCAGTTGTCATTTTACACTCAGGCTGTTTTGTACATTACTTACAGTACAATTATTCTCTTCTTTCCTGTAAAATACCCAGTTATGCGAGGTAAAGTCACAGCATGACATGACCCACGCCCTGAAAAGAACTGTGTACTTATGGTGTCAGATAAAATGCACTTATAGCTTAATTATTTCCTGACTTGTACCCCCCCCCCCCCCCCCCCCCATTGTAATTATGCATTAAGTTGCAGGCCTTCCACAGCATGTCTTTATCCTGTCTTCCTTCTCTCTCCCCAACCAGTCGGAGCAGATGGCCCCGCCCCTCCCTGAGCCTGGTTCTGCTGGAGGTTTCTTCCTGTTAAAAGGGAGTTTTTCCTTCCCACTGTCACCAAAGTGCTTGCTCATAAGGGGTCATATGATTGTTTGGTTTTTCTCTGTATCTATTATTGTAGGGTCTACTGTACAATATAAAGCGCCCTGAGGCAACTGTTGTTGTGATTTGGTGCTATATAAATAAAATTGAATTGAATTGAAAGTATCGATAAAAATTTTTTTTTTTATAAATAGTGCCATGATCCAGTGGCGACAGCCTCTATCAGTTATATAGTTATATTTAATGTAGGAGTGCTGCCACAGCATGCAAACCCTGTATACATGCCTGTGGTTTACCATACTTGACTCCAGAGGAGGAGCTTGTTGGTACATGAAGGTATCTGTGTTTATGTTAATGTTGAACCTGCCTAACACAAACACCCCCGTTCCCCTTCTCTTGCTTGAGGTAGAAACATCAAGCAGCTGATTATAGTTTAATTTTAAAATGCAAACATGAAAAGGTTCAAATTCCCCAAAATGTTAAATCGGTGTAATGTCCAGAGAAGCAACAGGAAGTGTGTCACTTCTTCATCTCCTGACCTCGCTGAAAAGAGGTGGAAGATCAGGTTCGACGGTAGAAACAGCATTCACTGCTTGGACTGAGCCTAGGTCCTCTGGTTGAACCCGCCAGCTTACTCTGCCCACAGCCCCCGTCACCCCCAGCTCCAAAGCTATTATAGTCCACATATAGTACATACCATATGCCATAAATCAAAAACAGGCCAATGCTCAGACTTCCCATTTGGTATTGTGACATGAATCCTACACGGCTTGCTTTGCAGCTCCACCCACCTTCACTCTACCACCAAGCCTTTTTTCTCTCCTCCCAATTCAGAGCTTTGTATTAAAGACTGATGGGAAGATGCAAAGGAAGCTGTGGTGGCACCATTAACACATTCCTCTACTCCTCTCGCCAAAGTCTAAAAATAAAATTTACACTCATAAACGCCTGTGTAATAACCCTCCCACCCCCCACACACCCCCAACCCACCCTCACTCCCACCCCAAGAGACACAGGGAGAAGAACTGTGGTGAAACGCTGGTGATTTATTAATCGGAAATGAGGTGTGTGTGTGTGTTCATGTTGCTGTCTTGAGAGCCCCCCCCCCTTCCCTGCTCTGTCCCAGATGAAGCCCTCCACCAACCTCAGGCTCCAGCCAGCCTGCCACCACAGACCACACATGTGTCCCATCTGCCACACATACACACAATCTCATACTGATAGTTGGTAATGTGAGCACTCTGTTGTGTTTGGACAATAAGAAGGTCTCTAAAACTGTAACAACCAACCCCGGGATACACATGAAAAATGAACGCAGTGCTGCTCTCTGAAGCAAATGTTCACATACCACTGATGTGTGTGTGTGTTTGTGTGTGTGTGTGTGCTTTGTACTGGACTGTATGTGCGGTACCATGCTAGCGGCTCTGTGTGAGCGTGTCTATGAAGTGTGTAGGTGCTGTAAGAGTGTATTTGTAACTTCAGTGAGCATCACATTTATTCATGACTGACACAGCCCCAGCGTTGGCTCTACAGCTCTCACTCACATGGCTCGAGCAGTTAAGTGCGTCCCACAGCTAATTTGGCAGAGTCTGCCCTTATAAATAATTACTTTATTGTTTTTGCTAAATTGATTTCTGCTGCAAGTCTGGAGGTGTTTATGTGTGTGCATGTATGACCGCTCACAGTGGCCGAGACCCCAGGAGTGGTGGACTAGAATCAGAAGTTACAAGCCTTACTCCACTCATTGTGTCTCGCTTTAGCCCAGCGGTGCTTAATTCCAAACCCCCAAAACAAATCGCTCCTGTTTTCTGTCTCGTCAAAGCGGGGCCACTTCATAGAATGTGTCAAATGCCACGAGTCTGGCAAATGTTTGAAAAATATATACAAAAGTATTTTTTTGAAGAAAACATCATAAATGCTCCAGACTTATCAAAGTTAAGATCATGTCATTATGTTTTAAACTTGCAGTTATTATCACAATCTTTTGAGAGTGAAAAAAAGATTTTTGAATATTCTATAACAAACTGCCCATTTCTTTCTCCAGTCCTCAACTGAAACCTGAGTGTCAATGTTCTTTGCAAAGAAGTGATCATAATGTGACACAGCTTCCAAAAAAGGAGGTCAAAGTTCATCTTCAGCATCTTAATTATTTTGTACTTTTTTATGTTTTCTAAAATTTCCAGACGTGTAGATTAACAGTTTATTTTCTATCACTTTTGAACTTGAGTTGGTCAAACTCTGTCTGTTCTTTGAATGATTGTGGTTCATTAACAATGCAAATAGATAAATAGTCACTTGTAGGACAAAGGCTGACTTGCGCTTCAGACAAAGCCTCAATTTTTTATCCAGGTTTTCACTTAAATCTTTCAAAGACTCAGGTTTGCTACACTGGCTCTGCTGTAATTATAAAAAATATAACAGTGAACACTTCTGTGTGAAATCCTCCAAACAATACTTAACTGTGAGATTTCAGGCCAGCAAAGCTGCAAGAACTGAAATCTTCCCACATAAGCTCTGGGGCAGGAGTGTCAAACATAAGGCCCGGGGGCCAAAATCTGTCCATTGGATTACTGTGAAAAATGTAAAGGACAACGTAAATCTTAGACTTTTAACTGGATTTTCACAATTTTCACAGCTTTTCCTGCTGATGGCATTTCATACCACACAAAATTATTAAATTATTTCTGTAATAATATTTGTTTCTGTAATGATAATATTTCTATAATAATACAATTTAAGGCCAAAGTGTTGTGACAGATTTCTTTACTACAACAAACATGTCTTTATCATGTGGAAATCTTATATTAAGATATCTCATTGATTAAATGTGTAGTTAGATTTGTGTACAGTGACTGTGGCCCACCATGTAAAATGAGTTTGACGTTCTGAATCAGAGCTATTTTTGAGCTGTCTTTGCACACAGATCTATGCAGGGAATCATATGCATTCTGATTGTTGAAAGAAATGAACGCTTTTTGGGGGGAAATGATTGATGAACTCATTACCATATTATGAAAGATATCATGCACATTCTTAACTCACTTGTTTTACTAGTAGGACAAATTGTTTTGCAAAAAAAATTGTGAAAATATGAGCATTAGATAAGAAAAACACAGGGCCCATTCCTGGGTTGTCACGGTGATTTAGTACTGCAGAGCCATTGAAACCGAGGGTCTCGAGGTGATGTAGGTATGTGGTGTTTAAAACAATAGTGATCTAAATGGGGACACTAGACAAATACAAACTGACTTATGGGTCAAGCCTGTTCACTGGACTGTATGCTGTCTTTAATGAAACATCAATCTTCATTGGACCCTCCCTGCCTGATAAACGCCCCCCATTTTTCTAAACTCCACACCCTTATTTTGTAACACAAGTTTTCTGTAAAAATAAATAAATAAATAAATAAAAATCTCCAAACCCAACCCAATGCCAAAACAACCTCAATGACATCACCAGGCATTATTTTTCCTAGAGCTGGGAAAGTTCCCACCAGAGCCGTTACACAACTGATTTCACCAGCCGAGCAGTGCTGATGATGAGTAAACTGATCTCAGTGTGTGAAACAATAGATTCTCTGGACCGTAAAAAGCAATGGTACCCATACCTTCCTTTGGTGTAGACAATAAAATAGCAGCATTTCCTTTAGCTGCCTCAGTTTTAAGCGACAGCTAAATTACTTAGCATGCTGGCTCACTGTTGTGAAATGATTTCATCATGTTGTTTTGCTTTTGGTAAATGTAGTTATAAGTCTTTTCCCCACTGATAGAATCCAGCTTAGATGTCTTAAAGGAAACAGTTAAATGACCTCTGCGTAACTTCCAGAGAAAATACTCTTATTATCAGTTATCACTTAATGATTGTTTTGGCCTCTAGCAGATGAGTTTGACTCCACGACCTGGCCAGGGATGAGCTCCAGCCCCCACACGACCGTGATAAGTGGAGGAAAATGGATAGATGGATTAGTGGTTAGTTAGACAACGTTTGCAGAACAGTTTGTGTCATCTAACTGTGGGCGACCGCAGCCAACTGTTAGCGACAAAGACAAACATCAGAAAGTTTTGGGGCAGCACCCACTCTCCCACTGATTTCACCCAGCAACAGCTAGTGGCCTCTGGCACCCACTCACCAACATGTCAGGGAATATACTTTTCCCCCCAGTAAACAGATGATGCTGAGGGTCGTCAGGTGATCAATTTCTAGGCCTGTATGACCTGTACTGTTATGGAGAAAATCAATAGCATTTGTCATACACAAGTCAGATTACACAGGTTTACTTTGTTATACAAGTTAGCATCATGGATCAGGGATTTGACGAGGTAGCCAGCTAGCATTTCTGCTCAGATATGATTCTATTACCATTAATGTAAACAAGCAAAAGCTACCTAGGTAGCCCACTAGTAAGTGGCACATCTGTTCCATCCATGGTGATGGTTAATTCATAACATTAGTAATTAGTAACAAGTAATTTTATAACGACAGTTTTCATGACTAAACTAGTCTCACAAATCATGTTACAATCTTTCAAACACTGTCAATAAAAACGGCTTAATAATAGAAAAAAACACAACCAAACACACATTCATGCAGATCTAGCGCTGCAAAATATGAAAATAATTGTACGATAAATGATAAAGCAGCATTTTTCAGTTTCAGTTTGTGTAGTCTATCCATTTCACTTCCAGACAACATATCTGCCTCTCTCTTTTCCTCCTGGTTTGTCTCTCAGTCTTCAGTGCATCCCGGTGGCCTCACTCACTGTTGCAGGGTGGAGTTTGGGCTTTTTGGCAAACCACAATTAAGTTAATTGTTTAATTGCAGATAAATGGAATGAATACCACACACACAGTTTGAATGAAAAAAAGATGCGACAATGCAAGTGCGTGCATGTGTATACACACATGACCCCAGCGCTCAGTGACATTACGTGTATACAGTTTTTCATCAAAGAAACATTATTATACCAAAAAAAAGTTATGTGCAGTGACTCATCTACTCCATTAGTCCGGATCCAGTCTCCATGAATCGCAACCACACACACTTCTTTAAATGCAAGAGTGAAAGAGACAGACAGAGACAGAGATGGAGGGAAAAGGGGGAAAATAAAAAACACACTGATTAACAGGAAAGGTGAAGTCATGCAAAAAACCAACAGAAAAGTGATTTTTCCTTCATTACATATTTATCTCTGTGTTAATGCCGTCTCTTGTGGTCACCCCCCCCCCCCACCCACAACCAAACACACACACACGCATACACAACAAAACACACACAGACAGAGAGCGAGAGTTAGAGGTCCTGCAGGACCAGAGCTCATTAAGGGGAAGATGAATATTTCATGTTCTATAATTCTTTCATAGTTCTGCGTCGTGATTTGCCTTGATTTACGTTTTTAAAGAAAACTTTTTCATTTCACTGCAGTGCACTCACGGCGCTGCCAGAAGAGTGAGAGAAAGACAGAGAGAGGGAGGGGAGAAGTGAGAAGGAAAGAGAGAGAGGGGGGGATGTTTTTCAGGAATATTGAATCATGCCACAAGAAGAGCTGGTCTGGCGCTGGGCTCCAGTGCTTGTGGTTTTGGGAGAGCAGGGCTGTATTGTGTTGCTCTGAAGTGACATGTAGTCCTTTCCAACGTTTAATGGTGAGAAGTAGGCAAGCTGGACTGCATGGGAAGGGGGACTAAAGGTGAAACAGGCCAAATAAACTGTAAACGTTTAAGAATAATTGTAGCATAATCGAGATCACGTCTGACATGTTACGTTTGGTGAATATTTCTGTAAATTTGCTCATTCGAAAATGGGACAGCAACTCCAATACTCTATGACCCGAGTAAAGGCTTCTCTGGTGAGTTTATACTCTCGCTTGTGAATTTCAAGTCTTTTTTAAATACTGTATCATGTTCAATATGTCAATTATGTTCCCCATTAGAAAAACAGGAAGGATAAACCAGTGCACGTTACTGAGCATGCAGTATACGCTGGTTTCTCGGTCAGATCATAAAACACAATTTTTTAATAGTCTATATTCAGAATGATGCTACAGTGGTCGCGTTAACAGCTAAATTGCTCACGTTTAAAAAATGCAAACTAAAGCCGGGTTCATGTTGCACTCCTCGGTACCACTGAATGCATGCATCTTAGCATTTTGGTTCCTTTTCATGTACTTTTTCATATGTTGCATACTGAATTTTTCCGACACTGAATAGTAGCCAAGTTGATATCTACAACATCAGACTTCTGGATGTCACAGTGGGTGTTTTCCTAAAAACAGGATCAGGATGCCGTATCAACACGTCACGTTCTCCACTGGAGACCATGTTCGTATGTTTCTGTTTCTTACATGTATGAACTGCTGCTGTTTTCTTTGAGCCTGTGACCACCACAGTCTTTTCCTGACCTTAACAGAGTACAGCAAGTCCTCATTTAGTTATGACCATGATCTTTCCCTGCCCTTAGACATATGGGTTTTAAACCCAAACCATGATCTTTCCCAAACTGTAACCCAGCACTTTTGGTCCCTAAACTTAACCAGATCATTACCAGAGAGGTGGCTGCCTTATGAATCATTATTGTGAACTTCATATGGCAATGAAAAATGATGGGTAGTTGGGCAATGAAAAGCATTTTAGCAGAACTTCTTTGCCTGTGATCTACAACGATTCCAGCTTGCCCAGTTAGTCTAGGTAACTAACCCCAGACTGTAGGTCAGCCCCCTATGACACATGACCACGGCTTGCTGTTTTGATTTTCTTTTCAGTTTTAGCTTTTAATTACCTTCGCCAAAAATTGGTTTCATGATTTTTTTACTTTCTCACACACCCAGAGTTTGCCGTACTGGATTCTGTAAGATGACAGAATCCAGTATGGTGACGGTGATTAACAAAGTGATTAATTGAGAAATAGTGGAGCTCAAGAAGCAAAGACACAGAGGGTTAGACTGAAGTCGTAAAAAGTGGAAAATGCAAAAGGCAATCAAAACAAATCGAGTCGAAACTAGTTTTTAGGAAAAATATACAACAAAAGTGTTTGATCATGATGCTGAACTGCTCAAAATTCAACTAGGATCCTAATTTATTATAAATGGTAAATCAAATTTGGTGTGGTACAAACATTTATTTTAAATACTGAATCAGGGCTTGCAGAAAGTAGTTAGAGAGTGGTGTAGGTAGAGGACACGGGGAGGTGGGAGCAGGGGTTCCTGGCATCTATGAATTTTTGGAGTCGTGTTGGGTTGGCCGGGACTCGCTTCATTAGTGTCCTGAAGCATTAGAAGTGAGTACAGACGTGGAAAGGAGGTAGAGACAGAAAAGCTTCAGGTATGGCAGAATAAGACAACAGATAAGAAGCATTTGGAGGTGAACTTTGAAGGAGCCCTGTGTGCTCGCCTCTGCTTTCAAACATATCCGTTATAACATGTAGGAGTCCAGGCTCCTCTGTCGATGCATGCATGTGCGGCCCCTGATCCGAGAGTCCCTGCCGTCAGCTCAAATAAGCATTGAAATGATGAAGGTCTGTGTGGGAGTGTGTTTGGGGTGGTAGGTTTCACAATCCCCTCTATGGTTTACCCTCAATTTAGCTATTAAGTGTCTCAGTATGTTTGTATGGGGGATATTTGTGGCTGTGTGGTCCTCATTAGAACAGGGATAGACTCTTTTTTTTCCTCTCTTTTCGGTCTTTGCCTCTAACTTTGTATTGCTAGTCTGTCGCATTCTTACAGTCTTCTGTTTTTTTCTTCAATATCTAAAACCGTCAATTTGAAAAATGGCAAAATAAGGAAAAACCTACAGAATTCCTGTAAATGCCCCCCCCTCTGCAGAAATAAAGCCCCAGAAATGAAATTGGAGCAATTTCATGGTCTGGCCTGCCCTCGATATTATTTAAGTAATACCCTGTTATTATTGAAAAGAGGGAGAGAAAAGTGAATGACTATTATCTTTATGTGGGTCCTTTAATTTTAATGCGCCACAGATTTATAGCTGGGCATTCCAGTGGGGAGGCCCCTCCCTGCTCTTAAAGTGAGCGGGCGGGACAGAACCGCAACGCTCTCACAACAGCCACTACCTTCTGACAAACAACCAAAGTCCCCACGTTCCCTCCGAACACTTCATCCGGCCCTCCTCAGTGCTGTCACACGGCCATCAGGCCCATCCTGACAGCCAGAGGATCCTCTCGGCACAAGCTCCGCTTTTCTATGTATTTCTATTGCAGCTCTCTGTACACATAAATCCTGCTAAACTTTGAGCTCTTTGTGTCATAACCTGGATTACTGAATAATCTGAGTTGATAAAAACCCAGGTACACTTGCACCAGCTGTTCAAGCAGCAATAGTAGAAGTTTTGTTTTTGTTTTTCTTAAACTAAGTTTTGGTTCATCAGGCTGCGTTTGACACAATGTCTTCATTTTATATGAAAGTAAAAATCAACCAGATCCGATTTAAGAACAGATCAATAACCAGCCAGCCAGTCTGGAGGCTTCTCCTGACGAGTAACTATAACAAGGAAAAATTTGTTTTTAGCATGATGTGTATGAAATACTCCTAAAAATAGCCTCTATGATCAAATGAGCACAAAAGCAGTGCTAATGTACTTTGATCTTACAGTGACTAAGTTAATGTGCTGAAGTAGTTTACAATGAATATGCTTTTTTAAACTCCTGTTTACCCCTTTATTAAAAGAGAAGTTCTAAAAGAGAGCCAGCGTATATTGTATATGAAATATTGATTAATTATTGAATACTTGTTATAAATACAAGTCTAATCAAGTAAAAGATAACATGAAGTTTTTCAGTTTCTCGATTCTGGAGCTCTTTTGTTCATAAATATGGTGATGATACCAATTCCCTATGTTATCAAGTAACAGCAGTTCTGTTGGTGTGTCCGTTTAATAGAGTGTCAGTTACAGTCTAATGAAGTTAATTGTTTTGATTCTGCTCTATCTCTATCTGCTGGTTTTTTGGTACCTTATATGTTCTTCTGTTGTGTTTTTGTTCATTTACTCTCACAAGTTTTCCTCCTTGTGTTTCCTGTTCTCTACTATCAAACTACAACAATAGCTGCTTTCTGCTGACCTTATCTAAGCACCAATTGCAGATGATGACTCCTTTGTCCTCATTCCCCCTCTACCCTCTGCCCCTCTGAGGCTTTGAATTTGCTGGTTAAATAGTGATTGGGTCTCATAAGTTTGTAAATAAGAGACTTCCTGGCAAACAGGTGGTTGGCGTTTTACTAGAGCTAATCTTACACACATTAGGTCAAAGGTAACCAGGATGCATTGGTGTTTGAATGCCAGCCTTGGAGCAGCTTAATAGACCATGACACTGTGAGCACTTGTTCTCACCCTGTGTTCACCTTGCAGCCCTGGCTACTGTGTACTGCAGGTGGAGGGCGGTATACTGGATGATTTATAAGATGTTATGTAACATACAGGGTTTTGTAAACTGAATATAACACTTATCAGGTGCAAAACTGTATTTCTGATCAAATGTGAGGCATAAAGTGCAAAAACCCACGGTCACATAAATGCTCACACAACACATTTATATACATTTAGATCAAATAGTGTGCACTCTCGCTCCTGGCTGCAGTCTTGATCAGGGGTCACTGTGCCCCATTAATCAGCTCTTTTGCCTTTCTCGCCAGGCACTTCACAGGCCACCCCCAGGCCCCATGAAGGAGCATCACCTGTCTCCAATGCGTGAAGAACCATTGTCTGCCCCAGCGAATGAAGAGAGGTCACAGAATATGGGTGGAGGACCTACAGGTGTTGCATCTGGCACTGTTGGCGGTGCTGGAAGCAACAAGAAGCCCCGATCGCGCACCAAGGTACCGATGGTTATCGTGTTTTCCCATTCTGCATTTTGTTATGTGGGTTTGTTCATTTCTTTATCTAGTTTTTGACACTTGGCTGTGTGTATTCTAGATTTCTCTAGAGGCCCTGGGTATCCTGCAGAGCTTCATCCAGGATGTTGGTCTGTACCCAGACCAGGAGGCTATTCATACTTTGTCCGCACAGCTTGACCTACCCAAACACACCATCATTAAGTTCTTCCAGAACCAGCGGTATCACGTCAAGCACCACGGCCGCCTCAAAGACCTGGGCGAGGGTGCTGCCGCCACTGGAGGGGTTGATGTCAGCGAGTACAGGGAAGAGGAGTTGCTTTCGGGCTCAGAGGACCCAGAGTCGAGCGAGGATGGGGCTGAGGAGATCTACCAGTCCACTGAGGGGAACAGTGGGAGCAGTGGGGGGCTGAACCAGCCTCCGACATCCTCCAGCTCCAACTCCAGCCAGTTGTCTTTAGGGTCCAATGCGGCTCAGGAGGATTGCAAGGACAAGGGGCAAGGCAGGCTTAGTGGACCTCTTGCACCCGGGAGCTCCTCATCCAGTCCTCGAGAGCAGGCTGACTACCAGAGGTAGAGACTGACGAACAGAGAGGACAGAGATAAAGAGAGAAGCACGAGAAACGTATGTTCTGTGATAGGAAGTGAGGAATTACTCAAGAAATTATGGAGGGTGGCAGCAAAGGAAGGTTAACGTCTACCCAGGCACATTAACCAAGACAGCATTGGGCTGAAACACTGTACATCTGAAATGATCAGACAGACTGTGTACAGTACCAAACGCAGATTTGTAGAGTGAAATTACCTCAGTAGAAGAAAACAGGTTATTGGTGTGCTGTGATACGGCAGTAGTTGTATAAATGTGAAAGAATACTCCCCCGAGGAACGTTTAAATAATTCACCCCAGATTTTCATTCGTAGGAAATACTTTTTCTACTCTGACCTCGAAACAATCGCACCAATTTATCCTAATCAGCCAGGAAAGCCACGCTCCTCCTCTTTAAAGACAGAGCACAGTCATATAGAACTTAATTGGTGGGCTGGGTCCTCGACAAAAACGACGAAATCCTCAGGACACACGCTGATGTTGCTAATACTTTTGCCTGCCTGAGACCGCAGGTACACAGCACTCTCTGTGCATCTTCAAGCTTTATTTCATTGTGGTAAAGGCCGACATACACACACACACATACTCCCTGCCTCTGCCTCACAGTCACACTCCAGAATAGTCCAATCTAGCACTTACTGATCACAAGGACCCTGATATTTAGTGGATGTGCTGTATTCTCGTCCCCCTTCTCCCATCCATCTGTCTCGCCGCTCAAAGCTGCAAAAGACAAACTGTTTAAAACTGAGTGTGGAGAGGAGCAGTGGACAGTTTGGCAGGAGGACAGCGAAGAGGATGTGGCGTGGAGGGACCCTCACATTCGTGTGCAAGAGGGAAAAAATGTTAGGAAAGAAGAGACAGAGCAGCAAACAATCAGTCTTTCTCTATGTGGTAGTCCACCCCTTCCACTCTTCCTCTCCATCTCACTCTCTCCCTCCCGCCTCCTCTCCTCTCTCTAATTGGTGCCCACAGTCTTGTGTTTCACCACACCTACCCGCACTTAAACTTCACCAACCCTATTTATTGCTATCTTTATCCATGATTATTATTATCATTATTGTTATTATTGTTGTTATTATGGTTAGAGATGCTGTCATTGCGTGCTATTTTTAGTTTTTATTTCCATGGTTTTAAATATTGGTTTGCAGAACTGGGCGGTTGTTTGGATAACAAGAGACATTAAGAGTGCCCTGCCCTACAAGAAGAGGAAGAAGAGGAGCGGAGAGAGCGAAAGAAAATAAAAGAAGCAGTTACTGAGTGTTATTGGGTGAAAAAAAAAAGCCCTGTCAAGTCGTATTATGCCAGTTTTCTTTGAGTTTTTTTATAGTTCTTTTTCACATAAATAGAAAATTTGCTGGAAAAAGAAGAAAGTAAAAATGTGCTTTTTTCTGCAGTTGATGACAATCTACTTTTATGAGCCATTAAAGAAATGTGGCAGGTTTTACTCTGTTCTTCACTTTTAATGTCTGTAAATACCCGACATGGGATAAATTGTTGTTGATATACTTTTATTTTGCTGAGTGAGTTTAATTGTTTGAGCCAGTTTGGAGATTTTTTTTTCCTTAAGACAACTCAGTGGAATCGGTTCATTTTATTGTGAAAAGCAAATTCAGTCACAAGACTATTTAAAAAGAAAGCAAATATCTTTTTCTTTTTCTTTCTTTGTTTGGTGTCTCTTGCAGATGTGTAAGTAAATAGTATGTTGGAAACAATATCTGAGCATGGATAGTGTCTCGTTTGACTATCCCGATCGGCTGCTACACTCAGAAAGACGACCTGCCTTTTTAATTTTTACGTCAATCACTCTATATCATTACGTTGTGCTTTTCTGTATGACAGGAATCAGGGTTAGACTCAAATGCAGTTCTGATGAAATCTTAGTTCAGTTCAGTGTTGAAGTGAATTAAAACTTGTGAATTCAAAAAGTGTCTGTTTTTACTTCTATTTTATACATCCTCTCAAACACCCCAGAGCATAAAGACACACAGATTGTCACTGGGCTAAACCTTTTGCTAGACCAATCAATTAAAGGTCTGTGTAAAGCCTCTGGGGCTGGTTTTTCTAATAAGCCAGAGAGAGTGACAATAATTTAGACAGAAAGGCTGCCAGCACTCTCAGCTCGCATTTTTTCTCTCTGCTGTGCCACACGATTAGAGCTGCTGGAAGCTGACATAAAAACAAACTGAGCCTGTCCTGTGAACATGACCACTGCCAATATTATTACTTCCCTTGCTCTTTTATTAGATTGTTTGAAAAAGAAATGTACAAGAAGCAGTAGAATTAATGAATCTCTCTAGGTTCAAGTAAACTGGCACAAATATTATTTTGGTTATTATCAACTTATCAAATGTAATGACCATTCATATTATAAAAATTTTGCTGCCACCATTGGTGTAACTTTACTTCAAAAATTTACTTTTTATTCACATTACAGGATTAACTTTGAAGGAAATGAAATCAGTGGAATATATTTGTATTAGCGTAAAACAAATACATATTTGTAATTAGCTGTATGTGTAGATTATATGGTTTAGTGTAGTCTTGTGCATATTTATGTTATTAATGTTATTATTATATATCACTTATATTGATTTTGCTGTGTTACACAACAAGATCATAATGGTCCCTCCACAACATGACCAGCATCAAGCTCATTCATTTCTCTTGGAGGGACAGCTTTAGCTAAAAGCTAGCTGCTGCACTTTGTAGCCTATAACATTTACGTGAAATGACTTTCTTTATTCTTATTTAGATCTCCATTAGCTGTTACTGTAGCAGGAACTATTCTTCCTGGGGTCCACATCCACAACCTCTCAGAGTACAACAAGTCGATAGTGGTCTTTCACCAAATAACCAACAATAAGCTTAGCTAGCTGTTAAGCTAGCCTAAAGATTAGCCATTGCAGTATAGATGCAGCATTGTTCTCCAGCATTGTCCAGCAGCTGAAAGGCACAAAATAATGTAAATTAGGTCACAAAAAAAAGGTTGTCCTCTCTGCCATCTTGTTAGCTATCCTTAACGGGCTCTTTAATAGACTTTTATATCATTTAAAAAAGCAGAGAGATTGCCTGCTTGTTGCAATCAATCTGAGGCTGTCTGCACGGGTGAATGTAAGTTTTTTTTAAAATAGATAGTAATAATAATGTCAAATTCACCCACTGCAACTGCATGGGGAGAGATATAGCAGACTGACTCCATCTTATTGCCATTTTGCACCAAAGTTGCTTTGAAGATGTCAACTTATTGTGAGTGGCCTAAGACCTGGTCTGCAGCTTCAAAGTAACCATTTCAAAGGCAACAAGATCGCAAGTTTATCGCACACAGATGCAGTCGTTTTGGTCATGCTGCAGTCTCAAAGCACTGTTTTCCATTGCATGACTCTAGCAGCTGTAACACAAAACAACAATGGTCCCGATAATCCCAAGTTTTTGCTTTTATGTAAATCTAAATTATTTGCTTTGCTTTGGAAAGCATTTGTCATCATAAAAAAATGAAATAAACAACAAAAAAAAACAAACAAATATCCACCAAGGAGTTTTTAAGAAGTGACAGCACATTTTGTTCATTTCATTAGTTGTATTTGTTTGACTCGTCTATAAAATAAAATAATGTAAAATCAGTCAACATCAGTCAAGGAAAAAAGTATAGAAAGTTCTTAAACTTGAAAGAAAACTTTTGTACTAAGTAAAGAAAAAAATTTGCGAGTAGTCTTGTAAAAAAAAAATATGATTAATAGATTATTAATAATTTGTAGGTAGGTTTGGAGATTTTCCAAGTTTAACATGAACTAATTAGTATCATCAAATGCACATAAAAAAGAAACACTGAGGTGTCTTATTATGGCATATTGATTGTAATTTTGTGTGTATCTGTAACATTACAGTTTTTTACAGACGCTAGGACACATTTCCCAATACTTAGGTCACTTTTGCAAAACACTTCACACAATCCTCCTAACTGACCATCAGCTTGGCAAAGCAGTTCATTTCACATTCAAAATGCACTACAACTACCAAAACACTTTATTCAGGTCTCAAATAAACTCATTCTTCCAGAACACTAGCAAAGGTTGACAGCCGACAAACACACTTTGTCACCCACAAAACAATGACCTAAAAAACACTAACAACATGTAGCATTACACAGTGTTTTCTTGTGTAAAACAAGGACACATCTCTGTTTATAATTTCAATATATGTTACTGGAATGAATCAGACATCATGTATTTATGTTTATGTATTTTTATTTTTTTGCACTAAGTAATCCCAAAACACAAGAATTTGTATACACACCATCCACTGATACACATACAATAGTAATGCTAATCTACTCATCCACATCACATCTTATGTCATCTAGGGTAATACACCTAGGAAAGAATCTTCTGACATGCCAGAATTGAAGGAGTTGAAAAATTGAAGGAGTAACACCTGTGTAGATGTTCATCTACAATGGGAATAAGCTGTGGCTGGTTAAACTGCATTGTTAGATTTAAAATATGTTTCAATAAAATATTGCTGTTGAATTTTGCCGTCTTTTCAAGTTTTGCATTGTGTTATTGTTTTGACCATAAGTTTAACAGTTTTGAAAACAGTATGTAAGCACATGCAAAATGTCCTGTACGTACAAAGGTTTTTGGCAGTTGTTGTGTCTGAGTGAGAAGATGATTCATGAAATTTGAGAGATGTAGTCATTGAATGCATTTTGTGCCAAAACAATGATAACTGGTCCTCAGTTTAGCCCACATAGACTTCTGTTGTGCTCACTGTGTGAGGAGTTTTGCAAAAGTGACCTAAGTATTGGGAAATGTGTCCTAGCGTCTGTAAAAAACTGTAAGATACTTCAGGCGACTTCAGACTGGCAGCATTACAAACACGACAGGCTTTCACACAGCAGTTGATTAATCAGGAACCGTGTGGCATCCTGAATACTGACTTGAAGAAATGAGTAAAATAAAATAGCTCATTTGTCAGGCAACCTAAGGACAATCAGCTATAGCAGCAGAAAACACACACACACACCCATACATGCACATTTTCTTTAAATTGCCTCACTAACGAGTTTTAAGTCTGATGAGGTGTGACAGGGCATAACAATCTTAGTGTTTAACCTGCAAGCAGGGGTTGGGTCAAATCTGTGTGTGTGTGTGTGTGTGTGTGTGTGTGTGTGTGTGTGTGTGTGTGTGTGTGAGTCGGTCTGTTGGATCCTTCAGTAAACAATGGAGCCTAAGTGTTGATGATGAGCTGGAGGGCCAAGGTCTCCTTGCAGAAGCGTTTCCACTCAGCTTGTCTTCTCAGAGTGAGGACAATCAGCTCACGCTGTGACTCTGCCTCTGTAGGATAATTATACCTGCTGAGGTACACCGATGTCTCTGCGCTCTCCCCTTAAAATAGCCCGTCTGTCCTTTTTTCCTGGTCTATGCTGCAGGAGGCTGACAGTTCTGACAGATCTGAAGAAGCTGCCTCATAAATGTGAGAATTCACTGATACTTTGTTCAAGTTTGCCTTTGACTGTTGAAGCTGGTATGACCATTAGCCATCAGATAGAAACCTGTCATCTATTTCTTTATTTCAGCATGACTCACTCGTTTATGTTTAGCTGCTCAAGTTAACTTTGCAACGACTCGTTTGATGATGTTCAAAGGCTTCAAAGACCATTTTGCAGCGCTTTGTCTTTTGAACAATGTTGTGCATTGTGTATAAACTTGAAGAGGGCTTGGCTTGAGGGAGGATGGTGGGGGAGCAGGCTGGGCCGAGTCAACTGTGTGGCCACAGGAACCAAATATTGCTTCATTTGTTCATGTTCACAATCAAAGAAAACCAAGACTGGGGAAAAAAATACAACCCAAGAGGCTGTTTTGGGTGGAATTTACTGGAAATTGTGGATGACAATGCAGCTTCCTGTGTTTATATAGTGAAACAATACACTTTTAAAAGCACCATTACTAAAGGCTGTATGGATGTTTAAGGAAATTTAAGCAAATATGCTCTGACAAGGCATTCCCTTCTAGTCAAAGTTCTGAGATTTCATTTAAACTAATCAGACTCAAACTAAATAAAACAGGACATTATGCGAGATAAAGCTAATAAGTGGCCAACGGTGCGATCTGAAAGGTAATGTTATTCAAACCTGTCAATTCTTCTTCGAGCAAACCTGGACTCAGAATTGTATTAGTAAGGAGGTCTCTGCGGATATTTTAGGGAATAAAAAAAATAAACTTTATCAAACTGTCGCCTGGCATAAACACGGAGACACACGGTTTCCGTTTAATGCTCCAAAATCCATCAGCCCAAAATGCACCAGCAAATATTATGCAAAATACGGCTTTTAAAGGGACAGCAACTTAATCTGAATGGAAATGCTGTATTCCGCCACGTTATTTCATCTCAGTGATGACATTTATTCCAGTAATAGTATTTGTGGCCTGCGTCTCCTCTTTCTTCTCGTGGTAAGTGCTAAAATGGAGATTACATCTCAAAATGTGTTTGTCAGGGCGTTTGGGGAAGCAGGCGCGTCTCACCGCTGCTGTACCCATCCGTTCTAATCCAACACACGGTCTGACTGCTTCCTCTGCTTTGCGGTAAGCACCTCTGGTTTTCATTCAGCACCACCCGTTCCCTTCTCCTTCCACCTCGTCCTTAAATCTCCTAATTCAACTCATTATTCGCTCAATTGGTGGGCTTTAACCCCCCTGCCTCAGGTCCTAAAGAGCTGGTAGTCATTAGGAGCCAGGATTTGTGATGGAGCGGAGCAGGCGGCAGTAGGCCCAAATCCTCTCTTGCACATATGTAGTATCATAAAGCTCCTCGAGAGCCTGCGGGGTGTCGCTGCAGTTTTATCAGCCTCCTGTGTTAAAGAGCGGGGCTGTCAGAAGTTGGAAGAGAGTCAGCTCTGCTCGGCTGGAACAGAGTCGCAGACAGACAGCGACGTACGCGGCGAGACCACCCACAGGTCTGTGGTTCTCTGAGATGCTAGCTGCAGTCTGTGTGCTTATGGCTAATAGGAGCTATGCATCTGCACGGTGATGACTCCTGGGAAGCCTCTGGGGAAACGGGGGATGATCATTTGACCTCCCATTTTAAAAACATTTGACACTTCCAGGCCTAATGTGTTAGTAGTTTCTACTTACTTTTCTCTACAAGATAACATTATCAAAATGATCAAATTTTAATGATTTCATTTATATAGCATCAAGATTCTTTTCCCTCATAAACATGAAGCAATGCTTCAAATAATTAATCATTGTCTTGGTGCAAATTGAACGTATTTCATTCGACCAGATTTCATTAAATGTCACATTTTACTTTGTACACGTGTAACAAAATTTACATGAAATTTAAATGACATAAATTCAGCTGTGCCCCACCCATACTCACCTCCTGTCCAAACCTTCTGTTTCTGAGGGACAGTCAAAAGAAAGCTGCCTTAAAAGGAGAGAGACAAGCTAGCTTCAGAGGATAAACTGGGCTGCACCGAGGCCCAGTGTAAGATAAGTAAGTATTATTAGGACTCGAGCAATGCCTAACTCAAACCCCTGGTGCTTGCTTTTCACAAGTGTGCAATCCAGTGGTCGCTGAATTTTTCTTAGATGAGATATTTTTGTTTGCGGCGTCTGACTGTTTGTGTGTTTTTGCATATTAGGGGGAGAGAGAGATTGACAGGTGTCTCGATACCCAGAGTCCCTCAGACAGCTGTGAGGGCACCACTGTGGGATATTAGGCCTGATAGAGGGATGATTAGAGAGCATTAGAGGTGAAGGCGGGAGACAGGGCACAGCTGTTGCTGCTAACTATTATTACCCACATTGCAGCATCTAAGAGGAGTTTCTCTGCCGAATAGGCTCCCACACCTGTGGCCTCCCGCTGCGCTCAGCAGAAGTGCATGGATACACTCAGAGAGCACGTGTGGGTCATACCTGGCAGTCCCTTCAGCTGTTACACACCACAGAATCTCAGGAAAAGAGCTTTTCTTGTGACACGCTGCTATTAAATATTTTGTCAGCGTGTTTTTTGATCCATGACAGCAAACTGCACACAACTGAATAAGACAGGGGGGTAATGTGATTTTACATGGAACAATCTCCTCTGGGAGCTTTGACGTAGCGCTGCAGAGAGGGTTGGGGCAGCTGCTGGGTTTGTGGCGTGGCAACACTGTAGATCAGTACTAATGCACTGAAGAAACAGAAGGCAGCGGTGGTAGTCACTTGAGGGGCAACATGGAAACAAACAATAAACAACAGCAGACATTCAATTAGCCAAATGTTACGGTGAGATTAACAACTGCTTGTCAGGGCTGAGCCTTTCATCGTATTCTTGCTGAATATATGGCTTGTGACATTTCGAGCTGATCAGAATACTTTCAGATGTTGCTTTGGGACAGAGCGAGGACGACTGGAAACCACAGTTGTGTTTGTTTGATTGGATGTGTGTTTGAGAGAGGGGATTTATTTGGCATGAGGCGCAGACAAAAACTCAAACATGGCTATTTTGTCAGTAAGATGCTGAATGCTGTTTGAATTAAAAATGAAGCAGGTCGCGTAGGGTCACATTTGTCTCTTACAATCTGGGTCTTTGTCAGGCAACATCTTCAATACGAGAAGGCTAACAGCTGCTGTGATTAAAAATAAATTGCACTCAGCACTTCTTGAAACCCTGGAATAACTAATCTGGACTGGGGCATAAAATATAGATGAGGGCAAATGTAATAATTTCATTCATCAAAGGATTTACTTAAACACTTTAAACCAAAGTACTGGATACACATAGAGCGAGGATTGTTCCACCACAGCAGCAGCAGCTATGCCATAATGAAGACAATATTAGTTTGAAGCATCAGCTGGGAAAATAACATGTTTAAAGCATTAATTTATAAAACTGCTGTATTTGTGATTACAATTCAAGGGAAACTTGAAAACTCACTTTCCTCTGAGTACATGGAGGCAGTACGTCCTTTTTTTAAGGTAGTACATGCTTGTGAAGGATGCGGTTTAACTGTACTGTAAGGAATCCCATCTTAAACTGGAAACTTTTAATTTTTTAATCTATCATTAAACCTCCCAAAGTCAGCAATGATATGGAGTTTGGGATTGTTTGGAATGATTCTATGGTTGTGTTTGAAACGGATCACCAGTCAATTCAGTTTTTTATATAGTGCCACTTCACAACAACAATCAACTCAAGAATCTCCATATTGTAAAGTAAAGACCCCACAATATTTGAAAGAAATCCCACCAATCACACAACCCCAAGCATTTGGCGACAGTGGGAAGGAAAAACTCGCCTTTAAAAAGAAGAAGCCTTTGGCAGAACCAGGATACAGACATCCAAACACTCTCAGCCAATGTGGAATCACCAGTTAACTGAACACGCATGTCTTTGGATTCTCACTGATCAGCTTTGCCTAAAATAATAGATATCAACATGCATATTTGTGAGAACCACATGTTTCACCCAGCAAGGATTCTCAAATATAAAATAAAAAGGACTTATTTGGCTGTTTTCAGGTTGTTTTACAAAATAAAATTAGTGGTTTAAAAGTAGTGTTTGCAGAGATTATTCAGCTTTTTAAAAACATGTAAACAAGTATCAAAAACGTTTATTATCAAAATTAAGAATCTAAATTTTGTATGTTGTCTGTGAAACAATCTAACTTTTTGTTAGAGGACTAAGGTCCGGCTAACTTCAGAGCTGCCTTACAACAACAGCATCAACCACAGCTACAGAAAGTCGCCCCTGCAGCACTCTGCTTTTGTCACTGGCCTAAAGATCCCTGAGCAAACTCTTCTATGCAAAAGTAGGTGAGGTAGTGGAGTTATAACCTACTGTAGTTTGATCCACAAGTCTGCAGGATGAGTTTTCCACTTAGTTTCGTATGAGTAAAACTACTCAGGTACGCTTAGAAAAAGATCAAGGTTGTGTTCAAAATATACTCTTTTGCACCAATAACCACAATAAAGGGTTCTTCTAAAAAAGCAGGCTACCTGGCAAGAAGCAAAACTAGGAAAGCATGAAATGTCAAAACTTAGGTTAGTCACCCATGTATGTATCACAAATCTGGGAGAAAATCTATTTCTCTTGAAATATAAATGCAAAAAATTTTTTTAGAGGATGGGGCAAGAGTGTGCCCGCCATTCATAGGATATAAAATATGAGTTTGTTAAAGAAGAGCTGCTGCGAGTGTTTCCCACAGCAGTAGACTCGCTTGTTCTCTTCAGGTAGAAGATCAGGCATAGAAGTTCAGATCAGCTCTCTCATCCCCGATACCCTCCACCTCTCCCCCAGGCACAACTCAGGCTCTGAGGCTGGGTGGGTCAGAGGTCTGGCATGCTGGGTAAGGGGAAGCAGGTGTGTGCAGGGCAGTGCAGCCTCAGGCCGTCCCCAGGTATCAGCCTTCATCTCAGCTGCCACTCATGCTTCCTGACAGAGAATATGAAACAACTACTAAAATGAGGCAGTGATGGGAACAGTAAAGTGGACATAGTGAGCTGTTGAGTTACTTGTTGAATTTAATTCAAAAAGGTAAATTTTGTGTATTCTGTATTCATGTGAAATGAAAAAACTCAAGCCAAAGTCCTCTTTTCAAAGAAAGAAAATGTTGCATTTCATTTAGAAATCAGCATCCAAGAAGCAAAAAGGACGGAGGAAGTTTCCACAGTCTGATTTAGGATGCCATGTCATCAGCTGCTTCTGCTGCTTTTGGTCCAAAGTCACCAGGATCTGACGACAAGCTTCATGGAGATGTCCATTTCTTGGTCCAGCAGGATTTAGCACCTGCCCACAGCGCCTGAACTACTACTAAATGCTTTGCTAACCATGGTATTACTGTGCTTGATTGGCCAGCAAATTCACCTGGCCTGAACTCCACAAAGGTTCTGTGGGGTAATGTCATGAGGAAGATGAGAAACACCAGACCCAAAAACACAGATGAGCTGCAGGTCGCTATCAACACAACCTAAGCCTGAGTAACGCCTCAGCAGTGACACAAGCTCATCACCTTCATGGAGCCAATGCAGTAATTCTGAGTGCATAAAAGAATATACTTTTCATAAGCTGGGTATATCTAAATCCTTTTTTTAATCACTCTTTAGAAATATTCTAATAATATGAGATACTGGATTTATGACTTTTATGAGCCATGGTTATCAAAAATTAGTTTAAAAGGGAGCTTTAAATATTTGCCTTTATGTGTAATCACCTTAGTCTTTTGACTATATTAAATTTTTTAAAGATACTCCAGCACATAAAATATATATGTCAGTGATTACATGTATAGATGAATGTATTTATTTATATTTCCAGGCCTGGCAGATATATTATATCTTCACACTGTCATCTGTAGCTTCTCACCTATCAAACCCAATTCAGTCAGCACTGATCACTAATCGCAGTCACATGCTCGTTTTTATTGCAGTCTGGTTATTGCACAAAGATGCACTGTTGCAGGCAGATGATTCATCACCAGTGTTTTTATGGGAGTTTTTAGCTGAAGGAAAGCTGATTCTGGACAAGTTCAACACTTTTAGAACCTTCATCAGCTTTTGGCTCTCGGAGCTCTTTCCTTTTCCCCAGTTGTGGCCAAAGCAGCTGAAGGCCAACATTTTCCTGGGGTTTCCATGATCTTCTGTCTTCCCATTAAAGTTGAAATTTCTTCTGGTAAAGGCTGCTCCAGTTACTATTATTTCATTCCTTCATTAGCGTAAACTTCTCTTGGGAAGCAAACTTTATGCATTTAACTAAAGAGCTTTGACATGTTCATGCAGGCATCCCCAGCAGTTTCAGGTGGTTTCTCATTTGCAGATCTCTTGCCTCAGAAGCTGTTCAATCTCAAACAAAGTGTAACCTCAGCCTCCAGGACTGAAAATTAGGGAAGCTTTGATTTGCCCCCCAGAAAAACTTGCAGTAGCACAAACAGCTACTTGAGGCTGGCTCAAAAAGGGATTATTCCCACAGAGTCCAAACCTAAAATGGCCGAATACAAATAAAAGGAAGTAGTTACTTTTTTTACACAGGCTCACATGGGTTTGGTTTTTTCTCTTAATAAATGAAATCCTAAATTTAAAACTGTTTTACCTACTCAAGTTATATTAAAAACATGTAACACATATGAAGAAAGGGGGTGAATACTATACTAATATATAGATACAGTGGCTTGTCTATGGAATATAATGGTGAGTGCCACTGTAGTTACCTGTCAGTGCATATCTCCTTTACTCATGTCAACAACAAAGCTAATGGGTTACAGAAACAATGAATACATTCAAACTAAATTTTCCCGTGATCATTTTGAGCACAGATAGCAGCACTGGAAGCTCGAGTTCCCTTCAGTAGCTGGTGTGGTCATTTCATTTAACTGAAGTTAACAATTAACTCAGAGTTAGCTAACTTCACATGCAGCTGTTTTACTGGGCTGAAATGACACAGCATGAATGGATGTGACATGAATAAAGTGAGTCTGAGTCACACTATGCAAAATATGGGTGAAGACAACAACTCCCCAAATTTCACACTATTTTACAGGCCTCAACAACTACACACACATCAGGTAACACTCATACAACTTAATGCTATAATTATATTTAGAGGTTCTTTGATTGTATTAGTTTGGATAATAGCCGGTCTACTAACACAGAGGGAAGGAGGTGATGACCTGTGCTGCGTTCAGCCTCCAGGGGGTGATTAATATATTTAGGATATATCGTGTCATCCAACAGCACTCAAAGCTCTTTATACAACATGCCTCATTCATTCATACAAACACTATTTCTATGCAGAAGTGCTTCCTATGCTGCTCTACCTTCTCACCTGCGGCCACCCAATGTCTCCTAAAACACTGTGAGTTGCATCATGCTGTCAGTTAGTAACTATTCTTTTTATCATTTGCAAATGTTAGTGGTGAATTCTCATTAGGCATTAACTGTATCAGTCGTCTATTGAGTAGTATGTCCTGCTTGAATGGACACTGTCACTTATTCTCTCTGTTTGTTTTATCTTAATACACCCAAACGAACATTCTGTAGATTGGAGGAACATTCGCTCCCTCCATGTTTGCTTTCCATCTATTCAATCAGAACAAAAATAGGATGATTTAAATATTTACTGTTGTTAACATAAATAATAAGTCTGGGTCTATAAATTAAAATCAGGATCAGCATGTGACTTGCACAAATTTTCCTTCCTGAATTATCCCATATTTTAGAAACGCAGACACTAACATGGGAACACAGTGTATTCAATATTCATCACCACAAGCTGGGCTCCAGCTGAAATAGTTACACAGCTGACAGAGCAGTGCTGTAGTTAATGCACACACAGAAACAAACAACACATGGATGCACTGGATTTCTCTGCAATGTGCTATAATAAAATGAGAGGACAGAAGTGAAGAGAAGTGCATATAGCAATAAAGCATTACATGGATCCACTGCCATACTGGCAGCTGGTAGCACGCTAATCTTCACTGATTAACAGAAATGGCAAAGCACAGCTGGGGTTGATGGATTTGCAGATATTATTTTTGTGGGATGTTAATTTGTGGAAAATTTTCACACTTTGACTGTGAAGGTGCTGGGTTAAAAAGTCAGTGGATCAACGAATTATAGAACGAAATGTGTCTATCCCTCCATCTTGGTCGAGGAGCAGCAATCGAAGCACACATGCCCACATCTCCCACTTCCCGCCACCACCTCATGTTCTTCATGAAGGTAGATGTGTGAAATGTAAGTGCTGCTGAAAGAATTCAACCAACAACTGCTGATACGTCGTACTCAGAATCTCAAGGCTTGACCTTGAATACCAAACAAAAATCAATTAGACTGTACACCATACAGTATTAGTTTCAGTGACTAAGAGCAAATCTAGCACTCCTTCAGTATACTCCAAACCAGAGAAAAGTATACAACTAAGTAAATTAAATACATAATATATAAATAGCGTGGATAATGAACCAAACTTATTGAATTTTGGTTCAGACAGAACCAAACAACTGCAGGAAACAACTTGAGGAAAACAAACAAACAATACTTGATGAGAGATATTGACTGTCCAAACTCGGATGGATAAAAACATGGTATACCTCATAGAGACTCTCCCCCATCTATTTGCTCTTTCATTGACCCACTTGCTATAAAAATAAGGAAAAGCAATAAAATCAAAGGAATTTGTGTCACAGACATTGAACATAAAGTCAGTTTGTATGCAGATGATATTTTGTCATCCTTAAAAGATCCACATAATTCCCTTCAGGAAACTGTCAATATCAATAACAACTTTTCCAAAATCTCAGACTACACCATGAACTGGAAAAATGGACTATCCCTGCACTCTCTGACAGGGATTCGGATTCTGCATCTCAAAATACTCCACAGTCTCTTACAACTGGAAATATAATATATTTAGGAATAAATATTTCACCCAAGCTGTCAGAATGATTTATTCTTAACTACACCCCACTACTTTAAAAGGTTAAAGATGACCTTAAGCCCTGTACAAACCTTCCACTTTCCTTATCAGCCGTATATCCACAGTTAAAATGAAGATACTTCCATAACGTAATTACCTGTTTTCAGTGTTTCCAATTGCCCGCACAGACAACTGGTTTAAATCTATTGACACATGCATTTCCCACTTCTGTTGGAAAAATAAAAAACCTAAAATATCCCCATCAACCCTGCAAGAGAAAAAATCTTTTGCCTGCCTGGGCGAAAGTGATCAGAATCATCAAAACATCACTAGAACCTTGTTAACAAACTCTAATCTGGCACAAAACTGATTTTAAGGCACTTAATAACAAGGTCCACTATTCATCCTGGGAATCAAAGGGAATCACTCATCTCCAACACCTATTTCAAATTTATATATATTTATATACATATTCAATTTATATCATTCTGTGCACTGACCCAGAGGTATAGAGTTGGGAGAGATGAGTTCCTCTGCTACTAACAACTGAAATCCATCATTGAATCTAAAACTAACTCAGCTAATAACTCATGGGAACAACTTAAATTAAAAACTCCTTGGAAATGACAACAGCAACTTCACAGTGGGAAAAAGATCTGGCCTTCTCTCCCAGCTCTTACTTCTGGGTTAAAACCTGCAATATGTATTTTCCCCTACAAGTAACACAAACCTACAATTTATACAGTAAAGTCATTCACAGATTACACATTACTCAAAGTAAAAAATGTAATCAGTACCTGATTTTCATATTTATTTATCTTCTATTGGTCTTTTAATTTTATTCATTATTAATTAAATAATCATATTTAATGAATTTAATTATTTTATATGTCCTTCTAAATCAGTGTCTGGATACTAACTACAAATAATAGACAACTGCCTAACTAAGCATACAAACAAGAAGGTACACACACACACACACACACACACACACACACACACACAGACAAACTTCTAGCAGTTGCACTTACATGGTATTTATCATTGTTGTTGTTGTTATTATTGAGGATAATAACAACATTGTCTTTTAATGCACACATTAGGAAACAAAGAATAAAACAAAGGATTAAAGAAGAAAAAATAATAATATAAAAAACTGTAATACACATAAAAGGATAGTATGAGCATGATTTATGAAGTCCTTTTAATGCATCACTAAGGTTAGGGCCACCAGAAGTATAACAAGCTTTTAATATAACAACAAGGCAGACATGTCAGTGTTGGCTGGTATGGGTTGAATAGGTGCCTCTGGACTGGGGGGTGAATGGGGCGTGCCCTGGGGTATCCTCACCCTCCGCACCTGTGGTGGCTTGCTCTAAGGGCGACACTTACAAGTGGTTAAAAGAGAAATTATAATTTTAAAAAATCGCCCATCCCCTTTCCTAACCATTTACTTATTTGTTTACTTAATCGATTGATTTATTCTTTCATCTATTTTTGCTACTTATACATTGTAATGACACTACTATAACTGTTATTTTATATCATCATTATTATTGCTATTATTAATATTATAGGGCATTATTGCATTTCAGAGCATTTTATTTTGTATTATTTTCTTACATAGTTTATTCATGACTATCAAATTATTTTATTTGCCATTTCAATCAACACACATACTGCACTGTGCATAGCTGATGGACTACACTGGACTAATATTTTTGAACAACCAAACTCAGAATGTTGGGTATGAGAATGCTGAGATTCAAGATTTTAAAAAGCGAAGAACCATAAATACATTGAAGAAGAGATTTTACAGGCTACAGAGTTTTCCTGCCTCTTCAGACGGGGAAATGCTCAATTATAAGGTCTGAACTGCAAAGGCTCAGTCACCTTTAGTGTCATGATGCATGCTTTGGAAATCCCCAAAAGTTTATTCTGTTCATCTGGATGTAGCGTTTTCAGTTGGAGAAGCATTTCATCACTCGTTTAAAGTGACTCTTTCAGTCTTAGCTACAAGTTTCCCCAACCTTATAAACAGTACCTTTGCACAATGACTAAAGCACCACTGAATGAACAATTGGCTGTGAGGTCAGTTTCTTGATCATTAGTATCCAAATTCTCATGACCATTGATCAAAGCCCACCGATCAATGGTTCCATTCACAGAGAGTTGGGGAATGGCTGCAATCACAGCATTGTAAGATGCATTGGCTCCGCTTTGAGAGTCACCACCAGCTCTAAGCAGCATATTAAAAACATTACATTCATGCAAATGAATTACATGCACATTGGTTTTTCCCCTGTTTGTTGTGGTCACTGTTGGGGTCATTACTCAAAAAAATAATTATTGCTCCTATTACACAGAACACCTTTCTTACTGCCTAACGGAAGAACGTATAATGTAAACAGAATTTGTCCTGTGGAACTTCAAAACATTTGAGGAACACAAAAAGCAAAAATATTCATTGAGACTAACAAGTTGACGTTTCAGTCAGTAATGAGCGAAAAGTTAAAGGCAATCGAAATCCTGATTAAAAAAAGCCACTGAACTTTTTAAATGGAAAGCGTTACACTTAACTATACGTAATAACTATGTTTGCACCCTAAAACGGTAACTGCTACATCTGTTGACACGATGCTCTATCCAAATCCAGAGCCAATCAGTCGGTACTAAAAATACAACCTGAGACTTTCTGACCTGCAACTTATGTCTAGTCCAGTTTGTATCCTGCCAGCTCTTTCCATTTTCTCTACCATAAGAAATTTGGCTTTGTGTACGTGTTGCATCTCAGGTCTCAAATCTGCGTAACAGAGGTGTATTAGCTCACCTGCTCGGGAACAATACCAGCCATCTCTGCTGACACGCTAAATTAGGCTTCACTGGACACGTGTACACATAAACGTGCATCCACACACTGGCGATATCAGTGATTGGGTGATGGCAGTGGCGATATGACTGCACCCCTGTCTGCTAGGTAACGATGCCTGTCTGTTGATGCCAGCATAGATAACATTCACAGCTCTGCTCAGAAGTCTTTCATCCACTCCCATCTGGAGCAGGACACATACAAACACACACATGCAATCCACAGATTTCCTCTCACGTTGTTTATGTGTTTGACACTGTTAACATGTAGCTCATTTTACTGGAATGGCTGTCCCAGAAATAAAACCAGAAGAAACATACCAGTGCAGTTTCACAGAGAGGATCGAGAATCTTCCAAAGGCCACATGCGTTTACCAAAGTGTGAATGAGAATGAGCCATTATGTCACACATCAGACTTGCTCTAGAGTGCAGCTCTACTTGTCTGGATCTGGAAAAGACTGCAGACTGGAAGGCCAGATGATATCATGGGCTGGAGTGATGTGTTATGACTGCTGGAACTTGGCCATATGTGACATTTAGTATAAGCTAAAAGGTGAGGATGGAAGGCAAAGAAAGGGAAAACATTTTATTATTTTCATGGTTCATTGTATGGTGATGATGCAGTTTTACTGTACAAATACACAGTTTATTATCCTGCTGATAATTTATTTATTAATCTGTCCAATTTCCTGAACAGTGCGCAGTCTTGGATGTATTAGGAGAATTGCATATCACCACATCTCATTATTGTTTCCTTGCTGGTCCCACCTGCAGGTTCCAGCATGGCCCTTAGATTTCACATTGTGCTGCTATCATAATAATTTGAATTCAGGGTACGTTTTACAAATATTAAACCTCTGTTTAAACCTCAACACTTTTATAGATGCCTCTGTTTCCATGAGGAAAATCTGTTTTGGCTAGGAAAAGGTTTGCATTGTGCCACATCAATGGTCTTAATACTCCTTGAATGCTGCTGAGTAAACCAACCAAGCATGTCCCAGCTACACATCCACTCTTATTTCTGTTTTCCTTTTTTTTTTCTCTCGGGGTACACCCACTATGTTTTATCTTATCTTCCTCCTCACCCGTTCGCTCTTTTACTCTCCTCCCTTAGTCTTCCTGCATTTCTCCTTCTCTTACTCCTCCCTCCCACTCTTTCCTTTAACTGGGCTGTGCCAGTCAGTGGGATCAGGCCCGGGCCTCCTAGCCTTGCCTCCCAGACAACTGCAAACAATTAGGGAAATTAGTGGCTCCAGCATCACCATCAGGAGGCCTGCTTGTTTATAATTTAATCGGGGCGCATGTCAAAACAGTCAGGGTTTGAGAGAAACAAGATGCGTCGGCAAGATGAAATTCAAACTGCCAGCCAGCTCAAAATATTAGGACTGTTTGTTTAATAGCGTGCGACCAACTGGGTAAGAGCAAAAAGTAGAGGGAACCCAGGGGAGGAAGGAGAGAGGGAGAGGCAGAGCACTAATGAAGAAATGTGGAAAGAAAACAGCATGGGAAAAAATTTAAAATTGTTTTAATTCCACTGAACATTTTCAGTTAATGCACACAATGTTTTTGGCCTCCCTCGTTCGCTCTCTGCCCCCACTGCAGCCACCCTCCGTATTTCACTTAGCAGTGCTCTGGGAATTTCAAATGCTTGGATCTGTGCCGCCTTTCAAATTCATTATAAAAGCTTTTTGCTAACTAAATAGAGAGCAAGGGGGAGAGCAAAAAAAAAAAAACCTGCCACATTCATCTCTTAGCCCCCATGCTCCCTCCCCCCTGCCCCTTGACAATATATAAATAAACTAGAGTGACCTGATTGAGATGTAAAAGGCAGGGAGTTAGCACTGGGACCCATATATTACTTCCCAACATTAACAGTAGTCTACTCAGCTGACACATGGTGGTGGGACTGCAGCCCCTGGGCAAATGCTGAGGTTAGAACTGATGCCCCCCTCTTTTAACCACTCTTCTGTTCACACACCCTTGGAAAGCGTGGTTGGCAGCATGATGATACCACTACAGGGCTCACATTTTTCATATCCATGCTCCCGGATTGTGGTATCCGTTAATGTAAAGAGTTATCATACTCAGACCGCTTGCCCATTTTTCCTGCTGCCTTTACCCCCAAAAAGCACTCAAGTAGCAGTTTGGCACATGAGGGAAATCCAAAAATTAGAAATTTAAAGACCTCTAGAATCAGAAACCATCCCCTGTGCTCTGTGCTGTATTGTGTAGTGAAGTAAACATACACCAAAGGGAAACCGGAGCCTTCATATTTTAATGGCAATGGAAAACTAAAAAGCTCCACCACCCAAACAATAAAGAGTGTTTAAAATTGCCAGGCCACATTTATGATAAGCAAAAGAAGAGCAGTAAGAACTATATATGCTATTAGGCCCTTCTCTGCTATAATTTAAATTTATAGCTTTGGCCATTGCATCTTTTTATATGCAGATGACACTCAGCTTTTTAAGACTTCTTTAGTTTTTTTTAATCTGTTTTAATTTTTTAAAATTTATTTTAGATGAAGACATAACATTTTACTCAATTACTGTCATGGAGTGTGATGAGGAGAGGACCCAAACACATGATCCTAAAAAAGAATGAGCAAAGACAAGATCACCAGCACAGGGAACACAAAGGGCATTAACACAGAAACACAGAGAGGACAGAGGCAAACAGACGACTCACTCCAGGTGGGTGCAGCCGAGTGCATGGCTGCCAGAGCTGATCGCACACAGTCAGAACACTGAAAGAACTAACTCTTTTACTTCATATCACTTGAAACAGTGTTGGGTTCACTTTTGATGGGAGCTTCACCAAGCTGCACAAAGCAGATGAGGATAGCAAGAAGACACAAACCAGAAACACGAATGGTCAATTTCCAGTCTGTGTTGACTAATTGCTCTGCATCTGAAGTCATCCCAAGAACATAACAAGACTACATTAAAGAATAATTTAAAAAAAAGATCACAAAATCTCAAATTCATCACTAGAATAATAAAGACAAGACAGAACTAAAAATTCGAAATGACAACAAAAGCAGAAATCAAAACAAGAACATCAAAAACCAGAACCATGATAACGGTTTTACTGAAACACTTTAATTTTTTATTAAATTTTAATTTATTGCTTATTTTCACTTACTTATTATTAACTTATGAATCATCTATTACATTGTGGATTGTGTTAGAAACAGCTCCCCAGTGGCATATAGGAAATTCAAACCATCTTTAGCTTCAACATTAAACTCCACTATATAAGATTCTCAGAAATATGAATTTCAAAGCATCTAAATATTTGTTTTGCGACTTTGTAAAGCAGCTATTTGACACAAAACCATTACCAAAAATATTTTCAGGCTCATGTACAGTGTAACCGCTGTAAACTGTAAAAGCACTTTTACATTTTTACATTGTATTTATTTCTGTTTGAATATTACAGTTTCCTGTAAGGGCCCTGATTCGCTTTAAACACCCCCACCACCCCACCCCCCCTTAAAAATCCCGGAAAAGCCCTTTCTTTAAGAGAATCCTGAGCTGACAGTCGAATATAGCTGTAGAGCGAGGGGTGAGGCTGATAGAGCCCCGCTGATGATGGTCTCTGTGGAGCATCATTAAGCTGATGAGAATCACAACAAGACAGTAATTGGTGATAAGCTGATGCATGGTGAAAGTGATCCAGAGCCAGAGATGGTGATAGCAGAAATACAGACCAACACACACACACAGAGCACACCTCAGTGACAGACAGCGCAGCGAGCAGACTGCAAGGCTGGCAGACATGCAGGGTCCTGGTCAAAGAGCATTATTTAGAGTACATGACTGCATACAGCACGGCACCAAACAGCTTTCATTACGCTAGTCAGCTAGCTCGCTAATGCACGCTCCCCCAGCTACCTTGGTCGGCCAGTCAGACAGGCACACAGGCCCTGACCATCAGCCGCCAGTCCGCGCAATCAGCCGCCTACTATCAGCTCTCTAATTGGATCAGTGGCACGAATGTGATTACAGCAGGCGTATTTATTTACATAATAATTATTACTGCCCTCCCCAGAGGAGCCAGGGGAGAACGCCAGGGTCTGGGGAGAGATGAAGGTTGGGATAGAAGGGGGGAGGAAGTGAGGGAGGAGGTGGACAGTGAAAACAGCAGGAAGGGTGAAGAGTTTTCCTGTTGAGGGAGAGAGAGAGAAAGACAGATGGGCCAAAAGACAAACATTTAAAGAATGAAAGCGATTCAGAAGAGATACAAAACCATGAAAGGTAAGACAGTGCGCTTTTTTGGTAAGACCATGTTCAAAAGATAATGTACGTCATAATGGTGCAGCGTTTAAGGAACTGACGCAAGGAGATAAAATGACTGTCATTTCCTTATGACATGAATGGGCATTATGATGCAAGGTTTTTGTACTTTTACTTCAAAGTAAAACTGTTAGAAATAAAGACCTCACAATAATTACTTACCACCATGTAGTCATAGAAAATCACCTGTAAATTTGCCTCTGGAAGGCACTACATCAGGGTGCAAGGTCACATTAGCAGCTCAGTTTTTTTTAATTGGATTTTGAGACTCCCACAACCTGAGCCAAGCCTGCCTCATCATCATATCTGTTTATCAGTAAAAGTCAAGTGTTATGGTTAAATAGTCATGTCACTCTTGATAGTTAGCTTTACAGCATCATATCATAGATTTTGATGTGTTTTATTGTTGTTCCCTTTGACTCTGATGAAAGTACAGTAGTGTGAAAACTGTAGTTTATCTGCACAGTTAAAAGTTGTTATTTTATCAGCCATCCATCGTCTTAATTGTTTGAAACCTCGAAACCTAATTACTGAAACCTGGCTCATATTCAGCCACCCAGGGTCGTGGAAGTCCAGAAACGAGAAACTTGTTTTGTTTTTTTCTGTCTAAAAACATAAAGAACAAATTATTTCCAACATTACTCGGGATTTGGGAAGCTAATCTCTCCCTGTTACTGTTTTGCAGTTCAGTTAGTATTAATACAGTATTACTAGTATGTTATTGTTATTATTCTTGTTGGTGTTACTATCATAATGATTTTTTGTTATTATTATTTTTGGCACTTTCAATAAAATTTCAACACTTTCTGTAGGCAGCTGATTCACTGTCAACATCAACATCCTAGTCTAAATAAATATATTCAATTCCTCAACCTTGATGTGTTTTTGCACATTTTTAATCTTTTTAAGGTTGTTTTCTAAGTTAGTCATTTCCAAAAAATAAATTCTAGTATATTTTTCAGTTAACTTAAATATATTTTTGGTAGTTTTTAGTTTAATTTAGCTCATTTTTACATATTACCTATACATATTAGAATAACTCTCAGGGCGCTTTATATTACCAAGTAACAAAGTAATAATACTCTATGAGCAAGCACTTGGTGACAGCGGGGAGAAAGAACTTCCTTTTAAAAGGAGCCATAATTGGTCAAGAAAGCTGATTCTGATTATGAAATGGTAGCATATGAGGATGGAAAAGTGGGGAGAGAAGAGAAGAAGTGTTAAGTACACCATTAAAATTCCACCAGGAGCCTAGTGTAATCTTAAAAGAAGAGAAGGTGTTGATCTTGTCAACTGAGAGGAAAGTATTTTATTGCATGAATTTGGTGTGCCAGGGTGGGGTTGGTGGCGTTCTAGTAGATGAGTGGAGCAGTGGGTTCAGGGCGTGGTGGTAGGGAAGGCAAAGCTTCGCAGCTGGTGAGCATCTTCTAATCATGCCTTCATTATTTCAGAAGCGGCTGGGCCGAAGAGGAGGAGAGCTGCTGGAGCAGAGGGGCTGCCTGAGCAGTGAGCACGGTAAAATGGAAGATGGACCCTTTGCGTACACCAGCAGGTTGCACATCGCCACGGACAGGTGGCTACAGCCTGCACCTATGCCACGGGAGACGCAACTGTTCAACACAGTGGTGCTGGAGCAATTCGTGGAGGGGCTCCCGGTCGGGATGGTGGAGTAGGTCCACTGCCTCGAGGCTGCGGTGACGGTGGCTGACGATTACCTGGCGATGCGAATGGAACGCCTGTGGGAACACCTGAGGCCAGAAATGATGGGCTGACTGGTCCCGGTCCTGTGAAAGAGCCCTGGGGCCACCTCCAACAGCCTGCCCCATATGCCGTGGAGCAGAGGCCATTTCCACCAACTAACCCCTTCTCATCTGTGTTTTCTCCGCAGGTCCTGGAAGTTACGGACGCCACGTCCAGCTCGCTTCGGGGCAGGAGTGCTGGAGGTGTGGGCAACCGGGATATCTCCACCGGGACTGGCTATTAATAATAATAATAATGGATTGGATTTATATAGCGCTTTTCTAGGCACCCAAAGCGCTTTACAATGCCACTATTCATTCACTCTCACATTCATACACTGGTGGAGGCAAGCTACAGTTGTAGCCACAGCTGCCCTGGGGCAGACTGACAGAAGCGAGGCTGCCATATCGCGCCATCGGCCCCTCTGGCCAACACCAGTAGGCAAGTAGGGTAAAGTGTCTTGCCCAAGGACACAACGACCAGGACAGAGAGCCCAGGGATTGAACCGGCGACCTTCCGGTTACAGATACGCTTCCCAACCCCCTGAGCCACGGTCGCCTGGAGCTGTGGCTCCAGTTTAAGAGAGACATACTGGTGAGGTGCCAAGGGGGTACACACCAGGCTCTGGTGGATTTGGGATGTTCGCAGACCCTGGTCCACTAAACCCTGGTTGGACCTGGGGCATTGCTGGAGGCAGAGTGGGTGGAGGTGAAGTGTGTGCATGGGGACATTCATAAATATCTCTTTGTGCCGGTGGAAATCAGATATCGGCAAAAACCGCATAGACTGCGGCTGCGGTTAGTTCGTACCAGGGAACAAATTGGCCCTGATTCAGTAGATTAATGGGGCAATGTGTCGTGGCCTGTAGGGACAAGCGGGGCCAGTTCTGCGCACAGCAGGGATGCAGGGTCATCTGATACCGGCTCTGGGGAGGAGGAGGAGCTGGCGGAGCCTTCCCAGGCGGTCCACCGCTCCAGTAATTCACTCTATGGAAGATTTTTCACTGGAGCAGTTTCGTGATGACACCCTATGCTCAGCCTTTGACCAGGTGATAAGAACTGATGGTCAGACAGTGCGCCCTGAAGCAGCACTGTTATTTCTGCATTTTGTATTGATAAGGGACAGATTGTATCGAGTGAGTCATGACATTCACACACTGGAGGAGCACACCCAGTAGTTGGTGCCAAGAAGCCACCGGGAAATGATTTTCCAGGTGGCTCATTACAACCCAATGGCCAATCACATGGTGTATGACAAAACTCTGGATTGAATAATGGCTCAATTTTATTGGCCAGGCATCCAGGCAGGTGTGTGCCAGTGGTGCATGTACTGCCCAGAGTGTCAGCTGGTTAACCAGCCGGCCATCCCAAAAGCACCTTTGCGCCCTTTACCATTAATGGAGGTCCTGTTTGAGCGCATTGGCATGGACCTCATCAGGGGTGTTGTACGTGATTAAAGAAAACTGGGAGAAAGGTCCGAGCCCGGCGAAAAATTAGATTCAATAAGTCCTGGACCTGAGAGCAAAGCTGCACATGCTGGGGAGGATAGAATTTGCTCCAGGCCCAGGAACGTCAGCAGCACGTGTGCAACGGAGGGAGTAGACTCAGGCATGAGGAGATAAAGTACTTTAAAGCACTTCTTCTAGCTCAAAGTTACTCGCCAAGTGGCAAGGACCCACACGGTGAGTGGGGGACGTAGACTGTAAGGTGGTACGGTCAGACAGGAGCCACACAGATATATCACCTTAACCTCCTAAAAGCATGGATAAACCACTTCTCTGGTGAGGATGCTTAAGGAGAGAGATGAGTTGGGGCCGGAGGTGCCAAATTCCACCATTCCCACCTCCTTCCTTTGTAATGACCATCTCACACAGGCCCAGAGAGCGGATGTTGCTGCATTGCAACGGCATTTTGCTGATGTGTTGTCCCCCCTGCTCGGCCGTATGAATCGCATGGAGCATGACAGTGGTACCACTTGGGAGGCTGGCAGCTGCGTCCACAGATAGATAAAACAGCAGCTATTGCATCCTGCCCACATGCCAAGATGAAAATAGAGGTGAGGCGGTTCTTGGGTTGGCCGGTTACTACCATTGGTTCCTGCCCGGCTTCACAGATCTGACCCGCCCCTGGACCGACCTCACCCGAAAGTGTGTCCCAGCATCTGGTCCAGTGGACGGTGGTATCTGGCTTTACAGCCTTTTAAGTTTATAGTGGTCCATAGCCGGGGGCGCAGATGGTTGTGGCCGATTTCCTCTTCCCACGAGCAGGAGAGGAAAATGTAGCAAACGGGCCAGAGAGGAGAGCTGCTGGAGCAGTGAGCATGGCAAAGTGAGTACGGCAAAGTGCTGAAGTGACATTGTGAATAAAATAAAATGCCAAACACTAGTTGCTGAGTTGTGTTGGGTCCTTTGGGGTTACCATTGTTACTATAAGATCTTTAAAAAACGATGAGTCTGATATTCATGACTTTAGAAGCCAGAATTTTAAATTCAGTTCAAAATTTGACAGGTTGTCAATGAAGATAGTTAATATGGGAGGAATATGGCCTGTCTTGGGCCAACTAATAATATCAGTTAATAATTATAATATAATAACATAATATAATTCCAGTAATAATGGATTGTAGTAGTCCAACCTTGAAGTAACAAATGCATAAGGTAGTTTTTCAGAATCTAAGTTACTGGTTGTTAGGATGTTACTGGTTTTGACTGACCAAATGAAAGGTGACAGACTTAAATATTTATTGAACTGAATATCCTGGTCAAAAATAGCTCTATAGTAGTGTTGAAAGCCAAGACAACGTCTCCCAGGTAAAGCATCTATGTTTTTCAGACCAAATACAAGTCGACTATAATAACTCTGGTGTTGTGCAATAACAGAAGGCTAACTAACTTAACAAACATTAAACTGAACTTTTATTAAGAAAGAGGCTTTCTGTTGGAGTTTACTGTATTCGTGGCTGACTGTGTGGTCTTTGGCTAAACAGCTCAGCATGTAGATTCAGACAACACAGCAGCAGGTAAGGATTTAGTGTGCTGATTGCACGGACTTTAGTTATTGCAGTCTCTGTCTGGGGATACTGTTTTGCCCAGCAGCAAATTATTAACTCATTCTAAACCTTCATGCTAACATATAGCATACATAATAGCATACAGTAAACGTCACAAACTCACAAATGCATGAACAGATTTATTCAGCCTCAATAAATTTACAGAGTGGGAACCGAGTTCCTCTACAACATGGGCTTCTCATTTTACCAGTGGCCAGCGACATAATATGTCTTTACTGTTTGGACAAATTTTAGATAAATTTTGGCCCCTTGAGGATCCTTCTCTAAACTAAATATAAATGCAGCTCTCTATTTCAATAACAGACGGAGAAAGACAGACAGACAGACGGGGTGAGACAGGCAGAGAGGGTTGGAGGGGCTCTGGGGACACAGTTGCGTTTACGTTTGCTGCCATTGAAGTTGTCCAAAGCCAGGCTTTGCTTACCGCTTAATGGTGCTTAATCACGGAGCTCCTAAAATAGGCCATTATATCAGCACTGAGTTCTAGAATTACACAGAGCCCTCAGGGCCTGAACAACAGAGCTTTTGTTAATAAGCTGCCATTAATCAGATCCATTACGGAAGCCATTGGTCCAACGGGCGGCACCGCGGTTGATAAATACCTCAAGAATAAAAAACAATTTACTCACCTAGTCTAAACCGCACTTGATATATGTAAACGTGTGTGCGGTGCTGTCTGTGTGTGTTAACATAGAGGCTGGGTGGGACAGGAAGCACGCAGACTGACTAAAGACACCCAGAGGACTGGTAGCAGAGCTGTTCATTGGCGAGCTGAAGATAGAGATTAATACTGTTCTCATTATTACAGAGCTGGAGCAGCAAATATCTGCTAACCTCTTGAAGCAACTGTGCAGGGCTGAAGCCTGTACTATGTAAGTGATGGACACCCATCAGGCGATCACTGTCATCACAAGAGCTCCTCTGGGGGCAAACACAAGTTCACGCTAATGGGGGTTAATCAAATATCTGGCAACCCTGCACATACTAACAGCCAAAATCGCTTTTGCACTGTAAGTCGTTCATCTGTTCTTTTCAATAATTAACTCACTGCTCAGAAAAACCACACAAAACCATAAAGCAGTATTTTGTGTTTTAACATTGATGGACACGCAAACTTTCCTCCAACCCTTCTCTCCATGCTTCAGTTGTCACATTGCGCACTCTTTTAGCTCACAGCTCTCTCTACTCATTACTGCCACTCCTGTTAATCACTTGTGTCTTTCTCATCAATCTCTCCCTCCTTGCCCTCTGCTTTGTGCCCTCCTCCCTAGACATCTCCCTACCCTATCTGTCTCCCTCCAGTTATCCAGAGACAGACGTGGGGCTCTTCATAGTAGTTAAAGCCACTAATTTCATTAATTATGAACTGATGTGTGTGTGTGTGTGTGTGTGTGTGTGTGTGTGTGTGTGTGTGTGTGTGTGTGTGTGTGTGTGTGTGTGTGTGGAGCTATGGTGGGGGGATATGCGGGTCCCTTGAATTGGCATCTGGTCCATTCTGGCATCCCGGGAACAAGAAAATAGAAAAGAAATAGGGAGAAAAGAGAGCAGAAGGGTGGTGAGGAAGACAAGTGAGTATAAACTCACATCCAAGTGGATGATTTCTCTCACCATTAGAAAACACACTGGTGCTTATAGGCCTGTCTTGGAAGAAAACCTTTGAGATCTTTATTTAGGTTAGAGGTTAGATAAAAGGCAAATAAATTTAGCTAAGAAAAGCAGGAAAGTAAGAAGCATATATCGAACAGCAAATAATCTGTTAAACTTATGTAGACTATGAAAATTTCCTCTACATACTCATGTTATTTTACGTAGTTCTATCTAATGTTTAATCTCTTTAATTCAATTGACTAAAATGTATTTTCTCAAAGATCTTAATACTATTATATATAGATTATGAATATACTCCAACGATCATATAATCCCCTGTGAGCAGTAGCCTGAAGAGTGATGTCCAGAACAAAGCTCAGGAATAGACGCCTTCTAGGTTAATGTTGAAGGACACCAGATCCTTAGTCATACCTCAGTGGGATAACCCTTTTCCACATACAGATATGTGAAAAGAAAGATTTCACAAATGCATCTGATTAACAGATCATCAGCAAGTGTGAGCACTCCTGAAACAAGTTTTGTCACTTTGTTAACCTGGAATATTTAGCTGTGACAAATTCATCTCAGACTCTGTCCGGTCTTTAAGTCTGATGCCATTAGCTGTGCCTGGGCCCAAACACTGCAGGTCCCTAAGTCACCCGATCAGTGCGGCATCACTGAGAGTTAAAAAATGTCTAAATTCTTTCATCTTTAATAAAATGATCAGCGTTGCTGCTCTACCAGGTGTAACCATTAAGTTTAACATCCAGACATCCATGTCTGTGAAGGTTCTCAGTCATCCAGGTCATCGTAGTCAAAGGAGCTTGCAAAGAAAAGCGTCTGGACTTCTTTAAGTTGCTTGAAGACATTTCACCTCTCATCCGAGAAGCTTCTTCAGCTTCGAAGAAGACGCTTTTCTTTGCAAGCTCCTTTGATCCAGACATCCATGAAAACAGAATTTATTAAGTTAGCAGGAAGTCTAAACATGATATACCATGCTCTGAGTGAGAGATTTCAGAAACCAATTAAGACGTACAGCTCTGCTATCACTTCCAACATAAATGAAGACAGGAAACTAAACAGCAGTGACGTTTGCAGGGTTACTGAAGTTGGGCTAGCTGGTATATAATGATGTGCTACGTGATCGCTAGCTACACAGCTATGTTAGCATAACATAAAAGCAGTGAAGTTGGAGGATGAACGCTAACTTTTTTCCACTTGATAACAGTTAACGCGAGGGTTCCCGATGATTAGGGACAAATGCAATTGCATGGCAGGATGCTGTAAATGGACCAAATTTCAGTCAGGAGAACAACTGAGATAATCCATCCAAAATACGAGGTTAGTCATTAATATACTGCTGCATGGACTGGGCTGTAGTTACATCTAAGGTTTTGAAAACTGAGCTTTAAAAATGATTAGTGGTAATAAAAACCAAGAGCGGCCGACAGTGATCACTGACTGTTTTTAAGGGCTTGTTGAGATTAAATAGAACAAGATATAAAACATTAAAACATGTTAAAAACACAACAGCCTTATTAAACGCAGAGTAGTTTGGGCCCGGAAGCAGGATTCAGACTGGTCAACTCTCAGTTACTATATTAAGTGTTAAAGTTCAATTACAATTAGAAAATAACTGAACAAATATGGCTTATTTAGAAGAAATATGTATCCATTTTCATCCGTGTTCTTTAACTTGATGATAGTGCATCCCACCAAACTGCACCTTTTACATATTTTTCCGTTTTCAGCTAAGAGACAGCGTTAACAAGAGGCACCTTCACGCAGTTGAAAACAACCAGAGAGCTGTGAATTGTTTTCCCCTCCAGTGTGAGCAGGACTTAATATTGCTATGCCTCTATAGAACATTGACATTTATTTATTTTGTTTCCACACAGAGACTAAACCAAAGCAAGACCGAACCTTTACTTCTCCCTGTCATTACCTCACGCTCATCTTGGAGGGTCACTAAATGCTTGCTAGTGAGACTGTTGGTGCTAGCGCTTGTTCATGTCTATGCTTACTCCTGTGTGTCCCTAACAGGTGTGCCCCTCACGCTACACTGCCTCCTGCCTCTTAGCGCCGTCTTTCGCTCTCCAATGTACTTGCACACATACTCACACGCACACAAACACTCATGCATACACAGAGCGGCCTAATCAGTCACGCTTCAGATCCAAAAGATGGCACAATGCAAGCAGAGGCGCATGTGTCTTTGGTATTAATAGTAATTGTGTGTGTAAACTGTTTCACATCAACCCGCTCTATTACAACAGCTGCCCCGCAAATCTGCACAGGCTGTGGCAGCTGATCACTTTGTGTGTGTGTGTGTGTGTGTGTGTGTGTGTGTGTGTGTGTGTGTGTGTGTGTGTGTGTGTGTGTGTGTGTGTGTGTGTGTATCAGGGAAAAGAAGCCTCCATATGCATGTTCCTGATTTTACTAAGGTTCAAGGATTCATGTGAGACATGAGTTTTATTTGACAAGGGTGACCAAGTACACTTATATCTGAGGATTATTACCATTTCATTGGTTGATAAATAGTGGTTTAACAGTCCGGATATTGGAGGGAAGCAACGGTAGTGGATGGGTGTGTTGTGTGACTTACACCCAAGAGGACAGCCCAGGTCGTTAAATTGTACTCATAAGCCAGCAGTTAAATGTTGGTTAATGATGCTCCCAGAAACCGGGAGAGACAGACAGCAAAGCAACCTTTGGACTCAACCTAGTGTCCTCAGGATAATGCCTGGTCATAAATATCACCCTATTCATTCTGCACGTACACACATTCATGCTCTAGCACACTATAAAGTAACTGAACACACTCACACACCCACAAAGCCTTTGGGTTTTTTTGCCCTATCATGAAAGGTCCTTTGGTCCATAAGGGTCAGTAGTGGTTGTTACAGTTGTTGCAGCACACAAACACACACGCACACCATCTCCGCTGCCATGGCCGCAGACGCCTAGCCATGCCTCATGATTAACATTGCCTTCTCCATGCTTTTGTTTTTCCCTTTGTTTGTTTGCCACTGTGCAGAAATATTTCAGTGGAATCTAGCGTGATTGCACCATAGGTTAGCGACACCCATCTATTACAGCAAATAAGAGCCTTGTATTTAGACTGCCTCAGCGGCAACTATATTTATCAGCGCATGCATAGTCGGGGCCAGACGCAGGCCTGGTGGACTGGTTTTACTGCTGAGCTTTCCCCGCACATTCCAACGGCCATCACGATACACATCTAAAACTGGCTCGAAGATGAACACTGAATCAACAAATCAGTGTGAGTCATAGTTTTATTCTAATAATTTTATCTTGAAACAAACTAGTAAAGCATTTACATTTTGTGCAAATCCTTTCTACTACCTTCCAACAGCAGCATTTACTGGTAGCTTTGCAGATTTTATGAGTTTATAGGTTACTTTTGTGTGGATTTAAATTTGTATTGATATTGACGCTGTACTTTTGCAATGCTTGACCCCAATACAATACATCTATATACATCAAAAACTGAACTAGGGTTGCCACGGTATCCCATTTTCACCTCACAATTATCTTGGCATCTTGTATAATATTGCCCATATCGCTTTATCAAGAGTATTTTTAATGCTATTAGTAAAAGTTTTTATTTCCACGTTTGGTAAATCAAGATTTCTTTCATATAAGGGGAATTTTTACCAGTTGGATGCAGGGTAGTGGTTTAAAGCACAATAATACTTTCAATAGGTTTCAACAAGCATTCAACAAACAATATAAACAACCTTTATTTTAGGTGGAGTATTGAAATCCATCAAAATCCAGAATAAAAGAGGAAATTCAAAAGTCTGCATGAAAGAACCCAGGTGGATGACAACAAAAAGAATTACACTAACCAAACGCAGGGAGCAGGAGAGTCCAGAGAAAATTTTGCAGAAGTTCTGCAGATTTTAGGCAGAGGAGTAGTTATGAAGATCAGCCCATTTGCAGGGCAGGGCAGAGTACAGAGGAGAAGCTAGTCTGAGAGACCCTTCACAGGCTGTCTTGGAGGCTTAGCAGACCTCGCCAGAGGTAATGCAGACAGTGAAAATCCTCCAAAAAGCAGCCAGGAGACCAGCAGAAAGTAAGGAGCCTCTCTGGAGGCCAGCGAGCATGGAGGTGGCTCTGGATCCACAGGCTCAGGCTCAGGCAGCACAGGGCACACGGCTTCTGGATCTGGCAGGATCAGCTTAAGATGCACAGGATATGCAGGATGCACAATGTTAGCAGGTCACCCAACACAGTATTTGGGTTCACCTGATTAGGTTGCTCAGGCCTGGGGTACAATCCCTAAGACAGCTTCCACTAGCTCAAACTGCACTGCCGAAGTCTCTGGGGAGGCTCCAGGCTGACCAGTCTTTGGCTGAGGCCCAGCATTGACAGGCATGGCTGAGATACAGGAGGGAACCTGCCAATCTTCATCCTTGGCACAGGAACTGGCCTGGACCTAACCAACCTCATCCTGGGACCAGATGGGAGCTGAGGGAGAACCATGCGTCTTCCTGTACGAAGGTGGCTGCAGCATTGGCAAGATTGCTGCCAAATGCATTGAGAATGTGGACAAAACAAAGTCTCCTAGAAAATCAGGCAAGTAGTCAACAAAACATGGATTGGAGCAAATTACCCACTTAATCTGACAGACTCTGAAAGAAATCTTAAACTTCATACTGTGTGAGGAATACAGGAACTACACAGGAACAAGCAGGACACAAACGAAGACACTACACAGAACAACACAACAAACTGAGGATTTAAATACACAAGAGGGAAGAGGACAGAAGAGGGAAACTGAACACAGTTGAAGATGACAAGAAAAGGGAAGTAAAACCAGGAACAAGACACAGAAGACAACAGCATTCAAAATAAAACAGGAACTAATTCAATTCAATTTTATTTATGCAGTACTAAATCACAACAACAGTCACCTCAAGGCTCTTTATATTGTAAGGTAGACCCTACAATAATACATATAGAGAAAAACCCAACAATTATACGACCCTCTGAGCAAGAACTTTGGCGACAGTGGGAAGGAAAAACTGTCATGGTCCTGCGACCATGACTCAGTGACTTTGTGTTTATGTTCTTTATTGTTATTACTTTCATTATTATTCGTGGCTGTTTTGGGATGGTTTGTGTCTGGGATTTTAGACACTGGGTTCTGGGTTTGTGCTCCCTCTATTGGTCCCTGTGTTAGTGTTCCCCTGTCTCGTCAGGTTAATCAGGTCCAGCTGTTTCCCCCACGTGTGTGTGATTTCCCAGTGTCTCTTTGTGTACTTATAGTGTGTGTTTTCCTCTGCTCCTCGTCGCGTCGTCTGTGTTCTCACCTTGTGAAATCCCCTGCGTGCTCTCCCTGCTGTTCTCTCTTCATGTTCAGGTTTGCCACTCCTTTGTGTAGTTTCTTCCAGTTTAGTTCGTCCTTAGTTCAGTTTTGCCATCTCCACTTTATGTTGGTATTATCAATAAATCACCCTCACATCTGAATAAGTGCTGCATTTTGAGTCCTCCTTCCACTCTTCACACGGCCGCTGCCCCGAACCGTGACAGTACGACGCGACCACAACATGGACCCAGCAGCGCTTAATCCGTCCAGGGAGCTACGAGAGACTCTCATCGATGCCACACAGGAGCTCATCGACCTGTGGCTGGAAAACCCGGGTGGCACGTCTCAGCGCGCTATAGAGAGGCGGCTACAGCGTCTGGTGACCGGTCTCCCATGGCTTCTGGGCTCGCTTTGTTCATGGGAGCGGGAGTTTCTTCTTTTGGACCTCGGGCTTCACCCCCCGTCTGCTTTTACTTTCGAGCAGCCCGAGGCGGTGAGCGAGCGAGATGCTCCGGCTTCCCCAGTTTCCGGGACTCTGTTTTCTGGGGCTATTCAGAGCGGGATGGGAGACTGTACGGGTCGCTTACCCACCTTCATGGTAACAGATCCTTCGCAAGTGGGCGTGTACAAACCCTCTGTAAAACCGAGAGACTGTTTCTCTGCCGCCCCTTCTGAGCCAGGACTTTATCGCCATTCTCCGGCTCAGTTCTGTGTCCAGCCACAAGCCTCCCAGTCTGTAGCTCAACCGTTAGCCTCCCTACGGACACAATTACCTGTTCCGCCGCCGCTCCAGTTAGCCACTCAGTCACCACCACCGCTAGCATCGCCGCAACCCATAGTTCAGTTAATGGCTGAGTCACAATTTTCACACTGCTTTTCTACCGCTGTTTCTGAGCAGGGAGACAAACTGTTTCACTACGGACCTGTTCCTCAAAAGCTGGCAACATTAGAGACTATTGCTCACTCCGGGGCTTCCCCAGAGGCTGGGTTACTGCCCTCAGCTTACTCTGGACCCCTGGAGGCCAAGATGCCAGCTGTGAACTGCACCGGGCTGTCACTGCCTGAGCAGGGTCAGTGCTCTGCGCAGCTGCAGCCCTCCTTATGTGTGCCAGAGGCCCATGTGCCTACTGGTTTTGTTTCATGTGTGCCAGAGGCCCACGTGCCTACTGGTTTTGTTTCATGTGTGCCGGGGGCCCCAGTGCCCACTGGTTCTGCGGCTGTTTTCGCTGGGGGGGGCCCGAGGAGCCCGTCCAGCCTCCTGTTTCGCCTGCTGGGGGGCCCGAGGAGCCCGTCCAGCCTCCTGCTTCGCCCGCTGGGGGGCCCGAGGAGCCCGTCCAGCCTCCTGTTTTGCCTGCTGGGGGGCCCGAGGAGCCCGTCCAGCCTCCTGTTTCGCCTGCTGGGGGGCCCGAGGAGCCCGTCCAGCCTCATGCCACACTGGCTGCCACGTCGGCTGGGGGGCCCGAGGAGCCCGTCCAGCCTCCTGTTTCGCTAGCTGGGGGGCCCAAGGAGCCCGTCCAGCCTCCTGTTTCTTCAGCTGGGGGGCCCGAGGAGCCCGTCCAGCCTCATGCCACACCGGCTGCCACATCAGCTGGGGGGCCCGAGGATCCCGTCCGGCCACCTGTGGCTGCTTCTCCACCTGTGGCTGCTTCTCCACCTGTGGCTGCTTCACCACCTGTGGCTGCAGCGCCGCCTCCTGCAGTACCATCACCTGCAGCGCTACCACCTGCTACTGCCACGCCTCAGCCTGAAGCTTCATCCTCGCCTGGCCCGGCTTCATCCTCGCCTGGCCCGGCTTCAGCCTCGCCTGGCCCGGTTCCATCCACGCCTGGCCCGGCTTCATCCACGCCTGGCCCGGTTCCATCCACGCCTGGCCCGGCTTCATCCATGCCTGGCCCGGTTTCATCCACGCCTGGTCCGGCTTCATCCTCAGCTTCAACCTCGCCTGGTCCAGCTTCAGCTTCAGCTTCGCCTGGTCCAGCCTTCGTGTCTGCATTCTCGTCTGGTCCAGCCTTCGTGTCTGCATCCTCGTCTGGTCCAGCCTTCGTGTCAGCATTCTCGTCTGGTCCAGCCTTCGTGTCTGCATCCTCGTCTGGTCCAGCCTTCGTGTCAGCACCCGCATCTTCGTCTGGTCCAGCCTTCGTGTCAGCACCCGCATCTTCATCTGGTCCAGCCTTCGTGTCAGCACCCGCATCTTCGTCTGGTCCAGCCTTCGTGTCAGCATCCGCATCATCGCCTGCAGCGGCGTCTTCAGCATCTTCGCCCGCTGCGGCCCCGGCTTCCGTGCCTTCCGCCTCGCCTGGCCCAGCCTCGTTTGGGTCTGGAGCTAAACGGCCGTTTTCTGGACCGCTGGCTAGGCTACTGGCCGGGCGCCGTCGCCTGACTGGCCGCCGTTGCCTTCCGCACGGCCGGCCCCCGGACCGCCATTGCCTGAGCGGCCGCCGTTGCCTTCCGCACGGCCGGCCCCCGGACCGCCATTGCCTGAGCAGCCGCCGTTGCCTTCCGCACGGCCGGCCCCCGGACCCTCTTCGCCTGTGTGGCCGCCGTTGCCTTCCGCACGGCCGGCCTCCTGAACTGTTCCGTCCGGGCCTCCTGTGTTATCGGGCCCCAGGCCGGCCACCTGAACTGTGTTTCGGACTCTGCTCCCCTGTGAGTTTTTTGTGAACGTTTGTTTGGGACTCTGGGGCCTCCATCTTTGGTCATGGCCCGGTCCCTCCGTCCTGGGCCCCCTGCCGTCCACCCGAATCTGGTGGTGTGTTTCTGTGGCTGTCCGGGGCCAGCCCTTGAGGGGGGGGTACTGTCATGGTCCTGCGACCATGACTCAGTGACTTTGTGTTTATGTTCTTTATTGTTATTACTTTCATTATTATTCATGGATGTTTTGGGATGGTTTGTGTTTGGGATTTTAGACACTGGGTTCTGGGTTTGTGCTCCCTCTATTGGTCCCTGGTGTTAGTGTTCCCCTGTCTCGTCAGGTTAATCAGGTCCAGCTGTTTCCCCCACGTGTGTGTGATTTCCCAGTGTCTCTTTGTGTACTTATAGTGTGTGTTTTCCTCTGCTCCTCGTCGCGTCGTCTGTGTTCTCACCTTGTGAAATCCCCTGCGTGCTCTCCCTGCTGTTCTCTCTTCATGTTCAGGTTTGCCACTCCTTTGTGTAGTTTCTTCCAGTTTAGTTCGTCCTTAGTTCAGTTTTGCCATCTCCACTTTATGTTGGTATTATCAATAAATCACCCTCACATCTGAATAAGTGCTGCATTTTGAGTCCTCCTTCCACTCTTCACACGGCCGCTGCCCCAAACCGTGACAAAAACTCCCTTTTAACAGGAAGAAACCTCCAGCAGAACCAGGCTCAGGGAGGGGCGGGGCCATCTGCTGCAACCATGCCAAGGCAACACCTAGCATCGAGACAGAGACAACAAGATACAAAGGGATACAGTGGAGGCACACGAACTTAAGGAGTTGAATATATACTAGAATTATAACAAAAAAACAGAAACGAGATTGCAAGAGGTAGCTAAACTAAAACTGACAAACCTAAAGAAAACCTAAACTGAGAAACTAATCATAAAAAACAACCAGGAAATATCTGCAATGAAGAGAATACAAACTTCAAGGATGTCAAAACACCATAAAAACAGTAATCCAAATATTTATATGAAAACTCGGGCAAAAACCCAGGCACATGACATAAACAGACTGCATCTAATTATCATCGCAAATGAGGTTAATAGTTTGAAAAAAAAATCACTTACATTGTTTAAAGTACTCCAAGCTACCCAGTCGTACCAGTCACAAACTATAGGCCCAAAGGGTTCAGTTTTAATGAAGCAGCTAGTGTTAGCTTAGCGAGAAAAGGCAAAGCTGCAGGAAGAGCATGCAATTCTGTTACTTAATCAAGAATTAACTTTTCACCCATCTGCACTGATTCATTCAGCACAGTGACAAAGACTAACTGCACCTGTGTAATTTTATCTAATTTGCAGGTTTGTTGTGGGAAGTGAGTCTCTGCTGGCGCATGACAGAGTTTGCTGCAGCAATAGAAAAGTGTATGCCATTAGCGATAGTTAATTTGGTCAGCTATAATGACAGGCTGAGGCTGCACTACAGTAGAGAGTCAGTTACAGAAACAGAACACAGAAACAGAGTTTAACCTTGACTATACTGGCACTGTATTGTTTATTGCATTACCATATGTGCGTTTTTGATGTGATATCATCAGTCTTAGTAGTTTGATGTTAATTGCAAATGCATTCCAATCAAATAAAGTTTCCATCAGCCCAATAAAGGTTTATCTTAAATATTCACCTGTGAGTCCACGTATGCCTCAAATAATTACAGTGCTGTGAAAAAGTGTTGTTCCTGATTTCCTCATATTTGTTACATATAACTGCTTCAAATCATCATGTTTAACTGTTGTTTTTATGTAATGCAGTGTTAGTTTTATTTATACACCATATAGTATTGTGAAAAAGAAGGTTTTCACAGGATTCTGTGCATATATAAATTTATATATAAATTACACACTGATTCAATAGTTTGTAGAACCTGTAGCAGCAATGACTCAAAGTAACGGTTTTCTGTATTTATCAGTCTCTCACATCATTATGGAGAAATTGTTTCATTTAATTTCATTGAGATTTGTTTATGCATGACTGTCTTAATGTCCTGGCCCAACATTTCAGGGACTGGACCATTTCAGTTAGATTTTTTTTCCTCTGTCAGCCTTTCTGTTGTAGATTGATTGGTGTGTTTGTGCTCACTGTCCTGTTGCATGACCCCATTTTGGCCAAGCTTTAGCCGTCAGATAGATGGCCTCACATTTGACTCTAGTATGCTCTTGTATACAGAGGAACTCTATATCAACTCAGTGACTTCACGGTGACCAGGTTCTGTGACTACAAGGCAGGTCCAAGTCAGTACACCACCACATGTTTGGTTCTTGTCAAATGTGGTGGCCAACCATCTCTACTTTGGTCTCATGTTAGCAAAGGACATTGTTCCAGAGGTCTTGTTTCTTCAGATGCAATTTTGCAAACCTACACAGTGGTGACATCTTCTTTTTAGAAAGGAGGAGCTTTTTCATGCCAAACCTTCCAAACAAGCCTTACATGTTCATGTTTTTCTGATTGTACTGTCATGAACATTTAGGATGCTAACTGATACCCTTTGAGTCTCTGGGATTTTTAGTTTCTCTGAACATTGAAAAGTCTGACCCTGGGTACTCGGACTACTCTTGGAGCACTGTGGCACACCTGAATGCTTAAAACTAAAAAACTTTCTGTTTTCATTTCATTAAGATTTGTTGTCTGGCTGTCTTAATGTCCAATTAAGCACAGTTCCTGAGAGTCCCACCCATCCTCTAACCTATCAAGCGGTATATTACGATCAACCGTATCAAATGCAACACTGAGATCAAGCAATACTAAGACTGTAACTTCTGATGCATCATTATTAAGCTAAATATTAATTAAGACTTTGATAAGAGCGGTCTCAGTACTATGATATGGAGGAAATCCAGATTGAAAGGCACTGAATGAGAAACAAATTAAGTTTCTGATACACAAATCAAAAATGTTAAATTAGATATGAGTCGATAATTACTGAAGTATCGGAGTTGGAGTTTTTAAAAAGAGGTTTAATAACTGCAGTTTTCAGGGCCCTAGGAAAATGCCCTGATTGAAGAGATGTAACTATCTGCAGTATTTCTGAAGCTACACAATTAAAAATGTTTTTTCTTTTAAAGAAATAGAGGGAAACATATTTTGTTGTAGGATTCATCTGTTGAACTATTTCTGTCAAAGGTCTAAAGGTTTAAAATTTCTTAAATTCTTAATAGAATAAAAAGGCACAGGTTGTTGGTATTGTTATTGATGACCTTTGACTGTCTTACCCATTTTGACTTTTGATTAAAGACTTATTATATAAATATTGTAAGGACCCTTATGTTCAGCCTGTCTACACTCCGTTTCTGAGTTCTAACCATCAAATTATTCCTCCAAGGTCATTTTTTGGTCTTAATTGGAGCAATAGAATTCATAACAGTCAATACACTGAGATTAAAACCATTTACAAGATTATCAACAGAATCCGAAAGTAGAGATGATTGTGGTTTATAAGCCTGAATAAACTGTTGACAGGTCTAATCAATGATTTTTTTGATCATTTTAACTTTACCTGTACTAATGGAGATGGTGATTTTAATTATATACAAAGGCTGCATCGTTGACCACAACATCAATTACTTTTAAACCGTTACAGATAGATACATCCATCCAGACCTTTATTATGTGTTTCATCTGTCAAATATTGAGAACATTATCAAATTATCAAAATATCTTCATTAGCATATCTATCTTTTGCATTATTTACATGAATATTAAAATCTGCAACTAAAACAACACAATCAAAATTAATACAGATAATATACAGAAGTTTATAGAACTCATCAAAAAACTTTTTTATTATATTTAGGCTTCTATAAATACTTAACACTTGACAGGAGAAACTGAACTGTAGACCAAGATTTTTGAAGGAAAAATCTATATTATCTTCATATTCTGAAAAGCTTCATTAAATAAAACAGCTATTCCACCTCCTTTCTCATGCATGCTTGTTTCACTTATAAAACTATAATCAGGAGGAGCCGCTCTACTGGGTCCTGGCTGCCGAACATGCAGTCACATGGTCAGATATGGCATCGAAGCCAGGACCGAGAACACATCAGTTATTGATCAAAGCAGCACAAGTTACTGTCCTTTTATGAGTTTGGAGAAGATGATGATTACTCTGATTTCTATACAAAGGAGATAGGTTCAGGAATTTCCTAGATTCCAAATGCAATGGTGAGGATCGCTCTTTAGGTCGCAATGGGATAATAGGAGAGAGAGCTGAAGTAGGACGAGGGGTAAATGAGACCCAAGTTGTCAACTTCAGATGAGAAGGAATTCATTAGGAAGTCCAGGAACAAACCTGGAACCATCAAGGCTCAAGCAACAGTTTCCAGTATCACTATCAACCATGAAGTGAGTTTCACATAGCCACGGGCAGAGAAGGAACTTAACAAGAACAAAGCTACTGCTTTAAAATTGAAACTTTCAGGCTTGACTGAAATTTGCAGCTGCCCACATGGACAAGCCAAATGAGACAAAGACTGAACTGTTTGGCCACAATGACGAGAAATTATATATATATATATATATATATATATATATAGATAGATAGATAGATAGATAGATAGATAGATAGATAGATAGATAGATAGATAGATAGATAGATAGATAGATAGATAGATGGAAAAGTAAAGATGAAGTTTTCAACTGTAAGAACACTGTACTGATGATGGTGGTAGCATCATGCTCTACCTCGGTACTGCACAAAGTGGAGTAATGAAGGAGGAGGACTGCAGGTCAAACTGGGTGTTCAGGGTAGTGGAACAAAGCAACAGGGCAATCATCCCAAACACACATCACTACAGGTTTTGGAATGGATAAAGCAGAGTAACATTAGGTCCATGAAAGGGCTTCCCAAAGCCCCGACTCTAACCCTACTGAAGTTTTGTGAATTATGGTTAAAAGTTGGGTCCGTGGGTCAATCCATTTAAATGAACAAAGAAAACATCAGTAAAGATGTTCATGCTGCAAAAAAGAGATAAATGTCACTGAAAATGTCAGTTTTAGAATCTTTTAGCACCATATCAGTCCTTCGATCTGCCACCAAGTGAAACCACACCTGGTTTTGAAATCCATTCATAGCAACACAGACAGCCCGCTGCGGTGTTAGGTACTATAATTCTGCTTTCACTTTTGTTGTGTCTTTGCTGTGTATTCAAATTCTTCCTTTTTGTGTGTTTATTACCAGCATGTAAATGTTGAACCTACAGTAGCAGTAACATGTGTGTAAATTGGATAAGTTGTCAAGGTAATGAATAAAAAAGAACATCGACTCCAGAGCAGTTTGTAACACCGTTCCTGTGTTCCAGCGTGAATCAAGTGGCCTGCCCTTTATCGCCTCACACACCCCACCACATTTCTTGTTTTCCAGGTTTGCAGGCGCTGATTCCCTGAATAATGCAGGGTAAGAGGGGGGTTAGGGAATGACTGTGTGGGTTTGTTTATGAATGCATTTTTCTGCATTTGTGTTAAGGTGCAGGTGTTCCATGTGCATGTGTGTGTGTTTCTAAAGCCAGGTTTTCCTGTGTGAGCACATGGCAACATGTCCATAAAAAAGAAGTACAGAAAGAGGATGGGTAGAAAAAGAGAGAGGGAGCAGAAGACGCAGAGGTGAATCAAGCAAATCATCACTTTGACTTAAAACGGACTCATTATGTGCAGTCATGAATAATTTTGCACAAAAACACTAATTTTGCATTAGACGTACAGTATGATGATTCTGCAGCTCAGGAATATTCATACACTCGTGGGGATTTTTAATCCACCAGACTGGGTTTTTTCCTACCATTTAATGGCGCTTCTTTGGCACAGAGAGAACCACGGTAAATATAGGTCATATTCACACTGGGCTCACTGGTGGCACTAAGGATGGTGCTGCAGGTCTCTAAGCGACAGCACCAGTGTCGAGGGAGTTCCCTCCCTTCCACAGCTTGGCTGGTGTTTACACACATACACACACATGCATGCACTGTGGCTAGCACGCCGTGTTGCTATTAATACAGCCACAGTCATTTTAATATTTAATTGCGTTGATGGACTGCATCTGTGCTGCTCTGTGATGCAAACATTATTATACATACTAAGTGGCTTAATTGTAATTAGAGCTGAAAATTTAATTAAACTCAACAATAAAGGAGATCACAGGATTTTTTTTTTTTCCAGAGCAGACCTTTTCTTTCCCCTCACTGAGTTTTAACTCCTTCTGTGCTGCATGCCTCAGCTCAGTCTGCTACTGTCGTCACAGTCAAACAGAGAGATTCAGTGTTTCTCCTGTAATATTCTGAATGAATTTTAAAAGTATAGCCTAATTGGAGCTGGATGGTTTGTCCTCAAAAAGATAAGGAACACTTCATATGTCTCGGTTCCTTATCTACATCAGAGTGCCTTTACTTTTCAGACTGATGATTTTGAAAAATTTTTACAAAAATAACATTTAGATAGTCATATATCAGTCACTGGTTTATTATATGTTCCCATATAAACTTTTTTAAAGATAAGCAAGGTGTGTGTCCATCACAGAGACACAGATGCCTGTTATTTAGTTGGCTACAGTATCTATTAGAGAAACTGAAGTTTTCTGCATTGGATTTTTTCATCCCCTAAAGAGCTGCCACTTGGATATCATGAGAACTGAATGTGAAACCATCACGTGTGAATATACTGAATGTCTGAGTCAACGATGAGGGAGAAATTATTATTCAAATGCCAGCATATGCATCTCAAAGTGAGGAAACAAAGAGGAAACATCTGAAAGTGTTCAAAAAGAATACTGAAAATAAATTGCAGCCATGGAAACAAAAATGTATCAAATACATTCATAAATATTAGGGTGGCTCATATTTCTCATCAAAACGGCCATTATGAGCAAACACACATGCACACAGAGATGCATGCAGCAGTGCCCGTCTGGTGGTGCGTGTATTATTCATCAGGCGGGAGGTGAGTCGGTGCGGAGTGTTTGCGGCCTGGTGTGTAAACATCTGTGTGTTCCTTGACATGCTTTTGCACTCTCGGCTCAGCACTAAACGGGTCTGTTTGGTGCTGATCAGACCAGAGCCGAGGCGACAGGACCGCTGCCAAACACCAAGTACTGGGCCGGCCTGTCCTGCCCCACCTCTTTCTAAACACACACGCACACACAAGACTACAGGCACTTAAATTGTCACATAAATTGACAGACTCTCATATGGACACACACACACAAGCTAAGCCCCAGTAACAAATCAACACAGCTTTGCACTAATACATGAATAAATGAACAGACCTGCAATGTGTCTTGGTTTTTCTTTCAAGTTACACTGCCTTCTTCAGCTGCTGGCTCCATGTCTGCAGATAATAGTTGGGTGGAGACCAGAGGATACTTTCTTCAATAAACCAAGAACAAAGACATGGCAAGGAGCAAATAATGTGTAGTGTATAAACAAGGTGTGAATGAATGAATTAGAAGGCACAGTGCTGTTGTGTCCTTTTGGTGAAAACTTCTTCTCTTCTTTTTACATGTATTTTCCCTTTTTTGTCATATGAAGAAGACAGAGTCAACAGTTTGTCATTAGACCTTTAAATGCTGTATTGGCACTTCCATTTTGGTGAATGTGTGTGTGCTTATGTGAATATTCAGCCCATTTGCACTGCTGCTACAAAGATTACTGCAATTAGGCCAAGCAGGCAATCAGCATGGACACCGCCAAACAACTAGGACCCCCAAGTAGGAGTGCCTTCTTACATGAAGGTCAGCTCATCACACCCACCTTCTTTTAGATTATATTTACAGGAATCTGCCTCCAATGAACTGTACTTAAAATCATGCGGTGAGCACTGTTGCATCATCATCTGAAGTATTTCAGAGCAAGGAAAAAAAGAATAAGGGATGATCGACACTGAGAGACAAAGAAGAGAAGATTAAAGAGTGAAAGGGAAGTTAAATTGAGAAACAGAGTAAAGGCGGGAGGCGGCGTTTGGAGGGAAAGGTTCAAATCAATGTAGGGCCTAATGTATTCAGTGCCCGCTCTGTTTACGGAGCATGTGGCTGGCCTGATGATATCCAGACTTTTGGCCACAATCGAATGAAAACCTTCCACCAACTGCTGTTTGTGTCTCAGCCCCACATGAACAAGCTGCTATACTAACCCTGCCACACTAAAGTGGATCCGTCTTTACTGTTAATAAACAGGTAGGTAGTCTAATTAACTCTCAAAGATCCAAGTCATTTGTGATAATTCTACTCTAACCCGACATTTTTAGAGAAAGGCAAAATAGACTTTTGTGAAAACATAATGAAGATGATTTTCTTTGTTACTTGATTGCCAACACTTAGGAGAACAAGTTAGAGTTGGGGTTACCACAGATAATGACTTCAGAATTCAGAGAGTTAAAGAGGGGAAAACATGCAGTAGCTCTGACACTGTTTTAAAACCAGTTATTGAGAATTCTAATCATCTAGAAGGTGTGGATGAACTTTGACAATGATGCAGGTATTTAACACTCTGAGGTCAAAGTAAAAAACTCTACTGTAACCCTATATTTTAAACACAAGTGTAATCAACTTTTTTGTGGGGAAAATGACTAAAAAAATCATCTTCTTGTTGCCTAGTAGTTGGGGTTGGGGTCATCACTGATGATGACTTTATTTAAATTCCAGGTAAGGACAGCAGCAGAATGTCAAAGATGGTAAATGGACTGGTTCTTCCATAGTGTTTTTGTACTTGAGCTCTCAAGTTGCTTTATAAAAACATGTCTAACTCACCCAGTCACACTTTTATTCTAAATATAAGTGCTTTCTCTTAAACATTCACACTCGGGAGCAGCCAGGAATCAAACCACCAAACTTCCCATTAGTAGACAACCTGAGTCATAGCCAACCGAAAACTGTGGACATTATAATCCAGTCATAAATTTTTACGGGTTATTTGTGAGAGTGCATGGTTCTTTGTCACTTTGTATTAGGTCTTAGGACAGGAGTTCCTGTCCAGGATGTGGTTGAACTTCACCTTTGCCAGCGTTTAAATATTTCTGAGAGCTTGAGTTAAAAGATTTGTCCGTCTGTACTACAAGTATTCTATCTGGTAACATGGACCAGCTCAAATACAGAGAGGTCCTTGAAGACAATCTGCTGGAGGCTGCAGGGACCAGAGACTGGTCCCAGGGTGGTTTCAGGACAAGTTCCTGACTGCCCTCCGGTGACCCAACCAAGGTCCAGACTCAAACCCAAACATCTGTGGAGAGACATGAAGACGGCGCTAAACCAACCAGTCGTAAACTTCAGACTGCCACACATTTCAAAATCTGAAAATCATTTGCTGCCCACCCAAATCTTTAATCACATGAGCAAAAGATTAGGTATTTCCTTTTTTGTGTTTTCTCTGACTCTGTTTGATCTTCTGACGATTTGCTTGTTGAGGCTGATTCCCAGCTTTACATGTGGTTCCTGACAGCCACTGCTCCATTTGCGGCTCTTTCCTGCTAATGACTAAAGAGGACAAATAACAAGAGGAGTTCATGATTAAAAATAGTTCCAACAATGTAGAATAAAGTTTCATTTATAAATCCCATGACAGTTTAATTACTCCCGCTTCTTTTTCCATGTAGACATTAAACTTTAAAATAGAAAACATTAGCAAAATAGAACATTTTGTTTATTGTAAATCACTTCTCACAGCCCACCTGCAGACAACAGGCATATACAGTAGGATATCAAATACGTGGTGATTTTAGTTTTAATTTTCTTTACAGGTAGACAAGAGAAAAATGCTGTCTGGACAGTAGTTTTGTGCAGTAGCATGAGTAAAACAAATAACAAGAGAAAAAAGTAAATGACATTCAAAAGGAAAATACTCAAAACAACATTCAATCAAAGGTGAGTCCACGAACAAAGCCCCATAATCCGAATGGATCCAGGAAGTACCTTTCAGCATCATTAGCTAATTGAATCCGGTATTGATTCCATATCAGTAATAAGTGATATATGGAGCTCATATTAGTTATATTAGGTTAAATAGGCAGACATAAGGTCATGTGCACAAGACATTTCGGATTCAGTCATAAATTGATCTGCCATGTTTTATTAGATTGGTGTGTTGCAGTGGCCATGTGGGGTACTTATTAAAAGTATAGTGCGGTTGATGCGGTTCTGCACGAATAAATGCATTTGGAGATATGTTCTCACTCTGTCACACTTTGGCATTTTTAAAAACGCAGGAGATTTTTAGAGGTACAGTGAAACTGAAATCCAGGCATTCAATTACTGGCCAATTAGAGCTGCTGGAAATAACTGACATGTCAATAAACAGAAAATTAATCGATAACTAAACAAATTAGCCATGACATTAAAACCGCTGGCCTAATATTGTGTGTGGCAACCTCATGCCAAAAACAAACAAAACACTGGCCTGTCAGTGTCATGTTCCTGGGTCTGTTGACCCAGCGTTTTAAGTTTTAGTTTATTTGGATGTTGTTTATGTTTAAGTTCATTAGATTAGCAATACATACAGTCTGCCTCTGCCAGACTGTGACAGTCAGAGCACTGGAAACAACCTAGAGCCACCTAGACCCAGACAGCCGGACACCTCAGGACGCCCACAGATGATAAATTAAGAGACACCATAATGAAAGAATCCTGGATAGAAATCTACAGATAAGATGTTGTTTGAAATTCAGTTGCTCCCCCCACCTCACCCCTAAAGATCATACCTAATGGTGTTATTTTGTTGACACAATTGATGAGACATCTTAAGCCCTGACAGCTGAAATTATAGTGCTCTCAACATTTATTTACAGTAAATGGGAACTTCAGAATAAGGACCTGGATGAGAGATGGCTGACTAATCACAGCTTCTTTTCCTTGTAGGACTTTGGTTGTGGGGTCAGTGGATTGTACTTTTTTCATTGCATGCTACAAGTGCTTGATACTCCTGGGATCTGGGAACTCTGGAGGTCAGGTCGGGTGTACTGCTGGGGGAGACTGCAGCCAAAAGGGAGTGCCACTGTCAAGAGACGTGCTTGGCGTATGGCCCTGTGAGTTGTACCGTATGCATCAGTAATGGATGCCATGTTCCAAGGTTGCTCAACAGAGCATTGCATTATAACAAGAAGAATAATATTATTAACTTCATCTGTCAGTGGACTGAAAGCTGTGACTGGTGTGTGCTGCGTTAGGAGAGTGAAAAATAATATGTAACCACATACAATTTCCAGTGTATTCCTTTCTTATTTTGATAATGTGCCGAGGATTTTTTTTTTTTAATACTATGAGTCAAATTAAATCCAAGATCAACCCAAGATCTTTAGTTGCTTATCTACTATCTATTTGTTAAATCTTTACAGTGAATCAGCAAGATCTGCAGCTTTGATCGAGTTGTTTTGAAGGCTCCCTGGTCAGGAGAGAATAAGTTGCCCATTTTAATAGTTAAGGCTAGCAAAAAATCTCATAAAAAATTACTGGGCTGATACTCTTCTTGTAATTTCATCCAATTTTTATAGGCTGGTCAAGGTTTAAAGTGCATAACAACCACTGCGGCAATGTGTTTTCCATGTTTTTATGATGGTCGAGTGTGATGTATTGGCAAACGATGCTGCAGTTAATGACAGTGCTGTTTTATGAGTGGTGTCACTTGTCAATGCAGTGTGTAACCAAACCCACACTTTGACCCTTGATGTTGTGACACAAATGGTGGGCGAAAGTGTGTGTATGTGTGTGTGTGTGTATGTGAGTATGTGAGTATGCATGAATAAGCATGCATCGCTGTGCACATGTGCCTGTAATGTTCAACACTGCACCTTAATCAGCCTTGCTCAATGTAATTTGACCATTTGTAAGCATTACCGGATTAGTGCGTCCAATTATCTGCCATCCTCAACGCTGATATGAACAAATGCCATATCCATAACCTGGACTTAATAGACGTATGTTAGGTTGATGTATCGCATAGCTAATTTCGTGATTACATTTTCAGTGACCAGACCTTTTCCTGTCTGCTAATTGCTGCAGGTTAAGTAGCAAGCAAGGCAATACGAAATCTATTGGGTCATGTTCCCAACACAGGTCTGTTCTCTGTGTCTACTGGCTGCCATCAATCAGGGATGTGTACGTATATCTTGTGTGTGTGTGTCTGGGAGTGGGTGTGTATTTGTACATCCATTCCCTGTGAACTCTCGCCTCGTCCTATTGATGGCTCTCATATGATCACCCTCAATAAAGCAGCATCTCCATTAAAATGAAATACATGTTCAGCAGGTACTTTTTTACAACTCCAGTAAAAATAGAAGTGTTTTACAGCGTTATTGTTTTCAGGCAGTGGGTAATGATAGTGATGAGGAGGTATTTTATGGAGATTTTATGGGGGTCTTCTTTATGGAGAATCTGGTGATTATAGATATAATAAAGGGACCGATTCTCACGCTATGTAACAACGTGACCCAGGGCACCGCAAACTTTGTTCGAAACTTGATCGAATTCAGGTAGAAACATTTTCCCTATGCAATCTTTCTTTCAGCATCCACCAGGTTGCCACAGATTAGGTGTATGCCTAGGTGGTGCCACGGTAAAGCCATGTCACAGCCTGCCCTAAGCATGAGGTTCCTGCCTCCTGGGTTAGGGTGAAGTTAACGGCCATTAATCTCCTGTTTTCAGCTATGTGAATTTATATATATGAATATATCATAGCAGAAGAAGTATAATAGCAAAAGAAGAAACGTAACTTGAAAGGTAACATCATCTAGTTTCCACAACCCTAAGCTTCAGGGATTGGCTGGTTGATGTTGATCCACTCTGGCTTTGACAGAAATTCATTTACTTCGCCTTGTTCAAACTTTATTTTCACAAGTTGAGGTTTTGAAGAGACTCTGTGATCTCCTTTTTCCAAACATTCTTTCACTAGATTTCCAGGTAGCTATCTGATGTTTTCTATTGTTCCAGGGGGAGATGAAATATCAATAAGTCCAATGCCTGAGCAAGTGATTTTCAAAAGGAATGAATGAACCCCCTGCTTCTATTAATGCCTTTATGTATATTTTAGAAGAACATACAGTATTTAAATAACTGTGGTAAATAAGTGGCTCGGCATCTGCATAAATTAAAGACAAGCATCAGTGATCAAAAACCAAATTCAAAGAGAATGCATTAATCGCTATTATTTAATTTATATTCATTTAAAATGTAGAACACCAATAGCATATTATGAATGTCTTTCATTAGCTGATTTTTCTTAAATGTGATCGACAGTTATTCATTAGAAATGAGAGATGGATGAAAATCAGTTTAAAATTCTGAAAAGATTCCAAACATCACTCACTGGCTTCAACTTTAAAGATAAAGCATTTTTATGCATTCAGGTTCTTATGTCAGTGAAAGTCAATTTAACACCTAAAGTTATCTGTAAAACAATCTTACTTGAGCAAGCTGAACAATATTATTAAGATGAATATCAGACAAAGTCTAAGATTCAGTGTTTGATGCAACCTTTTAATATCCACCTATTTAGTGTTAGTAATAGGTAAGCTTTAGTTCACACGTGCATCCTTATATATATCCAAAATTTGTCAGATGAGAATTGCAAGTAAAAACAACAACAAGCTCAATCCAATTATCGATAGTATCGATACCTGGTATCACTGGTATCGGTGTCGATCGATAATAGCGCGATGGGATCGATACTTTGTCTCTATCCTCTAAGTTCAGCATGTAGCCTACTGGACTGTGTTAAATAAATGATTCTTTGAAAATGGAAAAAAAAAAAACCTGAAAAGTGTTTTTTGTGTTGATTGTCACGTCTATTTAATTTATAGTCTATAGCACATTTAAACAACAGGAGCCGAACCAAAGTGCTTTACAGACGGGCATGTTTACGTTCCAGGTCAGGTGACTGGTCAGTCATGGGGTTTAAAATAACATCCATGTATGTCCTGATAGCAAGAAGGTTCCAGATTCAAATCTGCTGGCCGTCTCAGGAGACTGCTAATTAAAAAACTGCTCAAACAGTTTTACACATCAACTGACTTTTTTTTGCTACACAGCTACACAAGTGCTCAACTCCACCTTGTTTAATTATTAGAATGTAGAAGATGTCAGAATAAATAGTTTTAGCTTTAGCTTCTTCTAAGTCTTGGAAATCAGGGAAATAAAAGAAGATGATTTTTTTCCCCCCAAAATAAATAAATAAAATAAAAAAGTCTGATTTGTCTTTCTCCAAAATATAGGGTTGGGTTATGAGCTACTGTAACTTTTCAATAAGTTTTGGCTGGTTGGGTTGATTCAGTTCAGTTTTATTTATGTAGCTCAAAATGACAGTTGCCTCAAAGGTGCTTAAAGGTTAAGACGACAGATCTTTCAGAGGATTATTCCAGATATTTAAAGTTTTTATCCCATGTGGGTTTTTTAACACTGAAGAAGTCTGGAAGGTTAATAACACTAAACCAAACCAGAGAATCGTCATTTTAAACTCATTCAGTGACATAGCAGCGGCCAGCAGTGATCTCAGAACTGGAACAATGTGCTCCACTTACTTGCTTAGACATAAATCATTTTGATTCTCATAACATTTTAATACAGCTGTAGGCTACATGAAAAATATGTGTTGGATTATTTGGAGTCATCTGACAAGTAATTATGTTATAGTAATAGATATTGTGTGAATTTGACATTCCAATGAAAATCTGTGTATTGTTCAAGCATGAAGTCTGTAGGAAGTAAAAATAAAACAGTTTTCAGGGTGACCACTCTGTGTTTTTCCAGCTGAAATCCGAGTGGTTGGGGATTTTTTTCCCCCTCTGCTTACAGACAAGTATATAATGCTAAAGCTGAAAATGATCACGGCTGGTGTTGGTGTGAGGTTTTCACAGGGCATCGGTGATTTGTGTGTTCTTGTGAAGTGGTGGACTCTCCGCTCGCAGCTCATTTCTCTTTGGGTGTGAGCAGATGCCAAGCAGCTCTGTGGTCAGCCCTGCTCACTCTCTCTGTGTTGTTGTCCAGTGTGTTTACAGTCCATGGGCTGCTGCTGGCCAGAAAAGGCCTTCCTTTGGCCCGGACTAAAGGCGCCTTTGTGGGTCAATAATAGTTCCTGCCCCCCCTTCATCATCTTGACCACAGCTTCAAGCCCTGCCCAGGCCAGCCTCAGCCACAGGACAAAGTGACCAGAGCCTGAGAAAAAAACCTTTGCTGGTCACTCCCTTGACAGAAAGCTGACACAAGTCAATATAGCAGGTAAAGGTATAGGTCTCTGGATGTGCCAGCTCAGAACTACTTTGTTAAATTTAATTTTTATCCTATTACATCCTAACATAAAAACTTCAATTAACTTGTATGTACGTTTTTATGTATGTATGGATGGATGGATGGATGGATGGATGGATGGATGGATGGATGGATGGATGGATGGATGGATGGATGGATGGATGGATAGATAGATAGATAGATAGATAGATAGATAGATAGATAGATAGATAGATAGATAGATAGATAGATAGATAGATAGATAGAGAGTGATTACTGGGGTAATCGCTACTATCATTACCCTGGACATCTCAACCTTGTCTCTCAGCCCAGATGTCTCCAGATGTTGCTATCATTCAGCAGTCCTCGGCTTCTTTTTGCTTAGTATACAGTCTCGGGGTGGTGGATTTGGCTCTCAGTGGCTTCTATCTCCTCCTTTGGCCGGCTCATTATCCCAGCAGGGTACCCGATCACGGGCAGGGTGTAGATGTTGATAGCCCGGATCTTGTGCTTCCCATTCAACTGACTCCTCAGGACTTGCCTTACTCTCTGCAGCTGTTTGGTGGTTGCAGCTTTCCTAGCTGTCTCCTCATGATTCCCACTTGCCTCTGGGATTCCCAAATACTTACAGCTATCCTCTATGTCTGCAGTGTTGCCAGAACTGAGTGCAATTCCCTCAGTTCTGACTAATGTCTTTGTCCTCGTTACCATCTGACTACACTTGTCTAGTCCATTTCAATATGGTTGCTGCAGATCCTAGTAGTGTGGATCAATGAATCGGTGTCTCGTTCACTCTTGGCACACAGCTTGATCCCATCCGTGTACAGGAGGTGGCTGATGATTGCTCCACTTGGTGTTCGTAGTCAGTCCTGTCAATGACCCCCCTGAGGGGGCCTCTGCTATTCTGCAGAGGCCTAATCCCGCATTTGATGGTAACTTTTGCTACTGGCTTGAAGTTGTCCTCTAGTGTTGTTCACCACACCGCCATTGAGTTCTTGATGAGTCCATGTGTGAGGCCATGAAGGGGGGGTGGCAGGTAGATATATAGAGAAATATGGATTATTTTAATCTTTGAATCATAAAAAACTACACTAGTTGAGTCCAAGAGTTAAAATATCAGGCTGAAATGAGTAAGATAAATATAGACAATGGGTTAAAATGAGTATTGTGGCTTGTGAATATTTTCATTTATTATTTTAATTTAATGATTTAAATGTGATATTTTTTTGTTTTCTCTTCAGTAGAAAAAACATACATAACAGTGACATTTCATGTAATATCACACCCTCGAATCTACTACTACATTCCACTACATCAGGCAAAACTTTTTCATTTTTAACATGTTTACTTGGGCATATCAATGACAATAATTGATTTTTGTAAAGCGAAAATTAAACATGAGGTCCTGAAACAATAAGTCTTTCCATATTGGCATTTATTGGAATAATCAATTTGGAATTTACTCTGTAAGTTTTCTAAATATGGTCTGATCCTACGAACATGTACAAGCAGCAAAGTCATTGACTGAAAACCTTGAAGGAGAAAATGTTTGACATTGAATGTTCTGCCAGGTCGATTAATGACTAACTATCTGAAAAAATGGCAATGAATTATCAGCCTACCGGGGCCCATAATACATAACATATCACGATTCATCACGTAGAAAGGAGCCATTCTGAGTGACGACTGCAAACTTTAAAAACTTTAATTCCTTCTGTTGTGCTAGGAGCCAAAATGACCCCTTTGGCCTGTTTGCGAAATGGGTCATTGTGCCATAGAACAACTTATGAAGTGAAACCACCCACTTTCACAAGAAAATAGTGTCCCATAAATGTGAACATTCTGATCAGGGCACCGTGACATCTCCTGGCACTCAGCCCCGACAGATAAATTCCCCCAGGACACAAATTATAACACACAGCGGTTATCATAGAACATATGGCCAAGCAAAGCAGCAATCCTATACTTAGTGGAGCAACGGCTGGTGCCTTTTTACACGGACGTGTATTCTGATTAGGCTGTCATTTGGAGGGATGTCTGCGGCAGCCTCAAGGCCACTGGTTACAGTTCACATGGAAAAAACAACAGAAAAACAACGAGCCTGCCCCCATGCAGTCATGCTCACTGTCACTCACTTTCTCCTGCGTCCACAGACACATGCACACACCCCTACGTCCATCAGTCACATTTGTTTCAGACTGACTGTATATGCAGTGTTGCTGAGAGACATTTTACAGTCCCGTTTTCTCCCTCTTGACACACACACATACACAAACACACACTAGGGAGGCAGAGTGAGACTCAGAGGTGAGGAGAGCGATTCATGTAGAGTGCAGGGTCAGTAATAAAAGAGAACTGCTGGTAGATTTTTAGTCTTTACCAGGCCTCTACTGCTCCCTCTTGGCCACAGGGGAAACTTCCACCTTCTCACACACTTTTCACTCATGTCACCACTACATACACTCCATACACTCTTTTTTTAAAGAATGAACACTACACATGGGGTGCAACTGTGCACAAAGAGCCACAGTTCCTCGATTCTAGGGTTCGCTTGGTTTTGGCACAAAATAAAAAATAAGAGAAATGCACTTTTTATTTATTGTGGCAAAATGTAGGCTTTCAAAAGTGTCTCATTCTTAGCTTAATTCTTCAGCATTCAATCTCACACCAAGCTGAACGCACCAAACGTGACAGTGTGGGGTGAATGAACATGCCGTAAGAGCTGTACTGTCTAAAGCACTCTCGTGTTCATTTATATCCCCACTAAAGTGCCTTCAAATTCAAAACCTGCGGCTCTTTGGCATCAAAGGCCCCCCCAAGAACCCGAGACAGAGTTTATTTGATTGCTGGTCAAAATATGTGGTGTCGCTATGGGACAACAAAGCTGTGCATTGCAAAAAACTGCATAACACTCCATATGCATCCACACAAGCAGCTAGAGTTACAGCCGCTGACCGCCACAACCTGTTATTCAAGCTCCTCTCCTGTAAACACGCCATGTCTCTATGGCTTTGCTTGCTTTCATCTCATCTTCGTTCTGATTGTTGTGGAGAGGTGCTCTTGAGAGAATATACCCCCCTGCCCCATCATCCCCCAAACACACTCGCAGCAAGTCACTTATTCCTCTCTGTGTAAAGCAGTACAGAAATATATACAGTACACTTGCAGGCATGCAAACTTAGTCCAGTTTAAATATAAGCAGCAGACAAAAAACTGCACCGTGCAGAAGTTTTAAGCACTTTAGATGTTTAGATTGTTATCTATCAAGCAATCAGAGGTGTTTGATTGCAACAGGACAACAAGCCTAAACATAAACTCCAGCCAGAGTCATAAAAAGCTACGTTCAGCCACAAGGAGATCAAGCAGTCCTGCAGCAGACCGTTTATGGCCCCCCTGATCTCCTCGAGTCAGTGTGGGATTACACGATCTCAGAAGAACTGTGGCGAATTCTCTGCGCTGTTTGGAGTGTTTACATAAACTGCGTCCTGAGACGGCACGCTGGTGCTGTTTTTCAAGGCAAATATGGATTTAGGGTTTAGTATTTTTCATTTTTGGTTGTTTTTTAGCATCATGTTTTAAAAACAATGTATGCCTAAAACCTTCCACAGCACTGCAGAGGTGCATGAACTATATCCCAACAATGATTAGTTGCAGACCTTTAACAAGTAATTGATAATGACAGCCAATTTTCAAGCAATACACATGAAATATTTCATTATACATTAATGTGTAATTATAATTTTGAAAGCTTTGGTACAGTTATTGTAACACTGATTATCAAATAAGACAAAAAACACAAAGAAAGTTATCAATGAATTTGACTGATTCATGATCAACATGCTTGAGCTATCATAGTAACTATCCTTTCAGTAAACTAGATCAGGAAAGGCGCATAAATTGATAATAATTACAAAAATGTGTAAATAAAACCCTTTAAAATCAGTTTGCTGCCCACAAAAGGTGAATAACTTTTGTTAAATTTAGATTTTTATTTTTAGATTTCAGGTTCGTTTCTCAGTCTTCAACTTGAAATTACTCTCATCGCAGATTTTCACATTTTGACTCATGAAACTGAAATTATTAGTCACACTTTCATCATCATTTTTTTTTCTTTCATGTCTGATTTTTGAATGCTGAGTTGTATTTCCAAATCCATTATCAGGCTTTGAATGTGTTTTTCACAGCTGGCGAGAGTCAGCGTCTCATTGGACCCGACTCCTCGTAAGAAGTCCCAATCTTATCTGAGGAGGCTCCCCGAGCACCGCGTGCCCACGAGAAGAGGCGCAGAGGTGGTGGGAGGGGGCGATCGTGGACAGTATGACAAACTGCCTGGTCTGCCCAAGCACAATAGAGGTGGCAGGAGGGAGCGTGGGAGTACGAGCTGTGTGTAAACTTTTTTGTAGATTTGTGGATGCGTTCAAGACTGATTACCTCCTGCACAGTTAACAGCCATCTCTCTTTCGCTTGGCTTTCTCTTTCACTCCTTTGGAGAGTTAGCCTGTTTTTCTTTTTGGTTTGCGGCTGACACTGAAGGCGGCTGTTTGCATGCATCGTATGTGGATATACATACATACATAGCGTGTAATGTGTGTCGCTAGATCTTGCTGTCATGATTGACATACTACAGCCTCTGGGTGTCCAAGAAGGCATGCCCCTCATTTGTATGTCACTTGCTTTCTATGTCTCCTCTTACAAATTGCTCCAACTGCGCTAAAAATCTGCATTTGAACTCAAAGCCACTTTAAGTTGTAAGAAAACCATCAAAGGGCAGCGAAGCAGTTGGAAAGCAGTGACAGTTAAAAGAAAGAGAAGAGAGGGGAGGGAGAGAACAAGGGAGCAAGACGCTGAGAAAGAAGGCTGAGCTGGAGGAGAAAGAAGATGTTGAATCAGAGCTGCTCGGCGACATGTGTTATTTATTTCCCTCATGTAAACAGAGAGAGAAGGCAGACATAATCAATAGGAAACTCCAGATTGTAAATAGACGGCTCTAATAGCCTAAACACTGGCCGCTATAGTTACACTCACACACATATCAGCAGCACTTAGACTCCACACACAGACGGGGAGGGGGGATGAGTATACGGAGTAAAGAGGAGATGTAAGGACGTAAGGAGCGAGAGAAAAAGGAGAAAAAGAAAGGGCCCAGCTCGGCTGGGCAGGCCACCCTTATTTACCAATAAAGAGCCCTGATGAGAAGATAAACACACAGGAGACAGTCTGGGCAGGAGGAGGGGGCAGCGAGAGAGGGAGGTGGGAAGGAGAGGGGGGATCTGAGCCTTTATCCTCCACTTTGGTTCAACAATAAATAAGCAGCAGTGACGAGCTGAGAGAGACGAGGTGTGAAGGTATAGACGGCTAAACGTAGTTTTCGGCTTCCATTTCCCAAAAGTGTGCACTGCCAAACCAAGTTGCACTAGTCAATGTTCTTAGAATAATCAAAACGTGTGTGTGTGTGTGTGTGTGTGTGTGTGTGTGTGTGTGTGTGTGTGTGTGTGTGTGTGTGTGTGTGTGTGTCTGAAAACGCAAAAGTAGCTGACACGTAGTTGCGTCCTTAAAATGCTGCAGCAGTGAGCATCTCCCGTTTGTGTGATAGCAAGCGTGGCGTGCTCCACCACCTCAACCACCCAAATATAATCACACACACCTGATGTACTCTACACAACCACGAAAACGCACAAACCTCCTTCCTCCTACAGGTTTTCTCTGCAGAGAGTCTGTCACATGAAAACTATAATATCCCTTGAAAGCCATAAGAATTATCAGCAGCCCCTCACTGCTCTACGTTTGTGAATAATGACAATTTTTTCATGTCAGTGAGACAAACTTGTACGTAATACATTTTATTAGGAAATACAAACAGAATGCAGTGATTTGCACTTCTCATAAACCCATATTTTATTTACAATAGAACACAAAAATATTAGCCGAGTTTGAATTTGATGGCAGCGACACATCTGAAAAAAGTTGAGACGGGGTCAATAAAAGCCTGGAAAAGTAAGTGGTACTAAAAAGAAACAGCTGGAGAAGCATTTTGTAACTAATTAGATCAACTGGGAACTGGTCAGGGATGGGACTAGTTACAAAAAAGAGTTTCAAAATAACATTTCACACAAAACTGCAACAATTCTAGGATAATGTTCCTCACAGTGAAACTGTGATGAATATCTGTTCATCCAAAGTACATCATATGAAAGATTCTGACACTCTGTAGTTTGTGTGTTAGGGACACAATCAGTATTGTGCATACCAAATATCTCCTGACCCCCAGGCAGATCTGTATTACAAACAAAAAACAAATGTGTGAATTTTGTGTTGAGGATCATAAAATAATAGATGAAAGGTTGTGACTTTATTGCAAACTGCCATTAGATGAGGTTGTCTTTAAAGCAGCAGGCAGGTGATTTCAGGCTCTAATAAAGCGCCAGCTGTACACCACAAGCCCAGAACCAAAGTTGCTTTGCAGCTGGCTTCTGAACATTGAGGATCCTTCAGTGGCCAATGAGGTTGTTGCTGGGTTTTACGCATTTTGCTTTGTTTTTTTAATGAGTTTTGGTTATCATCAAGTAACCAGAAGTCATGAAGCTGATTACTTAAAGTTTAAATCAACATAAAGCCAGGCTCCAGCCCACTCACGACCGTGAACTGGATAAGCAGAAAAGGAGGGATGGATGGTCCCACTATTGTCAAAAAGATGGTCAAATATCTACCATGTAAATGTGCAGTGTCAGCCAAAATGCTCAAGTTTTCCTAAAAGGAATTTACTTTCATCAGATGATTTAAACATGGCTCTGTCCATCTTTGTGATGTCACTAAAGTGGGGTTCAGTGTTCCTGTCCTTCTGTTCAAGTCATTCAGCTAGCAAACTCCCCTCAGCAAGTCCAGGTACTTTGGAAGCTGCTATAAAAATAAAAGTTTGCGCTCCTCAGAAGGGCCATGGTTGACTCATTAGAACTGATTCTGTCGTATTGGGTAAAATGTTCATGGACATCTGGAATGCTCTGTTCTAATAAGTGAAAGAAACCAGACAGATTGAAGATTATGACAGAACTGAATACATTTAATTAAAGGCAGTCTTTCACAACTAAAGCAAATGTAACGCCGACATTTGTGAAGATATTTAGGATATGGTGCATGAGACACTCAGATTTTAACTTGATGGACCACTGAAGACATACAATCTGAGAGTTGTATATGTTCCTAAAGGCAAATTTCATGTCTAGTTGTATGAACAACATGAAATATACAAAATACCACAAGTGAGGATCAACTTTCCAAAGCCTGAAGTTATGAAGAGAAAAATAAAAAGGGGAGACCTGGATTTTAAGTTGAGTAGTCACATTTTCCCACAAATGCAGCATTGTGTGGATCAGCATTGTATTTGAGTAGCTAATCGTTCTAATGTTTCCTCCTTTCAGTTATCAGTTGACAGGTACGTGCAGCAAATGTTGCCCAGTCATTTTAATATCTCCTGAGGATGGAAAGCAACTTTAAGCACTCCCCCTTATTTTGTTTGTGGCTCTGTTTTTCCACCAAGAATCAGACAGTGGAAAAGTCTGGAGTACTGTTAAAAACATGTATTATATGTGATTACATTTCATTTTTAATTACAACATGTCTGAGACTGGTACGTTTAGACATAACTAGTGAGTAAAATGAGACGAGTCTCACTCAGAACCCCAAATTACAGCTAATTTGGTGATGTGATTAAAGGCGAAACTTCCCGTAAACATCGGCCACAAGTCTGATGTGGACCCATTAATTGTTTGCAACAGCTGCTTAAAAATAGCTTATCAGTCCATATTTTCTAAAAACATGTGTAGGAATAAACTGTAGTGGGTTTGAGTGTTTTGTTTTGAGGTTGCCGTTTTAATGTGAATAAATTCTGGAAGGATATTTAGTATACTTGATTTAATTGTATCAGTGCTTCACCAATCCCTAAGGATGTGGCTTTGTGTGTTCATGAAATTGTGTGTGTGTGTGGTTTTGGTTGCTCATGCAGTGTCAGAAGTCATCAGGGTGAGGCTGAGCGGCGACCCCATGACCCCCATCAGAGATCTGAAGTGAGGCACTTAGCGGGCGTCCCCCCCACCCCACCCCGTGCCTTCCTCCATGATCCACACAGACAGGCTTCTCTGATTCCACCGCTGCTGCTAATAAAGGCAGCAGAAGGCTAATTCAACTGAGCAGTTGAAGGGAAGTCCTTGAGAGGGGAAGAAAAGTTAAGGGCTTGGCTGTCACTCAGCTAGTGGCTCTGCCTTCTTTAAACGACTGATATTATACTCAAACTGAAACAGGAAATTCACTCCAACTGCGCAAATGTGAAATAGAAGCCACAGAATAGTGTTGGGCATGATTTTTATATTTCTGCCATGGTGTTAGTTTCTGAATTCTGAAAGCCAGAGTTAAAGATTTTGATGCGGTTTTTCTTCTTTTTCTTCTTCTTTTTTGGAGTTTGCTTATTGTTATCTTTTAGCTTTAGCATGTTAGCAGGGTAGGCTTACAGGCAATGTTCCCTCTAACCTGAACTGAAATTAAAATTAAAACTTTAACAATTCTGTTTTGCAGTGTTAGTCAGTAAGTGACTGGCGGCTCCGGCATAGGATTAGAACGATGCCACCTTATCCCATAGTCCAGCCAATGATGGATTCACATTCGTATATACGCAGCTAATCAAGGTCGTTGACAGGCTATGACAGCGTCCTTATGTGTCGACACCGATTTTTTAGCTAGCAAAGCGGCGTGGCTGATGCAGTGTTGCCAACTTAGCGACTTTGTTGCTATATTTAGCGAGTTTTCAGACCCCCTTAGCGACTTTTTTTCTAAAAAGCGACTAGCGACAAATCTGGCGACTTTTTCTGGTGTTATTGGAGACTTATTTATGACAACTTTTTGACGTGAAAGCAGGTATCACTTTTACTCTCAACAAGCAGCGGGTGCTACCGGGGGCACCTCACCCGTGCTAAAGCGCTCATGGGCAGAGGATAGTCCTCCCCCAGCTACTATCAGGGCAGAAGATGTTCACACCTGTGCGTCCGAACTGCAAATGAATCGCGCATGAGCTGCGCACTGACAGTAACGCAGTCAGTTCTTCTTTTACTGTTATGCTGTTTTGTGGATCAGGTTTAAAACTACTTATAAACACACACACACACACAAAGTAACTCCACCAGAGTGCCTATTTCGGGTCACTTTTGCTGGTCCAAGCCCGGGTAAAGGAGCAGGGTTGGAATTGTGACATTAAAAAACAATAATTGCTAAAATAAATTTAATTTGTAGTTCTAAATAAATTCTAAATGCATTTAGGACGTTTTTTACTCACTTTATGTCTCTTCCACGATGTTATTTCTCTCTCCAACAACGTAGGTTACAATTATATTAGCATGACCAATTATGCAAATTAGGCGGTGACGTCATTTAGAAACTTCTTTTTTTTTCTTTTTTTTTTCTTTCTTTTTTCTTTCTTTTTTCTTTTTCTTTTTCTTTCTTCTCTATAATGATGCACAGAGGAGAGAATAGCTGCACTTCTTGTTAGCAGAAAGACACCCTCCACTTATTCAAGATATTGGTTGGATTAAGGCCTTTAGCCCAGTCTGGTATTATCAACACTGGAATGTGCTAGAACAATACCATATTGTAAGCTTCTCGCTGCTGCTGGGAAACCCCGTTTTTGTTTGCTTGTCATCACACTGATATTACCAACATTTTAACTGGATACCTCCTGAATGAATTTTGTTGTTAGTGCTAGCATGTCTTAATCAAACCCACACAATCACGCTGTTCTTCTTTTTTATAGGTGTGGAATGGCGGCACAGAGTACTGTATTTATTGGTTTGTGTGAGTATAAAAGCTGGGATCTATGGGAAGTGTCACGCCGGGGTGCGCCGATGTGAATGGAAACAGGACCCAAAGGCAGATGAAGACGAGGAGTTGTAAGTTTAAACAGAAAGCGATCCTTTATTTGGATGATTGCAGGGCTAAAACCAGGAACCTAAAGCAAACTGACAAAAAAACCCACTAAGAAACAAAGACTATGACATACTATGACAAAGACTGTAACTATGACTATGGTGGAAAAACAGGCGAAGACTATGACTGTAACTGTAACTCTGGTAAGATAAACATACGACCCGACAATGACATGCAGAAAACAGAAGGCTTAAATACACACATGAGGTGATCAGGGGAAGTGGAGACACATGAGGAAACAGCTGACTGACATGAATCTAATGACAGGACCAGGAGGAGTGAAACTAAATACAATGACCAAAGAACACATGACACTGTCAGAATAAAACAGGAAACACTAAAACTAGACATGACAACACAAACTTAACATACAAAATACGTGATGAATAATGCAAGAACTCAAACATAGAAAACCCAGGAACAATAACTGCCTAAACTAAAGGCAAATAGGAAATAACACAAAACTAACAACATATCAAAAAATAAGAACAATACAAAGAAAACTCAAAGTGCTGGGTCGGAGACCCAGCCTGTGACAGGAAGGTCATAAAAATGACACTTTTTGTGAAACACTTGGCATTGAAGGGTTATCCATCTGTACATATGTATGAGGCTACAGCCTGTTAGCTTAGCCTGTTTCAGTCCAAAGGTCACTAAATCCTTGACTGGGTTCAACAGCTCCTGGAGAGCTTCACTGTTTGCCTGCCAACTGGCTGAACCAGTGAAGGAGGCAGGCAGATAAACCATAGTGTATTGTTTTTGTGATTCATTCTGTTATTGATTAAACAAAGATGCAGAATTGTGTCTTCATGCTAAACTAAGCTGACTGGCTAGAACCCTACTTCATAAAGACAAAGGAATAGTGTCAATCTTCGGGGGTTAGGGGGGTTATGACCCCCCCAATAATCAGACCCTACCAATATAACCCCCATAATAAAATTATGAATTATTTTGCATAAATAGGCTGTTAATGTCTTTACTCATTTCAAGTATTACCAGCAAAATAGTTGCACTTTTAGCATTTAGCAACTTCTAGCGACTTTTAGGACAGCCAATAGCGATTTTCCTTACTGAGGAGTTGGCAACACTGGGCTGATGTGGAGTGAAGCCACGTTAATGACAACGAGTACAACCATTGGAGATGTGAGCAGGACAGACGGAACAATTGACGGAAAAAGTGTGGACTTTATACCAGTTTTTAAATTGTGTTGATAGGCCACGTAAAACCAGAGTTATGATAAAAATATATGCAATGTTTGGTTTTCTTCCTGAATACTATCATTGTTTATATTTACTGCAGGAGGAAACGGTAAAAACTGTGTTTTATAAGGAAAACCTCTCAAAACCAAAAAAAAAAAAAAACACCCTTTCCTATTGGTCGAAAAAAAAGTACCATGTGGACCAATCAAAAAATAATATGGCAACATGGCATTTAGTTGTTTAGGAAGGGAGGAGGTTTTAGGAGTGACGGCAGTGTTTTGAGATGTGAGAAATTTGCCACGTTTAGCACAAATCCTGTGTAGTTAGTGTGTAGTGTAGTCAATAGTTTTGTTGTGTGTGTCAGAACAATGAGGCGACTGCTGAATGTTACAGGTGTTACAGGAGTGATACGTCTCCTGTTGTTAGCCCAGATAGCAAGGAGACATTGAAATAATGTTTAGTCAATATCAGGTGATTCTATTGAATCAGCGTTTAAATCTGACGTTGACCTAACATCACTCTTGCACCCTTTTTTAATATTGAAACAACGTCAGGTTTTGATACTGAATCAATGTTGAATGCTGACATTGATTGGACGTCAAATTTTCAAACACTGTTAATGTTGAAACAATGTCAGATTCTGATATTGAATCACTGTGTATCATTGTGAATCATTGTGTATGATCCACAAATAGGAAACCCATTATATGCTGGACATAGTCTTACAATTTGTCATGTTCATAATAATATCCCAATAATATGAAGCATCTGGCATTAAATAATAAAAAAAAAGACAAGACATCTCTGTATCACTAACAAAGTAATTTATTATATTAAAAAACGTTTCTTTGTTACATGTATTGGTTACAGGTCACTTGTTTTTTTTTTATTTACTCGGGGATCGAGCTGGATATCGGGCATCCTGCACCAACCATGTGATCTGGAGCGTAGCGGAGACATTTCTGCACTGCTTGGGCGAAAACTCAGAAACAGCGTTTACCCCCACCTGCTGAGTCAGGCCATCTAGGACACAAACAAACAAAAAAAGAAGAAAGGAGAAAAAAAAGGCCAAATTAGAGCTTAAATATGAATAACCTCTTGTCAATTGTCTTCAGCAGGGAGAAATTATGGGATTAATATGAAAGTCACAAGGCAGAAATCAGCAAACTGCTGCCTCACTTTGATTCTCAAAGAGACTAATTTTCTAGAGATAAAATGAATAAACCAAACTATTTGCAGGTATCAGGCTGTTGTTCTCCTTTATCTCATAGTGGACAGAAATTATTTTTTGGAGTGGCACAAATAATTTTTGTGGCATCAAATTTGAAGCAGAACAGCTGATTGTTCTGTAAATAGTTTGAAATGTTTATTTAAAAAAACGCCTTAGCTGCATTTTCAGGTAAATAGCTGCAAAAAACTTTGTTTTTTGCATAACTCAGTTACTTTTTTTGAAGAAGTAACTATATAATTAATTGCCCAACATTGGGCATTATATACTGTATTTTGCAGACAAAGAGTTACAGGACTCTCTCCCAGACCACAGACTCATACTCATAATACAAGTCAGAGCTTTACTAAAAAAAAAGAAGAAGAAGAAGAAAGTTTTGTTTTCAAAATTGGAGTTAAAGTTATTTTTACTTCCAATAGTGTTAACACACTACACAGGTCATGAACAAGATTTTTTTAAATTTTCATTGTAAGTGGGCTAAAACAGTTAATTAAAAGTAGTCTAACATAAATGCTGTAATTTGATTATTTTAATAAACCATGTAACTTGGATGGATTCGATGCTGGCGTGACCACCGTGCACACGTCTGCTGTTGCTCACAGTGGTCCAAGGGAGTTTGTGCGTTCACTCAGACACATGAAAAATAAGAGGGAACATTGCTTATGTATAACTTGCATATTATAAGCTGTACATGTTAACCTCCTATCATGTGGCCAATCTGAAAGTAAGCATCAGCTCCTCACCTATTCAATTTTGAAAGGAGAGGTCCACAAGTGTTAGAGGGAAAGTATTAGTCATTAATGAAACACAAACGATGGATGTATCCTTTGGGTCAGTTCAGCTGTATTGTATTTATATAACACCAAATCACAGCAGTCACCTCAAGGCACAATATATAGAGAAAAAATAGAGAAAACCCCAACAATCAGACAGTCCCAATGAGGAAGCACTTGGCAACAGCTGGAAAAAAACTCCCTTTAAACAGGAAGAGACCTCTGGGCAGGCTCAGGGAGGTGGCTGATGGCCATTTGTTTTGCAAGTTCTGGTTACAAAACAAAGTTAGAATGTATAGAAGTCCATAAAAGGACTTCAATGCTCTTTATTTATTACCTTGTAAACATTTTCCTGGTAAAGTCTCTCTGTAAAGTTTCAATGGTTTCTCTTGGGTGGAGGCATGGGCAGATTATCTGTGCTGCCGACCAAAGGCGGGGCTGCCCTTTCCTGGGCTTGCTTTCACACATTTGCGAATCACTGCCTTCATCAGTGCTGTGTATTTGAAGACCGTTAATGGTAGTGCAACTCTGCAAGATCACTGCGTTCACTATGGAAATCAGTCGGCCTAATTTAAACTCTGACTTTTGCAAGTTCCAATCTTCCTGGTTACGTTGATGATATTCTGATTTTTTGTCCCATGTGACCATATCAGGCAAGTATTGCAGAGTCTCCTACAGAAAAAGTTGATTGTGAAACCTGAAATATGTGAAGTCCAAGCTGAGTGACCTTTGTTCCTTAGCCGTATCTTAGAAAGTGGACAAGTGAACACAGGCCAGAGAAAGTGAAATCCATAACAGACTGGCCCATCCCAGAAACAACAATAGTTTCTTGGTTTGGCATATTTCTATCATCGAATCTTTAGAAATTACAGTTAGATTGCTTTGCTTCTAATCCAACTCACCTCGTCTTCCAGGCGTCCACCAAGCTCTACAATGGATCCTGGCTCCCCTAACTGATTGTATGTCTCATTTTCCATGTTTCCATGTTCCATGCTAGAAATAAGAGCACCTGATCACCGGCTAGTCAATTGTAAGCATCCTCAAGAGCTAGAAGTAGCTCTTTGTGGTGGCTTCCCTTCCTAGGACCCATTTAATATGAGTGGAATATACTTGTAACACTCACACACACACACACACACACACACACACACACACACACACACACACACACACACACACACACTCTCACACACACACACTAACCTCCTCCTCAGCAAAAAGGGGAACCCCAGCCCAACAATATTCTCCAGGTCAGAAAGTCTGTCTGAGATATTCGCTTAAAATTCTTGTCTAAGAAGCTAGCTCCCAAGTGCTTTGGACCCTTTGAGGTGGAGAGAGGTATCAATCCATCTGCTGTATGTCTGAAGATACCTGCTTCTATGAAGAGCCATCCCACCTTTCATGTTTCTCAGTTGAAGCCAAAGTTGTCCAGTCCTCTTGGAGCCCAAGGCCCACAGCTGAGTTGGTACAGGAACAGCATTCGGGTTCTGTGATTCTCTGCAATTCAATGGCAATATTAACAGTCACTTTGTAACTTTGCATTTGTACCCTCCTAGGACCTGGCGTCCACATATGTGGACATCACATTTGGGTTATTTAGACCAAAATACTAAATTTTGCTCTATAAGGGCCTGATATCCACTTACGAGGACATTATACTGCTACTGTTCTATCAACATTTTAAACGAATATCCTCATATGTGGCTTTTATTTTTCTTAAAAACACAAATAAGGTAAAAAATAATAATAATCAGGTAATTCCTTGTATTTACATTCATCGGGCCGCAATCAGCCCAAATATCAAAGAGAAATTAAAAATGCATGCTGTGGAAGAGTTCGGGTCTTAGGAGGTTATAGTATTATAACCAGAATACACTCAAAGGGCAGCCAAGTTAAGCCCGATGTTGCAAAGAGAGGATGATACATTTATAAATTAGACACCAGTTACATGCAAACCTTTGCCAATCTATCTGAGAGTGATTGCAGTCAGTCCGAGTTGGATCTTGATGTTAAAACCCAGCAGTCACTTCAACTACTTGCAAATGGATGCCATCCCAGTTTTACTCTAGTGTGAATGAGCTATTATGTAGCTTGTGATGTCAGGTTAAAAAGTCCAAGATGACAATGTTCAAAATACTGAAACACCACTGGGTAATGTTGTGACTTCAGAGCTATTGTTACTTTGTAGTAGAATTAAATACTTCTCGACATTAATACAAATATTTGTCAGAAATTGCACAATAAGCTTACCTGTTATATTACTTTTTTCTTTAAAATAAAGACAAACCTATTTGCTGGAAGAAAAGCCCTCTCTCTGTCCCAGAGGTTGTTGTCTTGAACCATTAATTGCTGGTGCAGCATGGGACTGTGGGAGCTGTTGCTCATTTCCCTTTGTTGGAATGCCTGGTTCATTAAATTGACTGAGCAGGATGGTTTTGAGGAGAAAAAGATGATAGTTTCTCAGGGTAATAACAGGCCTCAGGATAAGCTATGTTTAAAAGGCTACCGCAATGGCTACCCAGCGCTCCCATGACCCTAGCTGCTGGGGACGGCACTGGCCAGACACAATTAGTGGTCACAGATACCTAGGTGCTTGTGTGTTTGTATGTGTGGGTGGGTGGATGCTTGCATGCTTGGATGGATGGGCGTGTATGAAAATGTGTGTGCACATATACTGTGTGTGTGTGTGTGTGTTTATTTGTAAGCCCATAAAACCCACATTCCAGATTCAGTATCAGTGTCAGTGGGTGTGTTCACCCTGTCTGTCTGTTGATGATGGCTGTGCTTACTGTCAACGTGTCCCTGAAAAACAACTGGCTAGTCTGTGGGTCAGTGGGAATCCATCTGCCGCCTAAAGCTAAAACACAAGGAGATGTGTGAACAATTTAATGCATTACATTTTCTTTGCTACGCGCCTTACTTCAAGGAATATACAGTCCAGAGGAAAACAGGGCTCTTTCCTTATGATTGTACACCAGTACCCCAAAGAATATTTGTCCACTGGACTAGTTTTCGGACACTGTCTGACTGTGTGTGGGTCTTTAAGAGCTTATTCTCTGGTTCATTTCTCTCAGATTAACAAAAGAAGAACATTTCACTTTATCGCAGTGGAACAAAAGCAGATATGGAGCCAAGTGTGCGCAGTGAATGCGGGGTTGATCTAACCAATTTGGCCTCGTGGGAGATGGGAAAACTGTGTTTGTGCATAGATGAGTTAGTCTATTTATTTATTTTTTACAAGTTAACTTAAACTAAAGAATCAGGATTTAAAAAACAGAAACATATGGAAGTTTGTCTCGTAGTTTGTCCACTCTGCTCGCCGAGGGTTATTTAAGAAGTTATACTTACTACATGTTGAGTTCAAGTTAAACATGAACAGAGAAAGCATGAGTTCTTACATTTTTGATTATTGAGTGTCAATGTAATCATAATCATCATTTGTCCTTTTCTTTCACAGGAACAGAGAGGTGGAGGGACAAACATATTTATACGATTATGATTAAGCAGTCAGAAAGCTGCATTGCATTCCTAACTGACACACATTAGGCAGAACCATTGCTGCAGGAATCACAGGCTGTAGTGACGGCCCTTGTTTCAAACCAAATTAAATAGTAACATTTTTAGTGTGTTTAGCTTGTTTTGTTTAAACTGTAGTTTCTTTTGTAAATGCTTTCTATGCTTAACAATTTACCCTCCCAGCTGCAAATCATTTTTAGTTTAACTGATAGATGTCCTAAAATATCCACAGACTTCAGGACTTGACTGGATTTGCATTTGTGTGGGTTTTTTTTCTTGTTTTTACAAAATGTGATGTTCACTTCAGTTGCTCAGCGAACCGTGTCGAGGCTCACGAAAGCCTCTGGTTAGCTTCACTGTACCTGCTCGGGACTTCGTACACACAAACAGCCCAGCCCGACCGCTCGCTCCCTCTCACACACACAAACAGTTCTGTATGGCAGTTCTATCGGGGCTCTTCACATTGTCCAGACGGCCCAGTGTCAGGCAGTGAAATGAATGGCTGTTTATATTAGAAGGCTGGTTTAATGAATTAGACCCACAGCTCCTCTGTGTCAGCACCAGGAACACAGAGACCAGACCCTCTCCCTTCCTTACCCCTTATACACGGCAGGGGGCGGGGACACCCTGATTGCATCCTGTGGGACGGGTGACTCAGGGCGCCCGACGGCGCCCCTCTAAGGGCTCCCTGCTTATTTACAAAAGGCATCTGGCAGAAGCTGTGCATGGACCCTTCTCTTGTTCCACATCCCCCTTTTTGTTAAGCTCACCTATCACATCTCCCCCATAGTAGCTGAGATGGGCAGAGGCTTGCATGTTTATATACACGTGTGGGAGGGTGAACCAAGTGGAGAGGATTACTGAGCAGCTCGCACATGTTTGAACAAATATGTATACAACATGAGGTTTGCCACCCAGCCGTACATATATACAGGCCTCCAATGAGACCCACCTCTGTTTCTACTCACTCTGCCGAAAAAAGAGAGAAAGGTGGATGTCACCCCACATCCTCATCAGCCCACTGAGGAGAGGAGTTCCTGACTCTGTGCCTCGGGATAGACAAAGACTAACAGATGGAGAGGAGAGGAAGAAAAGAACACAGGAGAGGAGGCAGGAGGCAAGTGAAAAGGAGAGGAGGAAGAGACTATAAGAAGGGAGCTGGATGGGAAATGGGGAGATGAGGAAAGGGGGAAAAGGGAAATGACCAGAGAATACAAGGGCCAAGGGTGTGAGGGAAGGAAACTAGGAACAAATGTGAAAGGAAAGCAAATCAGGAAAAGAAAAGAAAGGGCTATGAATGAAAAATGGAAAAAGACAACTGAGGAGAGGAGGAAAAAAGTAAAGGAAGCAAAAAAAAAGGAACAGCAGAAAATAAAAGAGTTGACAATAAAAGAAAAAATAATAACAAAAGACAACAAAGGGAAACAAGTAAAAGAGGAGTATGAACAAGGACACCCGAGGAGATAAGAAAGCAAGAGGGGGGAAAAAACTTTTAGAAAACAAATGATGGGCAAAGAAAAGAGGAGAAACTCAGAGACAGGAAGGTAGGATGAGAAAGAACAAAAACAGAGAGCAGGATAGATGCAGACAGAGGGAACAAATGAAGGAAAGGAAAAATGCAGTGCAAATTTGTAGAAAAAACACACAAGGATCAAACACAATCACAACATGGAGTCAGAGACACACATTTTATAATCAGCAAAGCTTTTTCTCCCCACACACTCCAGCCTGCACAGTAGTAACATGCTTACTGGTCATACACGTGAGCGCTGAAATGATTCCACCTCTTCTTGGCTTAAAAAAAACAGTAATTATTTTTTTGGGAGGGGGGGTCTCATCTCCTCTCATTTTCTTTTGTGTTCACCCTCGTCTGGTCCCTCTCTCCTTCTCATCCCCGTCTTTAAATTGCCCAGCATCCTGCAGAGCTGAGGAGCCTCTCAAATTGCCTTTGTCCATTTGCTTACGACAAGACCCAGGGACCGTGTGTGTGTGTGTGTGTGTGTGTGTGTGTGTAGGTTTGCATGTATGTATGTGTGAAGGGAGTCTGTAGCAGCGGGGTGGTGGGTTGAGATTACTGTAATCATGGGGTGCTACCTGTTCATTAAACACACAGTGGGAACTCTGCTTACAGCGTTTAGGAACCAATTAAAGCAGAACAAGCTATTAACATTAGCAGCATTAGCCAGAGGAGTGTATGCATGTGTGTGAGTGAGAAAGAGGAAGAAAAAAAGAGTCACTACAATTCAGTATGCAAGTGTTTCAATCACTTGTAAAGGACTATGTGACTAACAGTGACTGATGAGCCCGAAAACGTGCAATCAAGAGAGAAAATAAATGAAAAGAGTAGAGGAGGAGGGATGATTCAGGAGGATAATGGGAAGTGGTAAATTCAAACTTTAGCAAGTTGTGAATGGCCGTGATTATAATACAATATCTGTGAAGATGGTGTGTGATTGCTCAGGTAGGGGAGGAGGAACTTGTCCTCCTTGAGAAAGGGAGGGTATAGAGAGGTGCGACATGGACTCTGGTGAGCGTAATTATCCGTATCTCCAAGCTCCTCTCCAGCTGGCACAATAGAGAGTGATTTGATAGAGACGAAATGCCTTGATGGGGCCTCGATCTTCATCTCCTCAGTTCATGAAACTCATTTCTGGGATTCATCCAATTAGAGACAGTTTCTGTCTGTGACTTTGGAACTTGGGCAAAAGCAAAGGATTCATTTGTAATGCTTATCAGGCTGCAGTCAAGAGCATCGGGGATGATATTAAAAGTAAGTATTTGGCTGACAAAGTTGTAACAGTGTTTACTTCTGTTGTGCGCTTTGTTTGGCTTTTAGGTCGTAATGATGCTTATGACTTCTTACAGGGTTATTTTGTATTTGGTATGTCTCTTCCTCATTCAGTTTACTTCCTGTTTTATTTTAGAAGTTAGTTCCTCGTGTGGCTTTCTGTGTTTTTACTTTCTTTCTTTGTTCTTTTTCTGAACTCTTTAGTGTCCCCTGAGTACAGGGGCCTGTACTCAGCAGTGACACTGAGGCTATTTTCACCTTGATAAGTCAAACCAGGGGTTCCCAGCCTGGCTGTACGTGAGCTCACATGATAAGGGAGGGGCTGTCAGCATCTGACCAATCACAAACATGAACAGGTTAATGAGAGCAAGAGAACATAAAACTGTTATGTTTAAATAATATAAAGAGGTAAAAAAAAAATAGTAGTCTGAAAGCAACAACTATGTTAGGTACACCTGTTCAACTGCTTGTTGATGCATATATCTAATCAGCCACATGGCAGGAACTTAATGGTCCAAACAGCTCGCTGAACTTCAAACCGATCACACCAGAACAGTGAATAAACCTTATGTGATTTGAATATGTCACTGTTGTTGGTGCCAAAGGGGTTTGTGTGAGTATTTCCTGGAATTTTCCCACACAGCCACCTCTGAAGTTTACAGAGAAAGTTCAGAAAAAGAGAAAATATTCAGTGAGCAGCAGGTCTCTGGGCAAAAATACCTTACGGATGCTAGAGGGCTGAGAAGAGTGGTTCGACGATGATAGGAAGAAAACAGTAACTCAAATAACCATTTATTACAACCAAAGTATGCGGACGAGCATCCCTGAACTCAAAACATATCAAATCTTGAAGCAGATGAGCTACATCAGCAGAAGACCACATCGACTCCTGTTAGATAACGAGTTGAACTTTAGGCTACATTAGTGCGGAGAATATCTTTTTGACACATTTTGATCCCTTAGTACCATCTGAGTGTTGTTGCCGTTTGTCCATTTATGAATCTTCTTCCTGCTTCCTGATGCTTTATCAATAAAATTGACTCAGTAGCTCCTAAAAATAAAGTAAGCATTCTCTGTGGATTGACCTCTCCCAATCCTTTTCCTCATTGTTTAGCTTCTCTTTGTATTGTGTTGTGTCACGGGTCATTTGGATGCTTTTTTCATGCATTCATTATTCTGTTTTCCTCCCTATCACCTGCTAGGGTCTGACTTTGTTTTGGTTCTGGTTTTGTATGAAAAACAACACGGCGGTGACAACCCAGAATGCATAGCAATTCCTGAGCTGACATATGTTTATGTACATACAAGTCGGCCAGTTTGACTGGTGCAACTTTGTTTTTTTTTAAATGAAAAGGAGCAGTTGGTAGCATTGAGTTTAGTTAGAGTTTGTACTACTAAACAAATTGCACCCAAGCAGGCCAGGCCTTTGATTATGCAATAAATCACAAACCTGACACGGGATAAAGGTTACACAAAAAATAAACAATTAAAAAATACACTACACTAAAAATTGAAACCAGAGCTCGTGTTTAGATCAGGCAGATTGAATTTGATCTGAGGAAAGAAAGAAAAAACACTCAAAACTAATAAATTCAAGTTGTTGTTTTTTCATCTAATTTCTCTCATCTTAACTTTTCCATCAAAGCTTTACTCTGTCATATCTCCTGGGTGCCATATTTAATACCCATCTAACAATGGACCAGATAATGTCTCAAGTATAATTGTTCACCAGGAGAGGTAGAAACATGCAGTGCCATTGTCTGTCTTCCTTTTGTAGTTAGTTAAAAGGTGGATAAATAAGATGCAATTTAGAGACTTTTAAGACATAATTTTTTTCCTCTTGCCTTAATCACTGTGAAATTACCTCTGGGTGAGGGCTGTCATTAAAATAGAAGAGGCACTTGCTTCTTGGATGCTCGAGGCAAGCATGAAGCGCTAATAGCATAGTGCCTCGATGGCACTGACGATTTTAACGGGCTCTGTATTATCCTGCTGTGCCTATAGCCGTGGCTACACCACCCGCTCGCCGAGGATGTCTTATGATGGTCTATTTGTAGATTGTGCCAGCTGTTTCCTGTGATAAATACACTGTAAAAGCTGCTTCATGATATATGCAGAGCCATGTAGTTTCATACTAAATGTATTTTTCTGAGAACCTTTACTTTGATGGCCCACTTAAACTAGTTACTGCTCCGTCACACTGTACTGGAGCTCAGTTAGTATTACCCCCTAGTACAATCTAAATCTTAATCTCTCACTTTCCTTATGAAGTCAAAGGCAAGCTGACTCCCATCGTCGACAGTTCCTTGTCAAAAGAGCCCAGCTCTGGCCCTGGGTTTATGTCCCACAGGGTGGCTTCTCGCCCTGGGCTAGAGGACCCCGAAGTGACATGGACAACAACCTCCAGATGTTAGCCTGCATTAGGACCTGACAGCTTGCCATGTCACTGCCTACAGTACCACGCAGTTCCATCACTTCCCATCTGCTGCCCAACACCTCTCAAGGGAGAGAAAGTGGGTGGGGATGGGAAAAGACTGAGACTTTGCTGCCCTTCATTCTAGATTAGGAGACTAAACATCACAACACTGACAGATCGTGCTGGGAGGGAGGCAGGCATCTGATTTGTCCCAGCATCCAGCCAGAGTTATGAAGAACCATCTTCGGCCCAGAAGACCAAGTCCCTGCAACACGTACGGGCTCAGCACCATGGAGCTGAATCAGGCTGAGGCAGGCTGACTCCAAGTTATTTAAGAAACTTCCATTTACATGGGTCAATATGAATCTGACCCCAATATTACATGAGTCACTAGAGTCCTGTTGGATATTTGGAGACCAAGAAGATGGAAGCATGGACATTTCTAATTACTTTTATTTTATGTTTGTTTTTACAATTTTTAAAAATATTTATCACTTTTGACTAATGATAGAACTAATCAGCAGATTAAATAAACAAATGTAATAACTGTTTGTTGTGTCCCTAATATGAACCTTTGATATATAAGTCATAATAAACAGAACATCTGTGTGTGTTTGGATTCTATGCAGTGTTGCACCATGAAATTAGAAAGGCTCAACAACATATATGCACAAAAATCAAAGATGTGAAAAAAAAAACCCTAAAGTCATAAAGTGGACATTAAAATAAACCATTGAATGGTGGGATAAGTTTTGCCCAATGAGAAAATAGCCTGATGTTTGGCTCCCCCTCCTGGAAACATGGACTAACATCATGCACAGGACATGAACCTCTCAGTATCTCAGGCCTGCTACTGAAAAGCAGTTACTGAGGACTCACCACAGCCATGCTGGCACAGCTACACCTGCTACTGTACTAACATCTGATTTGGAAAACAAACGGTGCATTCATGTGTTCAACATGTATTTTAAAATGGCATCATACGTTGTATAAGTTATACATTTACTGTTTTTCCTGTGTTTCTTTATCTGTGTCTCTATTTGTCCTTAAGTTAATGTCTCCTTTGGTCATTTCCTGTTGTACTTTGTTAGTCACTTTTATGTGTCTCCCCCCCTTCCTCCAAACACACACACACACCAATCACCTGCCACATCCTCACTGATTTTACTAATTCAATAAGACTTTGCTGTCAGTAAGCTCTAGTGTTTTTGCTGCTAACTTGTCTTTAAATCTGTCAGAAACTACACTTCCATCTTACAGCCATGGTGTTTGTCTGTGTGCATACCAGCAAGCAAGTATAATCCAAGGAGAAACCTCTGGAGCCGTCCTGACTTTACAGCATTAGAAAAGACTTGCATGACACCATGCCAAGCCCTATGACAGTTATATGTTAGAGGTGCATATATTGTAAACATACCTGCAGCAGGACGAGATCAAGTATGCACGACCAGAAGATTTGGTCAGGAAAAGAAGTCTTTATTTAGCTGGGATACATACTGTTATATTTGATTATTAGTCAGATAGAAAACACAGTAGCTTTTCAAAATAAAAGCAAGGTCCATTTAATTAATTATATATATTTATAGCTTTAAAACACACTTCAATAAATATTTTTCTTCTTTTGGTCTTTATTTCTCCTGTCAGCTTTACAAAAACACACAATGGACTATGAGAACAGTTGAGGGAACTGCACTGGTTTAAAAGGTCAGTGGTGCAGATACAGGCCAATACACACATTGTAGATGCCACAGATATTAGCCTACGAAACCTAAAACACCTTTACACATTTCCAAGTGTTTCACATGTTTGTCCACGTCACTACGGCAGGTATAAACAACTCTCCGATTATTCACATGAACGTTAAGCACTATTTGACCACTGGTAGCATCACACACGCTGAAGAGTACAGGGAGGGTTAGCTCTAAGTTAAGACACATGGGTCGTGTCCAAATTCATGGGCTGCATCCTCCTGAGGACCCGGCCTTCGCGGTCTACGTGGGCCGGGTCCTCAGAAGGTCGGGTAGGCCGGAAGTAAACGGCCGTGAAATTGGACGGTCTAGCCTTCTGATTAGCGTCACCGCTGTCTCGGTGGAGTTTAATAAACTCAGCCGTCTGCTCCTTGCTATCTAAAATATAACGGGACACTGGCGTAAATTCTCGACTGTCTCACACTTCTGTTTAATCAGTTTTCTGTTTGACGTTTAGTCAGCTGTGTAAAAACCAAGGAGGAACCCACCCGGGGGGTTAGTAAAGTTTTATTTTATCTAATCTAATCTACTAACTTTAATCTCAGCCAAACCGATTTACTCACGAACAAACAAAACACTGAAAAAAGCCCAACAATAACATTTTTAGGTTGTCTAAGTGACTTATATATTACGTTTAACCCGAGCAGCGAAAGTCCGCGGTGATCTGAAAATGATGTGCCGGGAGTTGTGCCGTTCTCGGCCGCATCAGTAACCCTCGAGCTCCCGGCTAGCTGTCGAGCTGGTGGGTAGCAGACGCCTCCGAAAACGTCGAAGCACTTTTGCAAATATGCGATATCTTGATAAACCGAGCAGATATTTGATGTTTACACAACTACTTTCTCGCCTGAAAATATGTTAAAAGTTTATTTTGTGACCCAGAAAGATTAGTATGAGTAATTTTAAAACTTAGTAGCGACCGCCATTGTTGGAAACTGGAGTTTGGCTGGGCCGCGCTATGAATTCTGGGATATGGTAAGCCACGAAGGACACACCCGACCCATCCTTCAAATTCGGGGAAAAGGAGGACGCATTTGTCGGCTGCATTCGGAGGAGTCTACGAATTTGGACAGCCTTCGGCGCGTCGCTGTGACGTAATCGGTCTACAAATGCGTCCTCAGGAGGATGCAGCCCATGAATTTGGACACGACAAAGGATTAACAGGTACATTGCAGTACAATTGTAGCACCCATCTTTTACATGGCTAGTCTACCACTCCCACACCTCAAACTCACACCTTATGGGTGAATGGTGGCTTATTTTAACCTTGCATATTTCCCATTATTGTGTTTCAATCAGACAGACTCAAGTAAGAACACTTTTTGTTGATATTGTTTTGTACTGAATCATTACAGTGGAGGGGAGGGCAGAGTAAGCACGATTCATGGAGCAGCAATTGGCACAATAATGGGAAATATCTGAAACAAACCAGAATTCTGCTTAAATATTGAATCACAGTGAGAGAGAAATCTTTCCGTGGATGTGTTCCCACTTTTGAAGTCATAAAGGGAAATAGCTTCAAGGATCCGGGAGCAGCAGTGGGTTACCAATGGGATGCAATGCACTGAATGTAAAGCATTGTACTGAATGGTGACTGCAGTACCTTTGGCAGAGGTAAACACTGAAGGTTTAATACTGCCAAACATCTGACATTGGCCATCATCACACGAGGTGACGTGAAGACAAAACGTACGAGTGCTGGATTAGCTGAACCCTGCTTTTCTTCCCAGGATAATGCCACTCTTTCTGCGAGCTGAATTCAGTGACTACAGATCTTCATGACTGACCTCACCCTTGCTTGAAACAAACTACAGTGAACGACATGCTCAGCTTTATTAACTTGTGCGCAACAAAAGCACAATTTAGTTTTTTTTAATTAGCCCCTTCTAAATGTACTTCAAGCTTTCACCAGCAGGTGGGAGCATTTTACCAGCGGGTAAACACAACAGTAATAGATGGTTAAAGACTGAAAGGTTGTTTCTTTAAAATCTGCTCAAACCTTTGGTTATTTTTTGAAAAAAAAAATTTAAATAACAAAGTACTTGTTAAGTACCTTTAACAAAAAAGAAAATGTTTTTGTGAGAAAACCGTGTGCTACTGAGAAGTCCCAAGATGGTTTTGATTGTTGCACAGTGTTGCACTGATCACATTAATCACAATGCACGTAGTGATGTTGGTTTGGTAGCTTCTTGAACAAAAAGGGTTTTGAGAAAGGGAACTTTCTCTGTTGTGTTGATGAAAATATTGCTTGTTTTCTGTCTGCTTGCATCTGTAGAATAATATCACTGATAAAATAAACCTGAGCAGGATGTTCACTGAACTGGTTTAACCTGGAAGCTGACTTTCATACCATACAGATACCAAATGAAAGCAATAGCTGCCTGGAAGGTATAAAAGGACACTCATTGGAAAATTTCTCATATGTTTTGCTATTATAGAAGTAAATGGGTTCGATCAAGCGACAAAAAGAAACAAAGATCTGGTTCATTTGATTCATCCAGCTACACATTTGGGTTCAGGTGCAGATTCCTGACACGCCACAGAGGTCGAATTCCAAAAAAGAGATCAAGCAGCCATTTTTCTTGGCTTACATACTGCCTTTGTTCAATGCATCAGCTCAGTGATCACGAGCTTTATAAATAGAGCATAAAACTCATTACGTCAAAGAGAAGTTTATGATCTTCATAAAAGTTTCTTGATATATTTGGACAAGCAAACATTTGAAGGTGAAACAGTAAAAATAATAATACAGGGCCTATTTTAAAAGAAGTAAAACTTAAAATTATTATTTTCTTTTTGGTTTTTGTCAGTTCCATCATAGAAAACGTAATGTCCATAACATTAGGGGCTCCCATTTTTATCGTTCTGCTGTTCTCTGTGCTCCTGAAGACTTTGCCATCATACTCACAGCTGTGAATGTCTACAAATCTGGTAATTGATTTCATATGTTTTCCAACTTATATGATATGATATTATGATATTATATACACCATTTGATGCAAAGACAAACCAGGATTTTAAGTCTTGCAACTAACGGTGCCACAAAAAGGGTTTACTGTTTGAAAAAGAAGCTCAGAACAAAACTGGCTGAGTTGCTCAGTCATTATATCAGGAATGACCAAAGGCAGCTTCGGAAGAAGAACCTCATGAGAACTATGGAGGTGGAAATAATCGGTTTGGGGTTGCTTCACTACCTTAGGGACTGTCGATTCCAGACACTGATTCAGCTATTAATTATGTGTGAGATCAGAGACTGATTGGAATGTATGCAAGGCCCTTTTGATGAGGTGATGATGTAAAGACTAGAAAATCAACAGGGGGTGGTTAAAAAAGAAGGAATGGAGGGTTATGGAATGAGCTAGCAGACAAGAGTGTTTTGTGCACAGAGTAGCGAAGTACCACCCCATTTATCATTTATCAATACTAACTTCAGATGTCAAAGTTTACATACTTTATGTTGAATAAAAAGCGTTAATTTTCACCGTGGAGTCCTCTAAGACAGAAACATCATCTGTGCACAAACTCATCAGCAAACAGCCTAATAAGTTTTTAAACCCTGTGTTTTTCTCACACCCTGCCTTTAGGCACTGTTTCAAAGCTCATCTAGTGTTTACTTGTCCAAATATATATTTTTTAAAAATTTCCGTGGGATGCTAATACTTTTTCACATGATGAGTTATTCCAAGGATAAGCTTAACTTAACACAGAAAAGCTAGTACTGTGGTTTGTTTACCTGCAGCTCACAGACCATTAATGCAGAGAGATCCTCCCTGCAGTCCTGGAGAGCTCTAGGCAGTCAACACCTCCTATGACCCGATGAAAGCATTCACAAACTTGCCTCTTGGGGGCAGTAATCCTCCACAGAGGACCCGAAACACCAGCGACCGAAATCCAGCATCATCGGGTGAGGAATTAGGGCACCGTTGTATGGTGACAAACATAAGCGCTCCAGCACAAACTCACATCTTGAAGCCTCCAGTGAGTCAGAGTGTTATTAATAGACCCAAACAGCAGGCGCTGTCACCACGTCTACTGCTCCCGGCCAATTATGAAGCTCTGCAGGTGTGCCCACCGACCCACACATGCAGCCAATATCAGACACTTCTTCTATTCTGCAACCTTTGCTCTCTCGCCATTATTTGTTTTCTACTTTGTGAAGCCCTTTCACAGACACGCACACACTCACACACACCCAAAGAAAAACATGGAAATGTTATTAGGTCAGCTTCCTCCTGTGGCTATGACTCAGTACACCAGCTCTGTCACTGCCCACCTGGAGTCTCGGGAAGAGCAGCAGGAACAAGAGGATGGAGAGAAGTAGGGGGTAAGAAGGAGGTTATTACAAAACACGGCAGACTCATTCAGAAGATACAGTAGCTTTGCACATACACGTCTGCACAGGACTAAGTCAGTTAGTAAACCCTGTGCTTCTCATTATATCTTGTCTACTCTAAAAATGCCACTGGCTGTTAAGCTCCAATATTTAGCCGTGGCCCACGTACCTGCTCTCCTGAAAGGGCAAAAGAAACATTCAAAATGTCTTTTAGTCTTAAGTTAGGTTAAGATGCCTCCTCCTTCAAACACGGAGGTGGAACTTAAGTTGGTCGGCACTGGATTACAATCACAAGTCAATCCAGCAGAACTAAGATGCGATTTTTATTGTATCTCAAACAAAATTAAGAAAACAGTGTTGTTTGCAAAGGTACCTATTTTCTGTCATTATGGTCCCAGCGGTGGCTGCTCTTATTAAACGTGGCCAAATATTCAAATGAGTGAGTAAGCGTCTGCTTCTAACTGCTCTGTTTCACACAGTTTTTCTACTCTTGGCTCCGTATGACAGGCTATCAGACAGGACAGGATTTACCTAATATGGTCATTTGAGGCACACAGCTCTTTGAGCAGAGAAGCCCCAAATCTGCAAAGGGCAGCTGGTCAGAAGAAGTAAAACAACTTTATAAGACAAATAAGGAATATTTTTATTTACCATAAATCACGAAAGCCACTCTACTAGAGTTCTGGAGTGGAACAGGCCCACTTTAAGACATGTCACCCTTAAAAAGCTTGAGCTGAGAGTTTCTGGAGTCATGCTAGATTGGCCCCAATCAGCAGAGTTTAAGAACAGGTTTCCCCGTGTTAAAAAGAAGCACACGTTAATGCTCAGACACAGAAGAACACCATCACTGACACAACCATGAACAGCCCCTGCCACACATCATATCACATGTGTTTTAGTTGATTTCTTTTATAACTGAGTTGCACAGTTCATTCTATTGTTGAGTTATACAGTCTTTGTGTATTACTTTAGTTGAAATTATTGCTACACCAGTGTAGTCAACTTCATCCAAACTGCAGGAAGCCGCTTTTCCTCCACAGACTCTGAGCTTTCATTACACCGCATGTCAGCATAGTGAGGTGGTAACAAGATCCACACAGCAGACATGCAGTACTACATACACATCCTCTCCAATTACCACACTAACAAACAACAAATGCCAACAGCCCCACAGGCCATTGCGTGGAGATAATAAGAACCTGCGTGTGTGTGTGTGTGTGTGTGTGTGTGTGTGTGTGTGTGTGTGTGTGTGTGTGTGCAAGCTTCTGGTGCTTTCTTTGCACAAACACACAAACCAGAAGGAGAAATGTGTGAGTGTACTCGGAGATACAAGGGCATCTAGTAAGTGCATTAATCCTCAAACAGGGCAGATAAGGCCTACAGAGGTTAAGAGATTGCAGTCTGGAAAGAAGCGATACATTACACAAACGGCTGGATTGATTTGACCTGCAACCTTTCCAAACTCTCAAACCTCATTAATAAGCCTTCATATTTGAGATACGATCCTTTTTCTCCATCTGAAGCTCATTTTGTTCGAAAGCTGTGAAGAAATTAGGCAGACACTGCTATGCTTTAAGGAGAACGAGTCAGAAAAAGGATACTTCCACTATTCAGGTGAAAGGACAGAGGTTAGTGATCATAACACTAACTGTCAGTCATGTTAGTATATACTCTACTTGATCGGTGGTCATCCTAACTGGATTAAACCTCAGTTTTCCTTTTAAATATTAAGCAACTGCAAACGTTTCTGCAGCTACGTCTAAAATACTAAAATTCTAGGCTAACGTAATCAGCAACTCTCCACCTGTGAGGTTTTCTCAATCTGTTATTGCACCTTTCCACCATTTCCAACACACACAGGCAATTTTGCTGCCTTCCCAAGGGACAGGCCAAACTAACAGCTCTACATTCGCTCCTTTCCAAAACTTCACCTCTGAAACGAAACACCAGTAATATGACGGTCATCATCTGGGGCTCCAGTGTCACAAACTACTAAGTTGTCTCTGATTTCCTCATTAATGAGGAAGAAACTATTGACTTTTAAATGCTGATTTAAGCTCTCAGAAAATTAAGTTCCTGTGTTTAACGTCTTTCTTCCACCGGCAGACATTCATGAGGAGCCTCTCTGCAGGCTGGACTCACCGTAAGGCTTTAGTCTACACATTTACTGCACTGTATACAGGAATACACTCTAGCATAGAGAAATCTATGTCTAATCTGTTGCTTTACACACCCAGGTCCAGGTTTTTCTTTTCTTTTTCTGTCTGCTATCCTCTGTAATTACTCTTTTCAATCCCTTTTCATCTTTGGCAGTGTGTTGGACCCGGGGGGTGGGGGGGGGGTGGGCAGGTGGGTCTCAGATGCGTCCGTTGCCGTGTGTGCTGCTTCGGCGGCCGGACAGGGGGTGGGAGGAGTAGTGCAGCTCAACTGTGGAGAAATTGGAGGATGAGGAATTGGAGGAAGAAGAGGAGGAGGTGAGTCCACAGGCTTCACAGGCCAGAGCCAGCTGCCTCAGGGCATCCAGAGAATCCATCTTAGCCCCACGTAACAGATCGCTCTGTCCCTGCAGCACAAAGGAAGACGCGTGAGTCTGACTCATACCTGCAAAGTCATGAACTTCAATGAAAGCAAAAGGTAACATTTAAATAGTTTTATAGTCTTTTGTTATTAGGGACGGGTGTATGCAGGAGGTGTTGGGGGGAATTCTCCTCGTATGTAAAAAGCTGAAATTCTGCTCATTTCAGGCTCCATATGTTTATTCTTGTTCTCCCCTGTAGCAGCTCTGCACGATCCCAGCTCCAAACAAGATTAGGGCTGCCACGATTAGTCAACTAGTCACGATTACGTCGACTATCAAAATCGTCGACGACGTCGTTTGAAGCTTTGTTAGAGCACAAAAGACGCAAGAATAAGTAGTAGGATTTAAGAGTGTAATAAGGGACTGAAACAGAAGATGGCAGCACTGCATGTACAAGGATGCCAGCTGCCGTTAAACCCCGAAGAAGAAGAAGCAGCTCTGTCCCAGAATTCATAGCGCGGCCCAGCTCAGTTTCCAACAATGGCGGCAGCTAGTTAGTTTTAATGTTACTCTTATTATTCTTTCTGGGTCACAAAATAAACATTTAACATATTTTCAGAGGAGAATGTAGCTGTGTAAACCTCAAATATCTGCTCAGTTTATCAAGACACCACATATTTTCAAAAGCGCTCCGACGTTTTCGGAGACGTCTGTTACCCACTAGCTCGATAGCGAGCCGGGGGCAAGGCTCATTAGAGCCGTGAGAACACCGGACTCCTGGCAAATCGTTTTCAAACCCACCGCTGTCTTTCGCTACTCAGGTTAAACATACATAAGTCACTTAGATAACTTAAAAATGTTATTGTATTGTTTTTACACAGCTGAATAAACGTCAAGCAAACAACTGATTATCAGAAGTGTGAGATCCTCGAGAATATACTGCGGTGTCCCGTTATATTTTAGATAGCAAGGAGTTTATTAAACTCCAACGAAACAATCTGCAAATTTCATTAAAATTTAAGAAACTATCATCTTGTCTTTATTTTTAGTTAGCACATACCTTAAACACTTCTAGCTGTAAGCTAATGATAGTTATATAAGAGCAGACACATGCTGGTGCAATAAGCTGTACGTTTTACATCCAATGGATGCATGATCTGATTAGTCGACTAATCGCAAAAATAATCGGTGACTAGTCGACTATCAAAATAATCGTTTGTGGCAGCCCTAAACAAGATGAATCCTTATTTATCTCGTTCTTGGCGTTGGTTCGGCTCTGTCTAAAACAAGCTGCCTTATGGCTCAGCAAGAGTGAAAATAGGACAGAAGCCTCCTTGCAACAAGGAAAATGTGGAGTTTGCCCAATGATTGCATTACTTTTTTTAATTCAATGATTGATTGCTCATAGTCATGCTAAGACATGCCCTCAACCGCATGCTCAACCTCTTGGACTGCTTCAGATTGCAAGGCGATTGCACACAGGTCTCAAAGTGGGAGCCAACCTGTCTACAGTTACAGTCCGACTCAAACTGACTGCAGCCAATTCTTAAACGCAGAGAGATTGTCGACACATTTGTAATCGAGGACTCGACTCAGTTTGTTCTATTCTGGTTCTATTGCTTTATGAAAAGTGTCATGAAACTGATGTCCTGCAGCAACTACATCAGGGGTGGGCAACTCCAGGCCTCGAGGGCCGGTGTCCTGCAGGTTTTAGATCTCACCCTGGGTCAAAACACCTCAATCAAATGATTAGTTCATTACCAGGCCTCTGGAGAACTTAAAGGCATGCTGAGGAGGTCATTTAGCCATTTGAATCAGCTGTGTTGGATCAAGGACACATCTGAAACCTGCAGGACACGGGCCCTCGAGGCCTGGAGTTCCCCACCCCTGAATTACATCATTAATTGTGGAGGAATTGGTGTTTCGAATCTATGAGGTTGTGGCTCAACTTTGAATGTAAATAATGAAAGAGAATTTCTGCTTAACCCTTTATAGACCAACCACTGCCTGACCGAGTGTGACTGTAAAATTAACTCCCTTCCTCTTTCTTTACGTCAACTTTCTTCTGATTGGCTGCCTCTGATTGACATCATGCAGAAACAAACTGAGCCAAGAGTCTTTGAGGACCTAAGGCCGAGACCGAGCGCGCTGTGAAAAAGCAACAGCAAATTATGAATTTTTGGTAACATATATACATACGTGTTCAGTGTATATACGCACACTGAACTAATTGCATTTTTACAGGAAATATGTCCTTAAAAAATTTAAAAAAAGAAGTCGACATCTAGCCACGATGACCTGGCCCTGATGTTTTTAAACAAGAAAAGTACGGCACAGATATTCTGCATTTATCCAATCCTCATGAGAAGAAGCTGATCCAGGAGCTGAAGCTGCATCTATCTGTGTGCCTGAGCTAAAATAGTATAATTATAGTATAAATAAATAATAATAATAATAATACTATAAAACAGTATTATTTCCACATCATTGTACATGTTATGTTATTGTTATTTAGTACCAATGTTTGTTCTGAGCTACAAGCGTACTTTCACCAAATGCCGAGGTCTGATCGGTCAGATCCGTTTATTCGTATCCAAAAAAATCGTCAAAAATTATGTTAAAAGTTTAAAAGTTTATTATGATTGGTCTTTTGTTTGCTTCGGGTTGACGATTTTTGTCCAATGACTGACAACTTTTACAATGAGTAACATTAAAATTATAACTCTCAATGTCAAGGGAATTAATCACTTTTTTAAGAGACACAAAATACTTTCCTCACTCAAAAAAGATAGAGTGCAGATTGCATTACTGCAAGAGACTCACCTCACAGATTCTGAACACTTAAAACTCAAGCGTGATTGGGTGGGACAAATTTACTATTCCTCTTTTAACTCTAAAAGTAGGCGTTGCAATATTGATCCATAAAAATCTACCATTCACTCTAAATACTATTGTAAGGGATACGGACAGACGATTTATTCTGATTACTGGGCTTTTATATGGGGAGCAAATTCTATTAGGAAGTGTTTATGCACCAAATACTTTTGATAGATTGTTTTATTCAAACCTTCTGGCAAAAACCTCCTCTGTGTGTCCGAATCACGTAATAATTGGTGGGGATTTTAACTGTGGTTTGAGTCCTGAAACTGATTATAATCCACCAAAATCTCAACCACCTTCAAAAATGGCAAAGGCTGCAATGGACTTCTGCTCAGATCTTGGTCTTTTTGATGCCTGGAGAGTTTGTAATCCACATGTGAAAGACTTTACATTTTTCTCACGCCCCCATTTTTCTTTTTCCAGAATTGATTACATGTTTGTTTCTAGATCTGTCCTTGACAGAACTCGGGGTTGTTTGATCAACACATGCGCTCTCTCAGACCACTCATCAGTCTCAATGGAGTTATTACCACCTTATTATGATCCCTTGTCTAGACACTGGCCCGGCTAAACCCAGCTCTCCTTAGTGACCCTGAATTTGTAAAATATTTAGAAGATCAGTGGGAACTTTTTCTTTCTACAAATGACTTACCGGGGGTTAGTGCTTCTACTCTATGGGAGGCGGGTAAGGCATTTCTCAGGGGATTATCTCTTTCACCTCAGCGAAAAAGAAGAGCACCTTAGCCAAACAATTAGTACTTGAACGCAACATTACTAACTTGGAGAGGGAGTTTAAGAAATCCTCGTCTGTTTCTGTGCTTAAAAAACTGGATGCAGCCAGATCAGCCCTGGACCAACTACTAACTCAGAAAGCGGAAACTGCAATATTCTATGCAAAGCATAGATTATTTGAATCGGGCAACAAACCTGGACGCTTACTTGCCCAACTTGCCCAGGGGAAAAAGGGCTCTTATGCAATATCCTCTCTAAAAGATAAGAAAGGTGTTTTACAATTCGAGGCTAAACTTATCAGCAAAATAATGAAAGAGTTCTATCAGGACTTATATTCCCCTGAGTGTCAAAATACTGTAGACGCTAGGAAATTGTTTCTTGATAATGTTAATCTCCCTATACAATCAGAGGAAAGTCGATTAGATCTTTGCAGTCCTATTAGGGCGCAGGAAATTTTAGATGCAATCAAATCCTTACAGAGTGGAAAAGCTCCAGGCCCTGACGGGTTTGGGCCAGAGTTTTATGGTGGGTCCTTTATTAAAAATTTATGTAGAATCTCTTGAGAGGGGCACACTTCCACCCACCTTAAACCTTGCCCATATATCCCTGATCTTAAAGAAGGATAAACCTGCAGATCTATGTACATCTTACGGACCTATAAGTTTACTCGGTGTAGATTGCAAGATTTGCAATTATAGGGCTCTTGCAATTTCACTGGATGCTGAGAAAGCATTTGATCGGGTGGAGTGGGAGTATCTATTTGATGTTTTGGAAAGATTTGGTTTGGGATCTGAATTTGTCAAGTGGGTCAAACTGTTGTATGGGGCCCCAGCTGCAAGGGTGTTGGTTAACGGCTCGGTCTCAGATGTTTTTCCACTGGGTAGAGGAACGCGTCAGGGATGCCCCCTTTCTCCCATACTGTTTGCACTTGCATTGGAGCCACTGGCAGAGGCTGTAAGAACTGACCCTGAGATCTGTGGGGTAACCTTGTTGAATACTGAATACAGAATTTCCCTTTACGCAGATGACGTGTTGCTCTTTCTCACTAAGCCAGAAACTAAGAAACTAAGCCACTAAGAATCTATTCCTGCACTGACACATATCATTAATCAATTTGGCCTTTTTTCAGGGTATAAAATAAATTATGATAAATCTGAAGCTTTGCCACTGGGTGATGGGGGGAGGTGGGACACTCCTCCTAATTTTCCTTTCAGGTGGTCAACCACTGGTTTTACATATTTAGGTATTAGGCTGTCCGCAGACACAACAGAGTTGTACAAGTTGAACTTTAAACCAATTGTGGGCTCAATCAAGAATGACCTCAATAGATGGTTTGACCTCCTCCTGTCTTGGATGGGTAGAATAAGTTTAATCAAAATGAATGTTTTACCCAGAATATTATATCCCATACAAATGTTGCCTGTCAGGATCAACAGAAAAACATTCTCAGAGATTGAGGGATATCTTTCTAAATTTATATGGCATGGGAAGAAATCTAGACTAAAGATACAGATTTTACAACTGCCTACAGATGAGGGGGGGCAGGCACTTCCTAACCTTTTATATTATTACTGGGCTTGCCATGCACAAATAATCTCAGGGTGGTTACATTCCTTTCTGTACCAAGGCGAGCCACCGGTAGATACTTGGTGCTGTGACCCTCTTTCGCTTCTTAGTCTTTTATCTATTGATCTGGCTGACCTTCCTCTTGGTGTCAGAAATAATTTCATTTTGATGCCTACACTTAAGGTTTGGCATAATATTGTTGTCCACGTCGGAAGAAGAAGGTTTTTCTAGTGCACTACAACCTCTAATTAGGAATAAAGCTTTCCTCCCAGGTATTGACCTGGGAGGAAAGTATAGTATATTTGATGATTGGTGTTCTAAAAATATAAGATTTATTTGCGATCTGCTTGAAAGGGGTGGTTTTATGGCCTTTAATCAAGTTCAAATTAAATATAATTTACCACAGAAACACTTCTTTGGGTTCCTACAAGTAAGGCACTTTGTAAATTCCCTTAAATTTCCAGCCAATTAACCAGTTTTGAATCCTGTTGAAAGCTTTCTTCTTAAATTTAATGAGGAAATAATCACAAAAAAGAAATTTATCTCTCTTTGTTATGGGAAGTTATTGTCTTTGAATTTTGTAACCACTGATAAGGCCAGGGTTCGGTGGGAAACCGACCTGGAAGTTCAGCTTAGTGCAGAAGCATGGTCCAAAACTTTTAGATCTGCCAAGAAATTGTTTTCCTGTAACAGACTCCAGGAAAGCCATTACAGAATCTTACATAGACTGCAGCGTACGCCAGAGTTTCTAAATAAAATTCATCCTCAGATTTCTCCTCTTTGTGTAAAGTGCAATACGGATGTGGGGACCTACTACCATTGCATATGGCAATGTCCTTTAATTACTAGATTTTGGAAAAATATTGCTATAGAGCTTCGCTCAATCCTTCTCCAGTCGATCCCACTGAACCCTGGGCTGTTCGTTCTGGGTCTATCTATAGAAGGGCTCTCTCTATCTTCTGTACAGATGCTTTTGTTAGGTAAACTTTTACATTTAGCGAGGCGATGTGTACTGTTTCAATGGATTCAGAGACAGCCGCCCACTGTTACACAATGGTACAGAGAAATGTTCAAGGTGTGACAATGGAGCGCCTTAGTGCCATCATAAAGGGCAATTGTAATGCATTCTGTAGGACATGTAGCCTTTGCCTGATCACCTACCTCGTGACCTTGCTGTGCTATTACATAAAGGGGGATCACATTTTGTTTTTAAACACAATAATTAATGTCTGTATTCCCTTTTTTTTCTCTCCCCTTTTTTTCTTTTCTTTTTTCTTTCCCTTGACTTCAAATGTGAAACGCTGTACATATTTTGACCCAGACATGTATATCTGTAACTCATGTACCTGTATTTGTTTTTTCTTCTCTTTTTTTATTTGTATTTGGCTGTGCTGATTTGTTGCTGTTTGTGTTGTTCCAAAAATCAATAAATCATTGTTTTAAAAAAAAATCAAGCTGAAATAATGCTGAAAATTCTTCCTGTGAAATTACATGCTCGGTGTCAATGGCTGCATTAGGAAGTGAGCCCAGAAATATTTTCAACAAACAAAATATCTGCACGAATTTGACGCGTCCAGTCTGTAAAGGCCTCGTCCAGCCTGAAGCTATTGTCACTGTTTGTCTTCTGAAATTACAGATACATTTTTCAAAGTTCGTCCTACAAAATGTTTATATTTATTTATGTTCTGCCTTCCTTTACCTTAAGTACAGTAATGTTCCAGGTGAAACTCTCCACGGCTTTGTTAAGCTTGCGACCCTTTAGTCCTTCCTTCTCTCCAAGCCGAGAGAGATCCTCGTGGAAGTCCATTCCTGTGAAGCACGAAAGCAGGAGCATTATTGAGGCAGAGCAGCTTGGGAATCGGCAAATCAAATTCAGGTGAAATATAGCTGTCAAGCGTATGGATGATTTCCCTCAGCTATCCCTAAACCAGACTGACATGTTTACGTAAAAGCAAAAGCACTGACACATAAAGGTCAATCATCCAAAGGCAAAAACACGCTGGAAAATAAGCTGTTCAGAAAATCCAGTACAAATGTGACAGAGAACAGCTGACTTATTGTAAACAACATTTCAAACAGAGATACTTTTGTAAATATGTGCCTCATGGGAACCCAATTTAGAGAGTGCTACAGCCACCACATGCAAAGCTGTTTACTCGCAGAGCCATTCTCTGAGGAGTCACCCTAATTAAGCTCTACTGTTAGATGTTTCAGTTAGACTTGCTTATTTGATGATTTGTTAGAATTTGGGAATATCCCATGCTGCAGATCTTTTATTCATGAGACCTGATCAAAACGACACTCACACCAGCCACGCAGCCTTTCATCCATCTCTGCATACTTTACCTTCCCTCTGCACCTGAGCGATCCTCTCCTGTACTGCATCAGCATTCTCGATCAGCTGTTTCTGGGCAGCAATCATCTGAACAAACAGGAAGACAATTTCTATGTTCACTTTTTGGTCCTTTTATATGTTCAAGGTTTATGAAAAATACTATGTCAAGTATTCAGAAGGCAGTACAATATATGGACAAAAGTAATGAATGTTATTGCTACTGCATCTACTGCAGTGATATGCAGAGGCACCACTGTGTTGAGACTCAAGTACAGACTTTCAGCTTAAATGCAAGAGGTTTTACAAACTGTGCCCCGTCTTCCATTTTCAGAGGTTCAAATTAATTGGACAATTGACTGACAAGTAGTTTTGCGGCCATGTGGCCATGTGAGGCCCTTTGCCTCGTATTTCATGTCAAATGAAGTGGACATAATATCTGAAGTTGATTCACAATGTTCAATTTGTATTTTAAAGATTGTCACAGTAACATTAATGTCATTTTAAAGGTGATGCCCAAAGAGATGTGAGGGCAGGTGAAGGAGGCCATCATTAGAGACAAAACAAATCTTTCAGAGAGAGAGATTAGGCTAAATCATCAGTGTGGTGCACCAAAAGGTCTGAAGCTGCTTGTAGACAGAATTATTTCCATGGTTGAGAAAAAGAACTTCACAACATCGAAGCATTTCACGGGAGGAAACAGAATATTTGACTTCAGGTGGACATCGGCTTTTTCTCCAAGTATTAAAACCTTTTTATATTGAAATTCATGTTAGATTCTCTCATTAATTTTGAACATCTGAAACTGGGGGACTGGGGATAAAATTGGCTGTAATCTTGAAACTGTGCATGTAAAACCCCTTAAATTAACGCCCAAAGTCTGAACTTATCACATACTGATTGTATGATTTACAATCCAATGTGATGATGTACAGAGAAAAAACAAAAATGATCTTTGTCCCAAACTTTATGGATGGCACAAGTTATTTAAGATGAGACACTGATTGTACCAACCGAATGGTAAAAGGACGTTTGTGCAACAGCGTTGGGGATAAAAGACTAAATGCATGCTGCCGGGTGTAGCAAAATACACTGTTCCAAAAAATAGTAATGTCAAAGTATCTTACTGTATATTTTACAGTTTTGTACTGTCTTTCTAGAATATCATTAAATTTACATAAGTAGACTGTGATCTTACATGTCAAAAGTAAAATAACATAACATCACTGTACATATAGTAAAACACAATTTACTTGTTTTTTAAATATATTTTTTTGTACATATGCATATTTAGATTGTAAAAATATATTCAGAAATGTATCATGATTTCACAAATATCTGTCCGTTATTGGAAAGATCGAACTGTTGAATTCAAATGTAATGCTATGGATGTTATTTTACGGTAGTATTTTGGCGCCCCAGCTGCCGGAATATTACCATTTTTTTAAGACGTTTTTTTAACAGTGTAGCAGTACGATTACCCTGTCTGCACTCAACAAAGTGTCATGAATAACTCTAAGTAACACTTTTTCTCAAATGTGTTTGGGTTTTTCTAAAGGCAGACTGAAATTTAGTTCCCGTCCATTACCTCTAGGAGTCTGTGGAAGTCTTTAAGCGAACCCTTTGCAAGCACATTGGAAGTAAATGAGGGAAAAGTATCATGCTGGATATCTGGACTCATATGGACTGAATAATGTGTTAGGCCACATCGCTTCATGGAAATGAAAATTATCAACTTGCAGAGGGCTGAATTCAAAGACACCCCGAAAAGTGAAAAAAATTATGCAGCAGACTAGTTGATTTTGTCAAAATCTCACTATTTTCACCATTTTCGCTTAAAATGGTAATTTGTATGGCCAACATGTGGTTGTATGCATGCCTGAAAATATCAGGGCATGCTCCAAACGAGACAACAGATGGTGTCCAGGGGTCTCCTCCCAGATCTGCACCAGGCTGGCCAGTCAATGGAGGAACTGCCTGTATACTCTCACCACATGAGGCCGAGCATTGTTGGAGGAACCCATGCGTCAGCACGGGTTCTGACAATGAGTCCAAGGATTATATCTGGATATCAAAACTCAGTCAAGGTGCTGTTGCCTAGTGTGTAGAGAACTAAGCAATCCCTCCATGGATATGCCTGCCAAGACCATCACTGACGCACCACCAAACCAGTCATGCTGAACGACATCACAGGCAGGATAATGTTCGAAGCTCCCCCAGACCCTTCCACGTTTGTCACATGTGCTCAGGATGAACCTGCTGTCTGTGAAAGACACAGGGACCCAGTGGTGGACCTGCCAATTCTTGCATTCTATGGCAAATACCAACTGGGTTCCACGGTGCCAGGCGTCGAGTTCAGCGCTCACTTAAGAGTGCCTGGGCCCCAGGCCAACCTCTTCAAGTCTGTTTCTGATTGTCATAGCAGGTTTGGCAAACATTGTTCTGCCTGTGACCAAACACTCATACCTGTGGCCAGCTCAAGGTCATTTTGTAGCTCTGGGAGTGCTCTTACTTGTACAAACTAGCAGAATGCTCCAGTTGATGCAATAATACCACTGATCATGGACTATTTACGGAAGAAATTTCACAAACTGACTTTTTGCAACGGTAGCATCCCAGACTCTTTACAACAATCCATTTATTCATAAATGTTTATAAAGGAAGATTGCATTGCTCAGTGTTTGACTTTGTGCAGATATAAGGATATAAGGGCCTAAAAACACCTGAATTCAAAGATTAAGAGGTGTGGCCCAATATTTTAGTGTAGTGTATTTGAAAATGTGACATATCACATAGTCTGGGCCATACAAGATCTAACCTTTACCTGATTTAAATGTGACCATTTTCTTCTTCCAGATACTCTCCTGGGAATCTCAGGGCTACAGATTAAGGTTTTGAATCTCAAGGTTTCCTGGAAGTCCCATTATGACTATTAGGAAACGATGTAAAATAGCACTGTGCACTCTGAACCAGACAGAGAGCAAAAATCATCGTGAAGGATCATCGTTGGCGTTGAGAGGCGTGCCTCCAGCTGTTTTCCCCCAAAGGTGGCACATAAAGTCAAGAGCGTGTCCACGGCCATGCTAATATTATTTGAGACATTCACGAGGTTGTTCTTCCCTCAGAGTCACAATGTCCAGGCATCAGTTCTACTGTAATGTCATGAGGGTTCTGAGGGATAGCTTTCAATGTAAATGACCAGAACCTTTCTGGTACTTTGTTCTTGTTCCTTAAGTTTAAAATCAAGTCAAAGTGCAGCTGTTTTTACACACTGGAGGAGATTAAAAATGTAACGGAAAAGAATGGGACTTCCAGAGAGCAATCTAAATATAGTAGAACAAGTCCAGAGATGGAGAGATCAGCTAAATGGGCAACTTATTATCAAGTATTAAAAGCCCCGGTCATCTGGGCCTTTCTGTGTGGAATTTGGATATTCGTGCTACACCTCTCTGAGTGGGCATACTCCAGATTCCTCCCACAGTCTAAAGACATGCATATAAAATTAACGATAGGTAATAAGTTAATAGGCTCTCTTTATACATGGCTAAATCACCTGGTCGGGTACAGATTATGCCCAGAGATTTTGTTTACAAAATGTCTTTCTTTGTTTACAAAATGTAGTATGGATACTCTTTAGGGGGTATATCGTTTATATGTGCAGGGTGTTACGCAGTACGTTAAAAAAAACACTGAATGAAGCAAAAAAGTGTGTTGATGTAACTGCTGATGTAACATTGGTTGCCTGTCACTTCCAAGTCAACTCTCTCACCATTACACTGATACTCAGGCGTACAGTACGTACTCTAATCTCTCAGTTACTTATATACATGATACAAAACTGAGAGCAAAATGACATACAGGCATGTACTGTAGCTTAAATACAAGCAAAATAACTTTTTAACAGTGTACTTAATCTCTTGATATTAAGAATCTCTTTTGTCAGTGTGTCCTGGGCTGAGACAATATACAACTTTCTGATCACAGCTTGTGCAGATATGAAATACAACAGAGCTGAAAATATTAGACTATGGTAATGAACTGATCACTCTTAAGTAGGTTTTGAGCAGGTTCCATCTTCCTTGATGTAAACAGGTACTGTTTTTCTTTGTTTTAAAATAACCTAACCTAAATCATTGGGTGAAACAAATGATGACATTTTACATTAAACTTATATAAAATCAAGTAACTGATCCTCGATTTTCTTCTAATTACATCAGTGTTCTGCTGGAACACTCTGGGTCCTGGTATCCCTGTGGATGACACGTACCACCCACTTAAACAGCACTGCAGACCAAGCAGCTTGGGTTAGTACGGCAAAGTTCTGCAACATGGGAACATACTGATGTCATTGCTATCTCTAAATAATGAAGAATTTGCTAAACTAACTATAGCAAGAGTTGTAACTATATTTTCTCATTTAAATCAGTCAGGTTGCCTCAAATCACTGAAAGAAATAAAAAGGGAAAAAAGGGCTGAATACAGGAAGAGAGAGGGAGCTTTTTGTGTGGTGACTGAGCGCTGTGTGTTTGTGCTCAGAAAGGCTGAAGAGGTGTGATGTTTGATTGGAAATCACACCAACTATGGCATCATGACACTGACCTGCTGGGCTGCATTTGCTGGGTTTTGCCGCAAACATCATCAGCTGCACTCACATACGTAAATAACCACATTGTTCTGAGGTATGTGTAGGAGTAAATAGCTGAGCACTAAAAGAGGTGGGAGAGTCTCGTCCTGATCTAATGCAAGAGGAGATTGAGTAGGAGGTGTGTGTGTGTGTGTGTGTGTGTGTGTGTGTGCGTGCTCGTGGGTGACGGTTTCATGCATGTCACCACAGAGCTGCTGTATAATTAATGCCTATAGACGATGCAAATGTACGTAAGCAAAGGTCTGCACACTCAGTGATGCAGTGTTAGATGTCAAAAAAAAACTTCACAAACTGTGGAAAAGTTTCTGATGCTAAAGGTTTCAGCCAAAGGAGCAAAATTAGCAAGAGCAGCATAATGAGGAGCTCGTAAGTGACAGAGCTCAGGAAGATACATATCATGGTCTAACTACAGATACGTAGGTCTCACAAAGCACAGTTAAAATTAGCACTGCAAACACCTAGCATGTCAAGTCTCATAATCATTATATTTATGATTTCATTGGCTAAATTCACTCTTTCTGATTGGTGCAGATGGTTGTTTTGAAAAAAAAAAACAACTACTGAAAATTAGGTTGACATTTGACCTCAAAGAAAGCTATGTCTGAGACTGGGTGTGGTTTAACTGACATTCTAGGTCCTGGTGACTGAGAAACCACCAGGTGGAAGCTAACCAGGAGCATTATTCAAACCTAAACTTCAGTCCCCAGCTTATGGTTTGATCCAGACCTGGAGATTACTAATGATTATTAGTCTAACCCCCTCCGTGAATCGCTACCTTATCGTGGTGGTGGGGTTTGTGTGTCCCAGGGATCCCAGGGGCTATGTTGTCCGGGGGCTTCTGTCCCCTGGTAGGGTCTTCCATGTCAAGACCCTACGGAAGACCCTACTATCCTGAAGGTTCGGGATGTTGTAGGGCTTTCCTGGTTGACAAGCCTTTACAATGTTTCGTGGAGATCAGGGGGGCACCTCTGGATTGGCAAACCGGGGTGGTGGTTCCCATCTTTAAGAAGGCGGACCGGAGGGTGTGTTCCAACTACAGTGGCATCACACTCCTCAGCCTCCCTGGGAAAGTCTATGCCAGGGTGCTAGAGAGGAGAGTCCGTCTGTTAGTCGAACCTCGGATACAGGAGGAACAATGTGGTTTTCATCCTGGTCGTGGAACACTGGACCAGCTCTTGATCCTCTCAAGGATACTTGAGGGAGCATGGGAGTTTGCCCAACCAGACTACATGTGTTTTGTGGACTTGGAGAAGGCATTCGTAGCAAGAGCTTGGTCCGCATAGCCGGCAACAAGTCAGACTCACACCCGGTGGGTGATGGGCTCTGCCAGGGCTGCCCTTTGTCACCGATTCTGTTCATACTTTTTATGGAAAGAATTTCTAGGCGTAGCCAAGTGGCAGAAGGCTTTCACTTGGGTGGTCTCAGGAGCTCATCTCTGCTTTTTGCAGATGATGTGGCTCTGTTGGCTTCATCGGGTGATGGCCTCCAGCTCGCACTGCAACGTTTCACAGCCAAGTGTGAAGCAGTGAAAATGAGAATCAGCACCTCCAAATCTGAGGCCATGGTCCTCAGCCGGAAAAGGGTGGAGTGCCCACTCCGGGTCAGGGACGAGTTCTTGCCCCAAGTGGAGGAGTTTAAGTATCTCAGGGTCTTGTTCACGAGTGACGGGAGAAGGGAGATGGATTGGTGCTGCGGCTGCAGTGATGTGGACGCTGCACCGGTCCGTCATAGTGAAGAGAGAGTAAAGCCCTATAAGCCCCCAACTGAGTTCATATTTTTTGGCATATTTATCACACTTCCATGCTTCAGCTCATTAAACTAATTTTAATATTGGACCACGATAATCCAAGAAAATGCAAAATCCAAGTTTTAAATAATGATTGCCTTTGTTAAAAGACCACGTGAAAAAGTAATGTCCCCTAAACCTAATAACTAGTTGTGGTGGAATTTTGGCCCACTCTTTTGCAGAGGATTGTCTTAATTCGTCTGTTTAAGCGCCTTAAGATCAGAATAAACGGTGAGTCTGGACTTGTTTTGTTTTGGGGGGGTTTAGAGCCATCGAGAGGTGGACTTGCTGGTTTGTTTCAGACCTTTCTCCTGCTGCATAACATAAACATGCATGAGCGTCAGGGCATGAAATGACTGGGAATTATCCTTGCAGATTTTCTAGCAGAGAGCAGAATGGTTCATGGTTGGGCAAAGTGTGACAAATATGCAAAAATCTAAGAAATCAGGAAAAAGGGCAAATACTTTTTGACTCATGACCTCCAGCTTGCAGCAAAAACGTAGGTTACACCACTATGACGAGTGCAAGCTGATGGTCTAAAAAGTGTTGCATCATAAACAGGATTGGCCAGTTACAATCATTTTCCTAGAGCAACTACGATGCAGTTCACAGCGATATTTGTCTGTGCAGTTCGTCAGAAATTTTTCTTCATGTTTGCACAAGACAGGAATTAATGCAACTTTCTTTTTTAAGGAAGCAGTTAGCTCAATAAATGTGTCTTACTGACCGTTTCATAAGCAGCGAGCAGTTTGCGAGTTGGTTCCGAGAGGCCGACCAGGGGCTCCAGACATGGATAGCCATCCTTCAGAACCATGGTGGCCCCCATAGTGCCCTCAGGACTCTGTAGCCTCGTGCCCAAGGTCTGGATGCACTGCTTCAGTTTGGCCACAGTGGGGAGCCCACACTGCTCTTTGAAACTGGCTGTGGTGCTCTGGAAATGGTGTGAAGGTAAACAGACAGAGAAGAGAGGGAAAATAGTGTTAGATCTGATGTACAGTTCCGGCTGTAAGATTAAGCTGGGAAAAGCCAAAAATCATGACACGGCCCGCTCACTTCCCCTCCCTTCCCCTGTCATCTGCTGTCTCCCTTGTGAATTAAATCAATATGGCACTCACTGCTGCCTTTAATCCAGTGAAATCAGTCTAAGCTTAAGCGCATTTAGCAAAAAAAGGAGACAATATGGCATAAATCTGGAACAGGAAATCAAAGCAATTAGAGTGTGTGTTGGATGGGGGGATGCAAGATCGGGATGGTTCACAGATTTGAGTGTGACAGATTAAAGGACTCATTTGCTGAACTGCCATTCAGGGTCACTTCATAACAAAGGTAAAAGGTTTATTTCTGCATGTATGAGCACTAGAATATACCCATACAGAAAAGAAATAGTAAAAACTTATATGTGATTACTCATGAAAGTGGCCACTTTCATGAGTAAATCATATAAGGCTTACATGATTTACTCATGAAAGTGGCCACTTTCGCATTACTTTCATACATTGTTTTAGTAAGTATCCAAAACATACAAGTTTCATTATATAATTTTTCAAGGGATCTTATATCTGTTTTCACACTTATATGCTTTTCATGCAAGTTTCACACAAGACAGATACAAACTTTATAAGATTTATATATATCTTTTCCATATGGGTAAAGCCTCTGCTGTTGCACTGAATGCCATTTGCCACTTGCCACATCCCCAACTGGACTAGCAATTATCATGCTCCACCTGTGTGTAAGTGCATCTGTGTCTGTGAATGTGACAGACACAGAGAAGCATGATGAATAATATCTGTGGCAGATGAGCCCACAGCTGGACTCATGGCAGAGAGACAGAGAGAAGCAGGGTGTACAATGAGACTGAAGCAGGAGGATTAAAAGCAGTTTCTGAGTGAGTAAAAAGTGTTTCTGCGTAGCACTCGGTGTGTGTGCGTGGGTTTGTGTGGGAGTGTGTCTGACAGACTGACTGGGTGGGATTGGATGATCAATGAGATGGCAGGAAATTTGCTCTCTGCTTTCCACTGAAAAGGATTGACATTTTTCAACCAGAGATTCATTCCAGTTTTTAAATTCACAGACCTACACTACATGGATGAAACCGTGCAGTCACCCAAACATTACACACAAGCAGACATTTCTGTCGCATCATAGCAGGAAAATCATGTGTGTGTTCATAATAGCCGCATTTATCGTGGGCACTCTGATTCCTCCATCATTAATGTGGCTGATTGTCCTCCTGGACATTTTTTAAAAACTGTGGTTGTTCTATTAGGAAGCTGAAGATATTAGAGGATAGTTTGAACCAACAGAAACACGTTGGGACTCTGACATCTGAGAAGATTTTAAATTGATATTGTGAACTTAACAGCAGTTACAAACAGACTGTATATAAAGGATACAGCTGCCATGAAGTCACCAACTGGTTAGTGAAGTGGTTTTGCCATCTCCATCTTGGTATTTTGAAACCAGGTCTAAGCCAATAAACATATCATAGACTGGGCCCCATCTTAAGAAGCTCATAGTATCATATCACCCCAACAGGGCACTTCATTATCAGCCTGCTGGTTTACTTGTGGTTCCTATGATATTTAAAAGTGGAATGGGAGGCAGAGCCTTCAGCTTTCAGACTCCTCTTGTGTGAAACCAGCCTTCAGTTTGGATTCAGGAAACAGACATGCTCTCTAGTTTTAAATCTCTCTAAGTCTTTGGCAACTGGAGGCTTTCAATGATGCACTGAGTGTTTTTTAACTCTGCTTTTAATCATTAGTTGTTACTAATCTCTGGCTGTCTTCCACAGTGTATCTTTTGTCTCGTCGTCCACAGCTCACCAAAAACCGGTCGTGGCTGATGGCTGCCCCTCCCTGAGCCTGATTCTGACAGAGGTTTCTTCGCGTTCAAAGGGATTTTTTCGTTCCCACTGTCGCCATTTCCATGCTCACAGGGGGTTGTCTAATTTTGTGGGTTTTCTCTGTATTATTGTAGGGTCTTTCCCTTACACTATAAAGCTCACTGAGGCAGCTATTGTTGTGATTTGATGCAATGTAAATAAAATTGAACTGAATTGCTGTAACTAGTGATTAAGACTATAACATCACCTGCTAAGTTTATACTGTAGGTCACACAGCAAAGTAGGCGAGGGCTGTTCGTCCTTAAACTTCTACACAATTGGAAGTCTTTTTGTTTGGCTTCAGACCAAGAAGTTACATCGTTTAGGTCTTTTAAGTCCAATACTGACTCTTTTAACTGCATGGGTGGTCTCCACGAACTCCTGGCTGTATCTTATCTTATACAGTAATGCCTAAATACTGACTTATCTGTCTTATCCTGCTTTGTGCTTTTAAACATTCCCAGTTAATTTCTTTCTATTTTACATTGTAAAATTATATTTAGCAAGTATTTCATATCAAAACTTTTTAGTGAATGAAAGAAGAAAAGCACAAGTATTTCTGTCCCCTGCCTTCTGCTATACTTTAAAGTTGCTATTCCAGGTCATCTGAATCACGTAGTCAGGTGAATTGATTAAGGCCTGGTGTGGCCACACTTCACTGTGGCTCACTAACAGTGTTCAGAGGGACTGTGTATTATGTGTGTGAGTATCAGTTTGGACACTACATACGCCTCGTTCGTTTTCAGCACCTGGGCTTTGGCCAGTGTAACTGGGCTGATTCTGGATTATCGTTCACATAAGGTCACGTCATGCCTTCTGGGATTTAGCCTATCATTGGGTCAAACCAGTTTCAACACATATATGGGTATAAGGTATATATTAACATCACAATATACCTCTCTAAAAACAGATCCAGTGCAAAAAAGGATTCTTTTCACATTGCCCACCCATACATGTTGGTGTTCAGTGATAAGATGGTGGGAGCTGAGCGACCAGGTTCTATTTTCGCTGGTATTTATAATCCTCCTCCACTCTTCTCACTGACTCCTTTGTCGCTGCCTCGTCCTCCTCCTCCTCCTCCCCCACTCTCTTATTCACTCTACAGACAAGTCTAATTCTACCTGAGTGCTGAGCTCCAAAAAACTGGACTTCTTACTGCTCACTGAAACCTGGCAGCACGACTCAGATTATGCATCCCTCATTGAGCTGTGCCCGGAGGGTTATTCTTTAATCAGCCAGCCACGGACGTCGGGCTGAGGAGAAGGCCTTGCTGCGGTGTTTCCCAGCCATTCATCCAAAGTCAGTCACTTCTCTTCGTTTGAGCTGCTGCTCTTTAAAGTTCGAGAATTTTATTTCATGCGCTATAGTGTACCAACGACGCGGTCAAATCAAAGTATTTTCAAATTACTTTTTGTCTTTCACCCTGAATCTGTCCAGACTAGTTATTTCTGGTGATTTTAATATTCATATCGATGACGACTCTTTCTGCGAGGAGTTTCATCAACCTTATGAACTCTTTTCATTTTACCCAGCATGTATCTGGCCTCTTTTACACAAAAGGACACCCTCTTGTTTTAACCTTGGGCTTTAACATGGATCTTATCTGCCCCTGTTGTTATTTCTAATCATTACTGTGTTGGTTTTAATTTACTGTTATCTCCTGTTAGTGATGTAAATGTCTTGACTAACCACTATTGCCTTTCTATTTTAGACAGTGTCTGTCCTTTTTACAAAGAGATCAGCATCTGTTTTAAAATCCTCACCGTGGATTAATGGCCTTATCCACTCTTTAAAGCGTTCTTGCCGGAAACCTGAACACTTGTGGAGGAAAAGTCGTTTGCAAGTTCATTTAATTTATGTCAAAGATATTTTGGTGTCTTTTACTAATTCTGTTAGAGAAACGAGGGCTGCCTGTTCTCCAGTCTGGTTTCTAAAAGCACAGGCAATCCTAAGGTTCTGTTTAACACTATTAATAACATTGTTACCCCTGCTTCACCTGCTGTTCCCATGTCATCTGACATCGACTGTGAAAATTAAAAAAAAAATCACTCATATTAGAAATAACCTTTCTCTGTCAGCTGTCCATTTCTGCCCCAGCTCAGCTTGTAAATTTAGATCATTTTATACTTGTTTCTCTTCCTGAACCAACCCAGTTGGCTCTGTGAAAGTCTGTTGTTGTTTAGACATTTTACCTGCTTCCCTGTTTAAAGATGTTTTTCGCTCCATCAGCCCTCATATTGTTAATTCCTCTCTGGCCTCGAGTCAAGTCCCGATTTACTTTAAGAATGCGGTTAGTCACCCTATCCTAAAAAAGCCACACTAGACCCTTCTCTCTTGGGCAGCTATAGACCAATTATTATTGAGAAAAATGTTGCTAAGCAGCTAACTGCTGTTTTAAAGAACATTAACAGAGATAGCTCTTCTCTTATCTTTAATGGTGTTTTGGTGCAAAGTGACACAGGAAACTGTCCTGTCCTCCTTATGTTGGACCTAACCTCAGTCTTTGATACAGTTGATCCCCAGGTCTTGCTTGACAGGTTGAGGTATTGTGCCAGTATAATGGGATCTGCCTTACAGTGGTTTACTTCATATCTTTCTGATCATTCTTTTTGTGTAGCTACTTCAAATTATAGGTCTTCTTTAAGCCATCTTCATTTTGGTGTACCTCAGGGTTCGGTTTTGGGGCCCTTATTATTTCTGTTTTTTAGCACACTTTGAGCACTTTTAAAGATATCTCATATCACTGCTGATGATATTCAGTTATACATCCTTTTAAGCTGCACAAGGTATCAAAACTGCATCTCTTACACAAGGATAAAAATTTTCTCCAACTTAATGAGGAAAAAAAATGAAATTCTAGTTTTTGCTCCAGAAAAGCATACAACTCTAATAATGGAAACTCTTGATCTATTAGCCTCTTATGCCAAGCCTTTTATCGGGAACCTTGGGGTAAATTATGACTCTGGTTTTACTTTAGATGGTCACATTCAGACTCTGGTTTGTTCATGTTTTTATCACTTAAAAAGTATTGCCTAGCTAAATAGTATTATCTCAAAAACAGAATTGGAAACTGTTATTCATGCTTTTGTTTTTCAAGACTAGATTACTGTAACTCATTATTCAGCTGCCTAAACAAAGCATCACTGGACCATCTGCAGACTGTACAAACGCTGCTGCCAAAACACCAACGTTTTCTCACCTCACACCGCTACTCGCCCGACTCTGTTGGCATTCAATCCAGAATACATTTCAAGATCTTGGTTCTCACTTACAGGACTCTGAATGGTCAAGCACCAGCTTACGTCAAAGAACTTTTACATCTGTATGTTCCTAGCAGGTCCCTAAGGTGACCAAAGCCTGCTATTTGTGCCATGTACGAAGCTGAAAACCAAAGGTGACTAAAGGTGACTGAGCCCTCTCAGTAGTAGCACCAGGACTCTGGAACTCTTTCCTCTTTAGTTTGTGTCTGCAGACATCACAAACCTCTTGAGCTTTTTAAAAATCAATTAAAAACACACCTTTTTACAACTGACTGATTTGATGTACTGATGTCTAATGTTTTTGTTTTCCTTTGCACAGCACTTTGTGATCAATAGCTTGAAAGGCACTAAATAAATAAAGTTTTACTATTTACTAATTTCAGAACATTCATAAAATCCTACACCATTCACCCTTTTTAAGCATCCTATCAACATTGGGTCAGTTCACAAGCCTATTTCACCTCTGAGGCCATCCAGTGAACATAATTTTACCAAAGTTTGGATGTCATTTATATATATTTATATAAAAATAAATATTTATATTATTTACATTATATATTTATATATTCATAAATAAATATTTATATTTGCTTATTTTTCATTTATGAAATGTAAATGAACCTTGGGTCTGTCACAAGCCTGTCGCACATATTATCAAAAGTCAGTCCACATCCAGTCTCACCTGAGCATCCTCCCGCAGGTCCGTCGCTTCTTTGAGAGGGCCACTGGCTGACTTAAAAGTCTCATCCACTACCTTGATACCAGTGTGCCTCACTGTGACGTACTCTCTCCCCCGTCTCCCCACCCTCCGCACCGAAAGACCTCGCCGCTGGGCCTTCCCGCCTCCTCGTCGGTTGGTGATTGCCACGTGGACAAACAGGCTGGTGTGAGGTAAGGGGTCTCCTGCCAGGCCCAGCAGGGGCACATTACGGTAGCCAGGCTGAAGGCACTCGAAGGCCACGCTGTACTGGCCGATGAAATCATCTCCGATGTAGTCATCGTCTAATACCACAAAACGCAGCAAGGCCAGCTCGGGCATATTTACCTGGGGACAGGAAATTAACAAAAGAGATGAAATCCATTCTGCTGTGCACCAGAGCAAAAATAAAACCACGGCCAGTGAACACTTTGCAGAGTACTGACCTACATTAATGCAACACACCTCGTCTGCCTCAAAAGACTTTCTGGGGGAAAATCTCGGATAATTTAAATGTTATTATTCCAAGTCTAATTCTGGTTATTGATCCATGCTCTTACTGAAACACAGTTTTATTCATACTTGAGGGAGAGAAGAAGAAAAAAATTTACCCTGGTTTTCAGAGCAGATATCTGCTATGAATTTTTGGTTGAAATGAGATCTGAGATCTGTTTAGGGTCAGGGGTATAGGGTTAATGTTAGATTTAAACCCTTTACATGGAATTTCTACCTATATTGGCATTCTGAATTGGAAACCTTATGACAGAAGATTTCCAAGGCCAAAATGCATGTAACAGATTTTCATTTTCTTGTAATATCTGAAAAACGGCTTGTTTAGCATGTGGCTTCAATGTAACATATGCTAACATTATCCCCTGTGAGGTCTAAGGTCAAAATTGAACTTTGGGAAATAATGGGAAGTTTTTCATGTGTGCCATCTTCTTTGTTTCCTGGTTGCCAGGACTTGAGAGAACCATTTAATATAAACAAAAACCCTTTTTGAATAGTTTTAGTGGTAGGGCTTGGGTTGGGATTAGAGTCATCATAACTAAGAAGCTACTCTCAGAATATTAAAATGTTAATAATGAACGGAGACAGGACTCACATATTCCCATATCATGCCTGATCCTTCTCACATCATAGCAGCAAATGTCACTTTAACACCCCACTCACACAATATTCATTCCCAAATTTTGACCTGTAAATTTCCAGATTGTTTTATTCTATTTAACTTAATGTATATAATTCACTCACTTATTGCACATAATGTCCTCTTTGTATATATGTACTTACTTACTGTATATAATGTTTTTCCCTCACTATTTTGCACAGTCGAGGAGCGTATCAGGTCACATTTCACTGCGTGTTATACTTGTATAACTGTGTATGTGACAAATAAAAAGATCTTGAATCTTGAATCTAATGTGTTTATTCAATAATGGCATTCCACCAAGACAAGCAAGGCAAGCAGTGTTTGCCTAGTTAAATCTAAAAACATGATCTGTATCCTTTTATCTCAAACACTAGAAAGTATTTCACCTATACGCATACATCCTTTACATTACTGCGATCTTATTGCTGTAATAGTAATAAGCTCCACTTTGGCGAGTAGAACAGATGCAGCCATCAATTTCACATTAGAAATCAGTAATTATGTGAGTGACCAAATGTGCAATGATCAAACAGCCGTTTTGCAAATACACACCCTCATTTTTAAATAATATTTTTAACTCACTGTAGATATTGACAGTTAGGCATGTCCCACAGTGCTCAAGCCTTTGAATAATAACAGTGGCAAAGTTAATAATATACTATTACAGTATACATGTTCTGAAAGTCAAGATTTAGAACATGATGTATTGCTGTAGATTAAGCAAAGTATGAGCCCTTTGAAATAATTACATTCCATATGTCTGTGAAGGTTCTCAGTCATCCAGGTCATCGTAGTCAAAGGAGCTCAGACCTCTACATTGGAGAGACCAAACAGCCACTTCACAAGCGCATGGCACAACACAGAAGAGCCACCTCCACAGGACAAGACTCAGCAGTCCATCTGCATCTTAAGGATAAAGGACACTCTTTCGAGGATGCCAATGTTCACATTTGGGACAGAGAGGACAGATGGTTTGAAAGAGGAGTGAAAGAAGCCATCTATGTCCACTGTGAGCGACCATCTTTGAACAGAGGCGGGGGTTTACGACACCAACTCTCTGCCATCTATAATCCAGTTTTGAGATCCCTTCCCAGACGCCTTAATGCCCACTCACATCCTGGGCCATCTGACCTCAGGAATTCGCATGATAAGGTGGGGCCAGGTTTCACAATGAACACACCCGAAACTCTGGCTGATTGGGACCCACGCCCAGTTTCCCACCTTGGCTCAGGCGATTAGAGGATCATCAGGGGGTCCTTTTGTCCCTCTGTGGGGGGTCACTCCCACTAGGTTTATATCTGGGACTCTCCACCATTTGACCTTAGAACTGAAGAAGCTTCTCGGATGAGAGGTGAAACGTCTTCAAGCAACTTAAAGAAGTCCAGACGCTTTTCTTTGCAAGCTCCTTTGACTACAGTCCATATTTTTCAGACCATAAGGCTCACAGCATTTTAAGGCGCAATGTCGATGAACGGGTCAGTTTTCATACATAAGGCACATTAAGCGAAACAAAACAGTCAGATAAGTCAAACTTTACCCAACTCATTCTTCTTGCTTCCTCCACTTCCTTAACATTGATTCATTAATGTTGAATTCTCTCCAGCTGCTCGATTCCCATGTTGTTGCAGTATATTAATGACTAACCTCGTATTGTAGATGGATTATCTCAGTTGTTGTCCTGACTGAAGTTTGGTCCGTTTACAGCTGCCTGCCATGTGATTGCATTTGTCCCTAACCATCGGGAACCCTCACAGCAGGCACGTGCAGAGGGGGGGGGCTAGAGGGGCTTGAGCACCCGCCCCTTTCCTGATGGGTGCCCAAAGTGCCCCTTTGTTGAGGCAACTTTTAAAAAAAAATTATTATTATCATTTTTTTTTATGTGTGTGTGCGTGCGGAGTCCTGTCTTTGCCCCTCAACAATAATATTTAACTATTAATCACAGTTTTGCTAAATAAAAGGATCTGGCTTGCATCAGTCACATGATCACATTTAACCAATGGTCGCCCTTGACGGCAGAACGCGCTGGTTACGAGCCGGGAACGAGCTCACAAAGAGCACGCGCATTTTTTGCGGTCCGGAGCTGTAGGAGAAACACAAGTTAACTCAGAGACACAGACTGATGCGACAAACCAGTAAGTAGGTGTACAGCATACACTGTAGTGTGTAGCACACAGGAGTATTAGCTTATTACGTACACGTTGGTAAGCTGTCTTGTTGCAACTGACGAACTGAAACAAACGAGTGTGCTGTGTGTGCAACAGCGCGACAAACATTACCTGTCCTTTTATTAACTGCACAAGTAGTGCTGGTCATAGCTGCTGACTTCCTGTGTAAGGCTGTCATGGGTCTGTAGCTCTGTCACCGTTTTAGGGAACATATTTAGTTTTAAAGTATTCAGAACATATTTAGTTTTAAAGTAAGTTACCGGGCTTTTCCTGCCTTTCTGGAGGGATTATATTTCACTAAAAAACGATCTAATATGCATGTCCACATAATAATGATTATAATTATAATATATTAAAAAACACACGCTGTATTTGAAAGAACATACATTAAGAAGCAGATTATATTAGATTTATATTTTAAATAAGACAAAATTTGGATTTTACAGCAGTAAAATTATTGTATCGCTACAGTTTAAACATGTAATAAGCTTTCTCCCTGCACAGAGTGGATAGTGAAACAAATGGAATCATCATAATGACATTATCCATCCATCCTCATCCGCTTTGTCCGGGGCCGGGTCGCGGGGGCAGCAGCCTAAGCAAAGAGGCCCAGACCTCCCTCTCCCCAGCCACCTCCTCCAGCTTATCCGGGGGAATACCAAGGCGTTCCCAGGCCAGCCGAGAGATATAATCTCTCCAGCGTGTCCTGGGTCTGCCCCGGGGCCTCCTCCCGGTGGGACATGCCTGGAACACCTCACCCAGGAGGCGCCCAGGGGGCATCCTTGTCAGATGCCCGAACCACCTCAGCTGGCTCCTTTCGATGTGGAGCAGCAGCTGCTCTACTCTGAGCCCCTCCCGGATGGCCGAACTTCTCACCCTATCTCTAAGGGAGAGGCCAGCCACCCTTCGGAGGAAGCTCATTTCTGCCGTTTGTATCCGCGATCTCGTTCTTTCGGTCACTACCCACAGCTCGTGGCCATAGGTGAGGGTAGGGACGTAGACCGACCGGTAAATTGAGAGCTTCGCTTTTACACTCAGCTCCCTCTTCACCACGACGGACCGGTGCAGCGTCCGCATTACTGCAGCTGCAGCCCCAATCCGTCTGTCGATCTCCGGCTCCCTTCTCCCATCACTCGCGAACAAGACCCCGAGATACTTGAACTCCTCCACTTGGGGCAGGAACTCATCCCCGACCCGGAGTGGGCACTCCACCCTTTTCCGGCTGAGAACCATGGCCTCAGATTTGGAGGTGCTGATCCTCATTCCCGCTGCTTCACACTCGGCTGCGAACCGTTCCAGTGCGAGCTGGAGGCCCTCACCCGATGAAGCCAACAGAGCCACATCATGTGCAAAAATCAGAGATGAGATTCTGAGGCCACCAAAGCGAAAGCCCTCCGCCACTTGGCTGCGCCTAGAAATCCTGTCCATAAAAATTATGAACAGAACCGGTGACAAAGGGCAGCCCTGGCGGAGCCCATCACCCACCGGGAATGAGTCCGACTTATTGCTGGCAATGCGAACCAAGCTCTTGCAACGGTTGTATAGGGATCGAATGGCCCGTAGCAATGGGCCAGACACCCCATATTCCCGCAACACCTCCCACAGGACACCCCGAGGGACACGGTCGAATGCCTTCTCCAAGTCCACAAAACACATGTAGACTGGTTGGGCAAACTCCCATGCACCCTCAAGTATCCTGGAGAGGATAAAGAGCTGGTCCAGTGTTCCGCGACCAGGACGAAAACCGCATTGTTCCTCCTGTATCCGAGGTTCGACTAACGGACGAACTCTCCTTTCCAGCACCCTGGCATAGACTTTCCCAGGGAGGCATAATGACATTATTTCATATTTATTACTTCCCCCTCATTGCTTTATTATTGTAGCTCTAGTAATAAATAATAATGTAAGGATTCTGGATCAGCACAGTGATGCCCATAGTATATACAGTATTCTGAAGAAGGTCTAAAATGTCCCTGTGTGTGCGTGCATGTGTGTGTTTTATTTAGATGGATTTTTAAAAAAAATATTACTCATGATATAACATTGTCCAGACATGCCTGGTAAGGACATGAGGAGGAAACAGCAGGAGCTGTGTGAGGCTACTAAAGGCAGGGCTATAACATTTTTCTGTCATCATTTTATTATAGATTAAGTGCAAGAGTTGTTAGGTGTGGATAATTAGATTATAGTTTATTGCAATAGCAAGCTGTGCCTTGTTCTCAGATGGACAGCAAGTGGAGAGTGATATATGAAAAGATGGGATGGAAGGAAGAAGAGAAGCAAAGAGTGATTCACAGGCAGAGCCTAGAGCTGGGCGATATAAGATTTTTTCATATCACGATATGTTTTTTTCATTTCAGGCGATAACGATATCTATCACGATATAAGCCAAATAACTATATTTGTAAGATTTAAATGTGCCGTTGCTCACAAGTAAAATGTGAAATAATCAGCAGCTTGTTTTTATTTAAATATTTATTTCCCATAATAAGTTCAACAGGGTAGATGTACTTAAGGAACATGAGACTTTTTCAGATAAATAAAGGCAAATATTGCAAACTACACAAAAGGCAGCCGCTAAAGCGTTTAAGTTTCAAAATAGAACAAACGAAACAGACTAAATTGTCAATTCCACTTAGAAACAAAATATTAATTCTAAAAATAAATCTTAGTTTGTTTTACAGAAGAACAGACAAAACTGACTAACTTTTGTCAATACCAAATAAACTGAGAACTAAAAGGAAATTCTCAATCTCTCCTTGTTGTATAGCTTAGCTTTTCAAACAGTTGTAACAGTTACTTTAGTCTGACAAAAGCCGAATGACGAATTAGCGCTTCCAGTCAGAGACTGAGGCTACGTCCACATGTACACGGGTGTTTTTGAAAACGGAGATTTTCCGTTTTCGTTTTAAAAAATAATCCCGTCCACTAATAAAGGGAGAAATGAAGGAAAACGCTGCCATGAACATGCCAAAGCAGCAGGTGGAGCTAGATTCCTAATCGTGCAGAAATGTTGGCCAATCAGAAGTCTAGAAGCCTCGATGGGAAAAAGTAAACAAAGCTGGGGCATAGAAGCAGAACCGAGTCGTATGTGTGGAGGGACAGTAACTGTGTATATGTAAGCATTTAAACACTGCAGAGTAGAATTAACAGTAACAGTATTGTAGAAATTCATTTCACCGAAACAATAACGTGGCGCACAGTGTGACGTCAAAAAATGCGCACATCTTTGACGATGCGTTTTCTCCTGTTTTCTAGTCCACACGTAAATGCAAAAACGGAGTTTTTAAAAATCTTCGTTTTCAGTGACCAAAAACGCCGTTTACATGTGGACGAAAGGTGCAAACGCATAGAAAAATCTGCGTTTTCAAAAATACCCGGGTACGTGTGGACGTAGCGCATGCACCAGTTTATTGTATTTCCAGACTTGCTTTCGGCACAATTTACAGTGCACGCTACTCTGTTTTTTTGTCAGACTTGAAATAGCCGAAATACCTTCACACTACGGAACTTCTATGGCTCTTCCGTTCGACAATCTCTCCGGCATTGGAACCATCATCTGTTTTCTCTTCGGTCACGCTCGGTTGATTTTTCTAGTCGGCACACTCATTTCCTCCATTACCCGGGCGGTACGGTGGCTGGCTGCTTCCCAAACAAATACACATGTGCGGCTTGGCACTTGTGCTGTACGTAACAAGTCACGTGACGTGACGCTGCGGCTGTGATTGGTTCGGCTCTGCGCTACTTAATTTGGATTGGCTGTTCTTTTTTTTTCTTTTTTTTTTTTTTAAAGAGGACAAGAGCGGCGAGGTCTATCGCGATAGTTGAATTTTTCTATCGCGATACATATCGTTATCGTTCTATCGCCCAGCTCTAGCAGAGCCTAAATTATTTCTCACAGTTTTTTGTTGCCTTATGGTTCCAAGTGCTGTCACCAATCTTTGCATTTTGTTATTATCTCATGACACTTGTTTAATCAGCTACCATCTCTCCTGTGGACTTTTTAATGTTTACAGTCTCAGATCAACACAGCCCCGCCCTCCAGCACTATCAGCAGCAGGAGCAGCAGCAACCCCTCAACAGCAACATTGTACCCATCAGGTAAAACATCGGCTACGTTTGCTTTGCCTTGTTGCCCATATTAGATTCTTGATGAATGTGTGTTGTTGTTATTCAGCCTGGTTCAATGTGCCCCTTTTTAACTTTGAGCACCCGCCCCTTTAAACCTCTCTGCACGGCCCTGCCTCACAGTGGGAAAAAGTTAGCGTTCATCCTCCAGCTTCACTGTGTTTATGTTATTCTAACATAGCTGTGTCAAAAAAAAACAAACAAACAAAAAAACATAGCTGTGTCGCTACCATGTAGCACATCCTTATATACCAGCTAGCCCAACTTCAGTAACCCTACCAACGTCACTGCTGTTTAGTTTTCTGTCTTCATTTATGTTGGAAGTGATAGCAGAGCTGTACGTTTTAATTTTTTCAGAAATCTCTCAGTGAGAACATGCTATATCATGTTTAGGTGGAAACTAGCGAGCTAACTTCCTGCTAACTTCTAACTCTGTTAAAGTTAATAAATCCTGTTTTCATGGACGTCTGGATGTTAAACTTAATTGTTGTACCTGGTAAAGCAGCAACGCTGATCATTTTATTAAAGATGAAAGAATTTAGACAGTTTTTAACTCTCAGTGGTGCCACAGTGTTCGTTTGACTTTGGGACCTGAAGCAGATGGAGTTTTGGACCCAGATTACTCCGAGAGGCTCCTGACGACAATCCATCAAGCAGTGCGGCTTCATAGCTTATCAAAGTCTGACTAAAACATTTTTGACAGATTTTTGAGCGCCGTGTACCACATAAAATCGGTTCGAGGTCAGTAAGAACAACCAGAATTCATACATAAGGCGCACTCTCGATTTTTGAGAAATTTAAAGGATTTTAAGTGTGTCTTATAGTGCCTCCAATCCCAAATCACTTGACAAAATATTTTTGCAATGAAAATGAGACAAAACGTAAATAAATAAAAAAAATAAAAAAAAGTTTGGTCACTCTTGAATCACACATTTTTGGTTTACACATTTAGTAAGATTTCTAAAATTATATTATGAATTTAGTGTGAACTAAATACACTTTCAATAATGTTTACTGGTTTTTATATCAATAATTCAGCACACCTTTACATTTTCTCACCTCAGTTATTTGTACAGAAATACAGCATCATCTGTACAATATGTATTTGCTCCCAATTTAGAATCCTTAATTCATCTCTTATTAGGTGTAAAAGATGGGCATCATAAAATGTTTACAACAGATAAAAACAATCACTTAGTCAAAGTATTCATCCAATATCATTTCCCATTATAAAGCATCACTCAAAAAGCTACGGAAGCACTACATCAGCATTAATTACACAACACAATAGCAGAAGCATCACAGCAATTCTGCAGAGGGGAGCTGTTTGAAATATTGCACTTCAGATCACACCTTCAGGGAACTTTCGTTCCCCCTCAGTTAATAAGGATATAAGCACACACACACAAACACAAATGAACAAATGAAGCTGGAAGCGAGTCTCTGAATATTCATTCAATGTGCAGGGTAAACACGCTTCACAATAAAACATTATCAGCTTTATCTTGACAAGGCCGGGTACACTGAAACACAAACGAATGCATGCCCCTCTATCTTTGATTGAGAAGGAAACAGAATAAATACCTGCAAGTGCTTTTCCACCAAAGTTTTTTTTTTCATATCTGCCTTCCATTTTCATGTTTTACACTTGCCTTGTTACCATTTTACTACTTTTCTACCTCCACTTGGAGAAAAAAAGGAAATCGGTTGACTTCTAGAGAACGAAAACTGTTCTATGGTAGCTGCAATTTTGACTATCCTGGTGTATATCATCATTATATGACTGTTTAAAAAAAGAAATTGAAAAACATTGTAAGACTAGTGTGAATAACCCCAGACCAGTTTCCATTGCATTTATAAAACATAGTTAAAGAAGCCGTGCCTAAATGAAGGACGCAAACTGTGCCTGACTATAGTCATGTGCCTCAAACTGAAAAAGATTCACTTATTATCAAATTTCCCTCTAAGATGCGTACGCAGAAAAAAATCTGCGTTGCGCACAAAAAAAATTCTAACCTGTATTGAAATTAAAGTAAATACGTTAACAATTCTGTTTTGCAGTGTTAGTCAGTAAGTGACTGGCTGCTCCAGTATGGGATTAGAACGATGCCACCTTATCCCATAGTCCAGCCAATCACGTGATTCACATTCGTATACGCAGCTAATCAACGTCGTTGACAGGCTATGACAGCGTCCTTATGTGCCGACACCGATGTTTTAGCTAGCAAAGCTGCGTGGCTGATGTGGAGTGAAGCCACATTAATGACAACGTGTACAGCCATTGGAGATGTGAGCAGGACAGACGGAACAATTGAAAAAGTGTGGACTTTATACCAGTTTGTAAATTGTGTTGATAGGCCACGTAAAACCAGAGTTATGATAAAAATATCTGCAATGTTTAGTTTTCTTCCTGAATACTATCGTTGTTTACATTTACTGCGGGAAGAAACGGTAAAAACGGCGTTTTATAAGGAAAACGTTCGAAAGCACTCTCCGCCTGTGAGCAAAGATGAAACCAAAACACCCCCCACCCTTTCCCATTGGTCGAAAAATGTACCATGTGGACCAATCAAAACATGGCATTTAGTTGTTAAGAAACGGGAAGAAATTTTAGGAGTGACTGCGGTTTTGAGATGAGAGATTTGCAACACAACAAAACTATTCACTATTCATGCTAGTGAATAGTTTTGTTGTGTGTGTCAGAACAATGAGGCGACTGCTGAATGTTACAGGTGTTACAGGAGTGACACATCTCCTGTTGTCAGGCCTGCAGGTATCAGGCTGTTGTTCTCCTTTATCTCATAGTGGACAGAAATTATTTTTTGGAGTGGCACAAATAATTTGTGTGGCATCAAATTTGATGCAGAACAGCTGATTGTTCTGTAAATAGTTTGAAATGTTTATTTAAAAAAACGCCTTGGCTGCATTTTTAGTTAAACAGCTGCAAAAAACTTTGTTGTTTGCATTACTTAGTTACTTTTTTAAAATAAGTAACTATATAAATAATTGTCCAACATTGGTCATTATATACTGTATTTTGCAGACAGAGAGTTACAGGACTCTCTCCCAGACCACAGACTCAAACTCATAATACAAGTCAGAGCTTTACTAAAAAAAATAAAAGATAAAGTTGTGTTTTCAAAATCGTCGGAGTTCAAGTTATTTTTACTTCCAATAGTGTTAACACACTACACAGGTCATGAACAAGATTTTTTTTTTCATCTTCATTGTAAGTGGGCTAAAGCAGTTAATTAAAAGTAGTCTAACATAAATGCTGTAATTTGATTATTTTAATAAACCATGTAAGTTGGATGGATTCGATGCGGGCGTGACCACAGTGCACACGTCTGCTGTTGCTCACAGTGGTCCAAGGGAGTTTGTGCGTTCACTCAGACACATGAAAAATTAGAGGGAACATTGCTTATTATGTAGTTAAAGGTGCTAATAGGGGCTCATCGCTGATGATGTGGTACTTGTATTTTTATTGTATTGTAGTTCTGGTATGTGTGTCATATTTATTATTCAGTGGAGTGTGTTATGTCAGAATGAAGTCGCAGCTATGGCAAAGCAAAACAGAGTTGACCTCTATCAATACATTCCCAGGCCCTTGAGCCTTTCTAATATTAACCCCAAGTTTTAAACATCAAACAGGCCTTTAAAAGTTCAATGACTGTCCAAAATGCAGTTTCCAAAATTGTCTCTGTTAGGCTGGTTTTAAAGCCAACATTTCACAAAAAGATAGACATATGCAGTATGTGTGTAGCTTAACACCATCATTAGAGGCTAGTAAACATTGTTCAGAAAGAAAATTAGTTTGCATCAATAAGAAGCAGGCACTTTATCTAAAGACATAACTGAGACAAACATCACAGTGCAGGAAAAAGTCTCTAAGGAAGAAACGAGCAAAGAGCCTCTTTAGGATGTGACGCTGCAACCGAGGTAGCAAGAGACAGCTCGAGTTATTTGTCACCCGGCTCATGGTAAAAGTAATGAATAAATGTCACGCTATCCAGATTCGTAGCCAGGAAGAAGGGGTTGTTCACATGGCTGGTCACCCACATGATGGAAAGACTTGCTGTCCCTGGAAACTTGTGCCCAGACATAATAGACACCAAAAAGTTTTGCAAAGCTATACTGAAGTTCAGGAGTTGACGATTTTATAACAAGAACTACTTGCAGGACACAGTCATCATCCACTATTGGAAAGGTCACTTCTAAGAGGGTTTCCACCTCATCTTATGGAAGAAATGTCCTAAATATCTTACATTTCTTTACCTTTCTTTTATGTCATAAGTTTATTTCAAATGAATCCTTTTTGATTTCTGTATGTTTTCAATATGCTTTTTTTGTTGACCGAGAGTCCCTAAATGCTGATTTATCAGATTGTTAGGTTCTATGATTCTCAAATATCATAGGGTTTCCAGTACAGTCTGTGTTTTACAGTTCTGAAATTTGTGTACTGTGTTTAAAAAACAGGTCTATGCCATTTAAATAAACTCTACCAATTCTGCCAAGAGGAGCGGTCACATAGCTGCCAGAATTGTCCCAGAAACGTGTTGATGGCTAGCTAAAGTGTGTGATCGATATGCACCTTGGTCAGGGCCATTTAACCAAATCTTAATGGGGGTGTATGTATTCTTTTTCCCAGTAGGTATACTTTTGTCCCTGTGTGTATTAGAGAAAAACCTAAAAAAAAACATCTAATTTGTTCATTCAAGTCTTGTTTTTGAAAGTCATTAAAGCATGCATGCATCATGTACAGTCATTCAACCTTGGAACTTTTGACCACAGCATCAAGACTAATTGGTTCCCAATTCATTCTTCTGCCCAACAGCAACCCTGAACAAAACATTTTGAGTCATCCTTATCTGCCTACGTCTCTAAAAGTATCTACTTAATTGGGTCACAGACAGGAGGGCTGGATGGGTATGATGATGCTGAGGTAGAAAAGTTGCATTTCATGAAAACAACAGAACTGGTCGGCAACACAATGTGGGAGCAATAATGTGATATTTGCTCTTAAATGTATATGTGTATATGTATATAAAGGAGCAGTGAAAAAGTCACTAGGTCTTGGCTGCTCTTAAGCTTTGACTGCACTGTTATAAAGAATATACAGTTTTGCTTGTGTGCGTACTTGCAGATCTATCTTTGTGGGGACAAATATAGTTTGTACTCTTTAAGATGATTCTGATTTTAAGAAAAGTTTCTTTGGGAGCTTGCAAAGAAAAGCGTCTGGACTTCTTTAAGTTACTTGAAGATGTTTCACCTCTCATCCGAGAAGCTTCTTCAGTTCTACGGTCAAATGGTGGAGAGTAGGGCTGGGCGATATGACCCAAAATTCATATCTCGATATTTTTTAGCTGGATGGCGATATAAGATATATATCTCGATTTTTTTTTTTAAAGCCATAAGTTAAGAACAAAAAGAGAGTTCTTAGTCACACTGTGTCCCAGATGTCACACGGGCACTTTTATTTACATACAGCATAGATGTACATGAAGAAATTACTCAAAAATAAATTATCAGCATTTATTAAATAATCATGGTCCATAAATAAAAGAAAATGTTGTTTTTGTGCATAACAAAAAGCTCACAATTGTGCAGTCAAAATGTAAACTAATAGACGCTGAGCATAATAACAAAGAGACAGATTTCACAGCTGCACCACGTCTCTGAACAGGTGCCATTTGTGGTCCTTATACACACACAGTACGTATCACTCCGCGAGGCTCCTCCCCGGTAGCCGTAATCCTCCGACATCGAGCCGTGCAGCTCCGTAGCTTAGCAAAGTCATATTAAAACATTTTTTGACAGATTGCTGAGCGCTGTGTACCACATAAAATCGGTTCGTGGTCAGTAAGCACAACCAGAATTCATACATAAGGCGCACTGTCGAGTTTTGAGAAAATGAAAGGATTTTAGGCCGTGCAGCCCCTCCGGGCTGCATGTCGTTAGCGCGGTTAGCTCGTTAGCGCGGTTAGCTCGCTAACACGTTGACGCCGTCCAGCCCCACGCACGGGGCCATCCGCGGTAACTCGCTAACGGAGATTTTCCGCTTTCATCTTGTCATTGCCTTGTCATTGTCAGGTGAAGCTATGGGGGAGGCGGAGTTGTGTTCAGTGAAGGAGTCCACAAAAGTGGACGAAAGAGAGGCAAATCTGCGGCTCCACAAGTATAATTATAACGTAACATAGACTATATCGATATAAACGATATTGTCACATCTTATATCTCGTATGAAAATATATCTATATTTTTTAAAAAACTCGATATATCGCCCAGCCCTAGTGGAGAGTCCCAGATTTAAACCTAGTGGGAGTATCCCCCCACAGAGGGACAAAAGGACCCCCTGATGATCCTCTAATCGCCTGAGCCAAGGTGGGAAACTGGGCGTGGGTCCCAATCAGCCAGAGTTTCGGGTGTGTTCATTGTGAAACCTGGCCCCACCTTATCATGCGAATTCCTGAGGTCAGATGGCCCAGGATGTGAGTGGGCGTTAAGGCGTCTGGGAAGGGATCTCAAAACTGGATTATAGATGGCAGAGAGTTGGTGTCGTAAACCCCCGCCTCTGTTCAAAGATGGTCGCTCACAGTGGACATAGATGGCTTCTTTCACTCCTCTTTCAAACCATCTGTCCTCTCTGTCCCAAATGTGAACATTGGCATCCTCGAAAGAGTGTCCTTTATCCTTAAGATGCAGATGGACTGCTGAGTCTTGTCCTGTGGAGGTGGCTCTTCTATGTAGCATAGCATAGAAGAGCCACCTCCACAGGACAAGACTCAGCATCAGGGGGTCCTTTTGTCCCTCTGTGGGGGGATACTCCCACTAGGTTTAAATCTGGGACTCCCCACCATTTGACCGTAGAACTGAAGAAGCTTCTCGGATGAGAAGTGAAACGTCTTCAAGCAACTTAAAGAAGTCCAGACGCTTTTCTTTAGCGTCTTTAGAAAAAGCTAAAACTAAGAGGCTTTAGGATCACCTATGTCAGAATGGAAACTGTGTGTTAAGAACTCTTTAATAAGATACCAAATAGCAACTATTAGATAATGAAATAACTTGTCTACTGACATCAAGACAACATTCTGAATTAAATCACTAAAGACAACGAAAAACCATAAAACAGTATAGAGCACTTTTAATGCATTCACTCTCCTTGCTGTGAATAGAACTGCCTAAAAATGTTTTCTTTGCAACATTTAGAATAATTTAGAATCATTTAGGATGAAGGAACTCAACTACACAATGACCAAACTGTTTATGAATGTGTCTCTTTTGCTTTGATCTGGGAGTTACTATGTCTCAGTGGTGTAAATAAAAGCACTAGTTTTATGCATAGACAAGCAGCACAGTGTTTGCATGTCTGTGTGCACGTGTGTGCACGTGTGTGCGCATGCACGTGTGCATGAAACGATGACTCTAATCCCGTTCGCTCTGATTTCAACTTTCTCAATTTTTCAGCAGCATGCCTGTGGCTGAGCAGAGCTTTGACAGTTAATTCAATCAGTTTCAAACCAAATGCTCTTCTTCAAAGCCAGACAATAAGACACAGGACAGTATCTCAACGCAAGACTCAGTGTCCATGCTTACATTATGCTCGCAATAATGCATTCATATTTCTTTTAGTTAGATTTTTTTATACCATATAAGTCATATTTCAGGCCTGGAAATAGTTTTTAAATGAAATGAACAAATCTTTTCTAATTTTCTGCTGAAATAATGTTACAATATTTTCATAACAATCATGGGAAAAAATTAGGCATTGAGTTGAGGTGAGGGTAAGGTGTGTGCTTTGCAGTGTTGGTTTGTAAGGTATGCCCCTCAGCAAGCTTCTGGAAGCTGGCCAATCAGAAAAAAGTTTAAGTTTAAGAGTGCAGGGTCTTAAAGGGCAGGAGCATAGATCAGTGTTTCCCAACCTTTTTCAGCCACAGCACATATTTCACATTAGAAAAATCACACGGCACAACACCAAACAAAAATGTCACAAAAGCATATTGATTATTTTCCCCCAAACACCAGGTAAAGTAGAATTGGCTCGGTTTGTCCCCAGTATACCTTTTTTGCTTTCTTCTGATCACCACTCATGCTAGGGCCTTCATCTGGGTCGGAGTTTTCTCCAGGATCCAGGTCAGACTGACTACTTTTTCTTTTAAAATATTTATCTATTGCTATTATGCGCTGCGTTGTCTCACTCGCAGCATGACTATTATGTAATTTCTTCTTCGTCTTCTTCTATTTTACTGGCAGTTGGCAACCAATTTAATTAGAGCAGGTAGTTGTACTGCCCTCTAGTGGAAGAGAATGTAATTGTTCTGCCCGTTACTCACCCCGATCGCTTAGATTACTAGTCAGGAGGAACCAGAGCACACCTATGTGCCGCTGCACAGTGGTTGGGAAACACCACCCGGCTCCCTCCCACAGTCCAAAGACATGCACCTAGTGAGTATAGGTTAACTGGAGACTCTAAATTGCCCATAGGTGAATGTGAGTGCAAATAGTTGTCTGTGTCTATATGTTAGCCTGCGACAGACTGGCGACCTGACCAGGGTGTACCCCGGGATAGGCTCCAGCGCCCCCACGACCATGAAAAGCATAAGTGGAAGAAAATGGGTGGATGAAGTATGGGTAACTGATGACCTAAGCCTCACAGGGTTAACAGAAAGCTACTGATACAACAGCCCCCACAGGAGGTTCTTCCAGCCCTGCAGATGACGTCTACAGCTTTGTTAGAGCCTCTTCACATGGAGTTACTCACTTTGCCTGCATTGGCCATCCTATGAGAATAAATTTCAGTGGGTTGATTTTATAGAAATTGTCTAGTTTCTCAAATAATGCATGCTTAGCTTGTGGCTAAAATGCAGACACCAAGGACAAATGGTTACTTATGTTATACTTCTTTGAATTCCACTTTCCTGAAGGGTGCGCGTGTAGCTGGTGCATTATAGAGTAGTAACACAAAAACAGGGCACGCTGAGAGCCTTGTGCTCATCATCTGATAATTAAATTTACATCACTTATACACAGTTAGGCACTAGCTAGCTATAAACAGCTACAACAATGTACTGCACATTACTACTTTTTAAAATGAGAGGGTTCAAGTTTTGAATTTTTTTTTTAAAAAAGCTTCTACCAACATGTTTTCACTTGTTGGATTTCTGACAAATGAAACGCACCCCAGTACTCACGACTGGTGAATGTCAGCCTGAAATTTTCTATTAAGACATACGAGAGCAAAGGGCTGACACCACACTTAACCACACACCATGAAATCAACTGTGTCTGATTGTGAGCAGCTGCTCTTGAAGGCCAGCTTGCATGTTAGTAGGGTCCTGAATTTCTTATGTGTGTTACATGGCGCACTGCCCTTCAGTTCCTTGCTTAGTTTTGGGTTACAGTCTCTAATGCTAATGAGACTAAAGACTCTGGCAGTGTACACTGTAAGCATAGAGCCCCTGGTCAGTTTTGTCCAGTGACAAATCCAATAAAGTCTTTAGCAGTGATGACAAAAAGGGAAAAGCCACTACTGCTGTGAGTAATTTCATCGTGGACAGAAAGCAAGAAAAATCAAGAAAGAGTGTAATCTCAAATACAGCTTTATTTCATTGCCCAGCTCTGGTTTTACAGACAGCTACGGTGTAACATGTCAAATGCTATTCCAACATTATTCAAACCAGCTGACCTCAGTTTTTAGCAAACCTTTTGACAGTTGCTACATGGACAAATCAGACAAATAAAAGAACTGCTCAAAACAGAGTCAAACAACTATGTGGACATTTCAGAATCCAGCACCAGATCAACATTCCCCAACACATTTTGCAAACATACAGCTTGTTTCTATGATCAGGCGTGATCCATGTGGGCATCAGATAAGATGATTTTCGACACTGTTTGCCTTGCGTGACTCTCTAACAGGCTCCTTTTCCTAGTTTTGTTCCCCTTAGGTGGTTTAAACCACCTTATCTGTCATTCACTGTCAAAATCAGCTGGCAACAATAGGCTTATCATGGCAATACTGGCCCAGATAAGTATGGCATCTCCTCTATTTATTTCAGTTTGTTCATGTTTTTGTGAACACTGTCATTTCATGAAGAAAACCGTGAGAAAAGGAATATATAAGAAATCAATCCAAACAAGCCGACTCACATGATTTCAGCCAAGATCAGGTTAGTGTGTGGTAAGACACTGATACTGGCGTTGTAGGTATGTCGTAGTACACATGCAGCACTTACTAAAATGTAGTAACAAAACTGAGTTAAGACTGGAGTCAGACTTTTGTCTCACCTGGCCATGAAATGCAGATATGAGTATGCAGAAGATCCAAAAATAGCTCAATTCAGGCTTAAGAACACTAAGGCTTCATAATGCTGCATTTTTCTATTATAGATATGACATATAACAATTTTAGATGGCAAAATTAAAGGCAAATTGCAGTTGAGCTAAGAGTAGTCGCTGCTTTATTGTTCTTGGCAGCACATGGGGACATGGGGAAGTGGTTTTCTCTAACAATTCTGGTTAACCTTTTGCTTCATTTAGCAACCATAGCAACATATTTTGTTTGCAAAAGCAAAGCAACACTTACACTCTCACCAATGTCGGTGCAGGAGGGGGCTTCATTTGATTCCTGAAGACCTGAATCTAAGCTCATTTTAACTTGACACCGATGTGTAGCCATGTCGGCATGGTGATTTCCCTTAATTAAAGACTTGTTACTGAATCATAAATCGTCTGTCGATATTTATGATAAATAAAGTCCAGCTGAAGACCTGATATATAGATATATAGATGTTGATATACTCACCATTTATCTGTCAGCTCACTGTGAGCAGCAAAGAAAGAAACTGAAGCTGTTCGTAGCCTCGTTGTGAAGAATGATCTCTTGTCGATCACCAGAATGAACTTTGGTCTAAGCGTTAAACTAACAGGATAATAACATTGTGTACGGCTGGCCCACCACCAAAGTTGCCTAATGTAGCACTCAGATGAAGGTATCATTTTAAATGGGACACAGCTACATCTCATGCATATGCGTTCTCAAATCTCATTTTATGTCATCTCCTGCCAAAGAGAGTGCAATTGCTGTCTCTTGATTACAGGTATTATGTCCTTCTTTTTCAGTCCTTAAGGACGTACATTATGTCTGCAGGGAGCTACATACACATGTGAATATCGTGTGATTGCAGAGCACATATCCGTGGCGACAGCTTATGATTATAGCTCAGACACAGTAATGCAAGCCGCTGTCAGCAAAAGGTACCAAAAAAGCGCCATCAGCCAGTCATCAAGTACCATCTCCCATGATAAATTCACTGCATGCATAAGTGCATAATACATAATATTATCTCATTTATATCTTGATCTTGACTCTCCTCCAATTAAGCACTCTGGACTTTAGTTTTAAGCAGGTGCAGTCCAAATAAGAACAGACATAAACCTCTCTGAAATCATATGAGACTCCTTTATGTGTTGACATTTTCCTCTTCATATCAATGCATAATCTAGGACACACCACATCGCACATTAAAATGCAACTTTATGCAATAAAATCGGAGTCTGGACAGGACCAGATTAGTGGATGATTCTTGATCATGTCATGCTTCAAACTCCTTTTCTTTCTCACTGTAATCTCACTGAATTGAAACCTCTGAAGCATCCTGCGCTCCATTAAACGTCTCCAGGCTTACTTTCTTTTTTTAGGAAAAACCAACCCAAACAATCTTCTCTACAAAATCAAAATAATATTATGCAGTCTATAAGCAGGATTATTATAAGGCGCTGAAGCGGTTATGTAAATGGCTTAAACTATGGCTTTCTCAGTGTTTGCTGTATAGTCAATGGTGTGCAACTCTCAATATACTCAAATAATGTGACCTGGGAGAAGGTCTGTTATCCTAATGGTGCACCAAAATCTTTTTAAAATATCAGTGAAAAGGTCACTCCAACTGTATGATTTTTATTCCACCCAGCAAAAACTAACTGAAAAGACAACTTTACCAACATCATTAGAGGGATATCAGGATTTTGTCGCTGTTTTGCATCGGCTTCATTTTTTTAGGCACAGAGGTCACAGAGGTCATGCTGCTTCATCATGGTGAAAAAAAATTGCCTGGTTGAAAGTGTAAGCCATATGACGAAGTGAATAACATCCATTTCCAAACAGCAGGTAATCGTTTTAAGCACTAAACTGCCAGTCATGGATGCAATGCCAGCCTGGAAATGCTGACTTTTTGCTTTAAGTATGGCTCTGTAGATTTGTTTAGATGTCAATTAAATTAAAGAATCCCAATTTTAGCCTACATACCTGCTATCGAGACATTGTTTGGACAACAGAAAGTTACCCAGAGGAAACATGAAGTTTAGGTTAAAATGCAGCTGATTCACATCAAGAGGTAAATGCAGTTCAATAAAAATGGGAACTATCTATTAATGATCTTAATTACATGAATTATATATAATATTGTTGACTGTTATTAATGAAGCCGCTCACTCCTATTATATTCCCAAAAAATGTAATAAATAGAGAGCAGCAGCAAACATTTCAGCCAGTTTCATAATGTAGTAACATAACTTACTTGAAACTCGAACGTCTCATCAAACAGTGGGTCATCCTGGTTCTGAGCAGCAGTGCGAGTCCGCTGCTCAGCACAGTCAGCTGGTACTCCATGCAGCTCCAGAACCACATATGGGTCAATAACCTCTCCTTTAGCCCCTGAACCCTGGGGCTTGGGTAGGTTATGGGCACTGATAATCTGCAGAGTAAAACACAAGCAGCTTATGTTAAATTTGTTTTACACTTTTGCGTTTTAGTGTATTTAGAGCAGGGGTCTCAAACTCACGGCCCAGGGGCCACGTCACCCCTGCTTGTATATTGACCTGAAGAAATATAATGCAATTTGGCCCTTGAAGTGACTTTTTCTGTGAGGGAGGATTTGTTTGTTGTTGAGTCCAATGTTAAAATAAGTTCTTTAAAAAGCAAAAAATGATTTAATGTGAAGGCAACATGAGGACAAACTTGTTGTTAGTTATTTGTAGAGAAAACAGTTTTCACTGGCAGTCACAAACTAATGTGTACACTTATGTCTGCATTTTTATTTTGTTAAATACAAACAAAATTATAATTATATAATTAAAGTGCTGCCACGTGTCCGGCCAGAAAGAGGGTACCAATTTGTTTATCTGGTAGTTCAATGAAAGGCTTCAGTTGAGAGTGAGAAGAAAAAATGCTTTCACGTTTGCAGTTTTGTCTTGTTATAGAATATCTGAAACTTACAAAAAAACAAACAAAACACTGCATTTTCAGAAATATTTGTGGATGTCTTCTTTGTTTGCTTGTTTTTTTGTACTACTTGAACACTAAAGTGGCTCTCACATGAGGATGACAGTGCCAGCAGTGTCCCACAGCTCTTTGACGTTTGAGACCCCTGATTTAGAGGGTTGAACAATGTAATGTAATCTAGTTTATTTTAATTTAATCTCTGTTACAATGCTCATAAAAAAGGGTTTTGCTTGTGGCAAACATTGCTCCTATGGGCAATTTAGGATCATCAACAAACTTAACCCCACTAACTGCCTGCATTCCAGCTACCATAGGGCGAGAGGCAGGGTACACACTAATGCAGGGCTAACACAGGATACTGAATCGAATAGAGAGCAAAAGTACATATCCCGATTGCCACAGGTTAGAGTCATCTCATCACCTCAGAGGGTTAGTGCGACAGAATGAAAAATGTAATGTTGGGGAAAAACAGAGTAACATCTAGACCTTAATACGAAGGGTCTGAGGTGGGACACCTGGCACGCAGCCCTGCGTGTGGGCACTGAAATACGACACTTCATCCCGCATCACGGCAGGTCGGAGAACATAACCACAGCCTCCGTTCTGTGTGAAGCGGCCTCGGTGAAGGTCCAACATTGCGCCAGGGGTCTGTTGATTTAAGGCCACAAGTTGGACTCCTCCTTTCCAGTACCCTTGTGGGTTAGGGTTGCTGGAGTCCAGACGCACGGAGCTGGGTCGTACTCTGGTTAGGGTGCGCTTGGTAAACATAACAAGGTCCTCTGGGCTTTCACTGGTCAGCCGTCCAGCTTCTCCTTCGCCTAGAGAGCACAGTGTCCAGTAAGGCAGCTCGGGAGCCACCGGTGTGCTGGGAGAGGATGGACTACTGGGGGGAGTCTGCTGCTGAGCCTGCTTGTGACTGGCTCGCTGGGCATAGAAGCTACGACTTCCAGTTCGAGCAATAGCCACCAGGTCTGACAGCTCTTTGTGGAGACGGAGCTTCCTAGGTTGAGAGGGTGGAGGCACCACCAAGACCACACCCAGTTCCTCCTCACCGGGTATTGTCATTCTTCTTCCTGCCAGAGGTCCACCTCCGCCTATCTCCTCATCTTCCTCAGACACTTCCCCATCACAGCCTTCATGGTCTGGAGGGAGTTTCTTCCCCACTATAACAATGCGTCCCTTAAGTTGTTCAGGCGAGGGTAAGGTTGTAGCTCGTCCTCCCAGGCTGACCGGCAGGGCTTCTGGAGTGTAAAGGCGTGATCCAAACACCTTCCTCAAGCTCTGTGCCATGGTGTGCTGCTGGTCTGGGGAGCAACGGTGACACAGGTACAACAAAAGAGGGTACTGAGAGGTCAGGAAGGCGTATTTATTGACCACCTCCAGAGCAGAGCGGATAGTGACTGGTGCATGGTGGTGGTGATGATGATGGTGATGATGATGGTGTCGTGGGATATCAGGCCCACAGTCAACCCCGAGCAAAGGCTCCCCCTCTGGGCCATCAGTTACTCCCAACTCCAGGCATCTGCAACCAGACTGCAAGGCTTTGATCAGTCCTCCAAGATCTGCTCTTCCATGGACCTGGTCATCCAACAGGTAGGAGCGGTATGAGGTGCTGAGGGTGAAAAACAAATCAACAATAAATCATTCAGCAACACAAATCATGTGTCATTTTAATATTACTAACATTTAATTCAATGTTCAATGATCTTTTTCTTGAAAAATATAGGCAAGAGGGAAAAATATACAGAAATCAATAAACTTTCTAAAGGCTTAACAGGCAGTCATGATTTCGGAGCGTTAACGCTACTCCATTACTGGGACGCTTAGCAAGTGCAGTGTTTCCACCAGCACCAGGTCCTTGCCAATAGAGCCATAGACCAGGGATTTAAAACCTGTCAGACCAACCTGAGCACCACCTAGGAAAGTCTATAATTTAATGTCCCACACACGGATGCTGGAGTGCTCATCAGGAACTCAAAAGGAGACAACGCTGGAGGCCAACTCCAAGGCAGTCTCACAAGTTACCATCAAGTGTTAAATATACCAAGGTGATGGACTGTCCCACTGCTGTTGTGCATTTGCCTCTGTGGCAGGGTGTGTGGCTCATCTGCATGGGAGGGGTGGAGCAGTCGAGGCTGAACCACACAGCTGTTCTTCATCACCTGGTCATGCCTTTCCTATTATTTGCCAAGACCTGTGGTGTGGAGGGAAGAAGGCAACTGGAAAGCTGCTCTGATAAAAGCATGAAGGACACTGAAAATAAAGACTTGCAACGCAGTGTGCTTCGGGTCCTTATGTTGTAATCCCCTCAATCAGCTCTTTTCAAAAAGTTGATAGGGATATAAATTAAGAAGTTTAGTGTCCATTAGACACTTCTGGGACATGGATGGCATCAAGCTGCATGCCAGGAGTGACTGATCCACCTCACCAGGATCTACAGTGAGGACATTTGGATGTCATTTGGACTGGATAAGTGTAGCTGAATGGCTGCAAATAGAGGGAAGGTAAAGGGTTGGAGCTGTCCATAAGAAGACTTATGGAGCTACAAGTACCTGGGTGTCTCACAGACCCACGGGAAGCATGATGAAGGTGCAAGGTCAGCACAGCCAAATACCTCCAGAAGGAAAGACAGGTACTGGAAAGCTAGCTGAATGGTAGAAATAAGAGCCAAGGAGGCAGAGGAGGAGATGGATGCCATCAGTGGCATCTATTTCCTCAAAAGAACTCCTTACAATGCGTGGAGCTCCACACGAAGTCCAAGACCTCAAGAGCAAGGATTAGAGCCAAAACATGAAACATCCACAAATACATCACCCCCAAGGTGAGCCATTCCAAGAGTGCCTCAGGCAACTGAAAACAGCGGGTGATGAGAAAGAGGAAGAGGAATGACCAATCCCCTGCATGGGATGTACCATCGACAGACAAAGGAAGTGCCTGACATTCTACCAGTGGCTAGAAAAGGCAGAGCACCTGATCCACAGAAGCAGGAGTCTACCACAGCCAACAGGACCCAAGTTGCAGGTTGTGCAAAGGTGCCCAGAGAATATCCAGCACATGGTAGCAGGATGTAGGATGCAAGCTGGGATAGTGTCTCCACTCAACAGCAGCAACCGGGCCTTGCTGAAGAGTGTGTTTATTGAAGGACAAGCACTGTGGAATTCCCAGTACCAGTGTCATTGTGAGTTTTTGACTGTCCTGCTGAGTTTTCTGCCTCCTCCTCTCAGCCACTGAATACAACCCACATTACAGCAGCCAGCCTTGAAAAAGCAACCAGTCCCTGAATTAATTCAGAGTGGCATACAGACATGATGTAATAGTGTAACAATGTGGCTTTAACTGGTTTTAAATGAAAATTTAAAGTAGTATACATGATAATGTGTTAAAATATGCAGTCTACAACATTTTTACAACGCACATTTTGCTCTATGGTGTTATTAAAGGCCATTTCTAGATCTTCAAACTGGCTGCTCATTTTATACACTCTGACTAGTTCTGACTAGCTTCACCTCAGAGGTGGGGACACTTGTTTCATTCGTCTAAAAACATAACAAATATGTAATTCCACAAAAACATATAGCATGTAAGCCCCTTGGCCTTAAAGTAATGTTTACTTGCTTTCTCACCAGGTGTTTTGACCTGTAATGGCAATGTACATTTCCAGTAGAAAATCACCTGCAATCCCACTGAAATTGTGACAACATGCTAATTTGCGTCAAATCGCCTTTGCTAACCTTTTAGCAAAATACGAGTCTTCATCGCCTGTGACATCCAGAACACAAAAACTAATTACAATCAAGAAAGCACTGGAACACACTAGGAGCATGACACAACTGACCTTAAAGCTGAACACAATTCAAACTGAGCACACTGCCAGTAAGACTTTGTAAAACAGGAAACAGACAGAATTACATCACCTCTAATAAAAACAGAAGCTGGAACTAAGCACTAAAGACTCACAATACTAAAGAAGCACATGAAGTAAAAGTAAATCAAACAGAATACTTTGATGTAAAAGACCCAGAACCATGACAGCTGCGAGTTTTACACTGGACAGAGTAATGTTGAAATGTTTTGCGCACCTGTAACTAAAACGTGTTCCTTGTGGTATTTGTTTGGTGTTGAGATGTACTCTTAAGCCCATCAGATTTGCAGGGGGTTTGCATAACTATACTTATATATACAGTACATTTAACAGCTCACCTCATTTTCTGGTGTAGAAATCATTTCTGGTTTGTTTGTTTGTTTGTTTGTTTGTTTGTTTGTTTGTTTGTTTGTTTGTTTGTTTGTTTGTTTGTTTGTTTGTTTGTTTGTTTGTTTGTGCACTCCTAGTTTTTTCTTTAACTGGTTCAGAAAAAGAACCCTTTTAATTTTGTTTGTTTTTTTAAAAGATGTCATGTTGATCTGTTTGACTCACCTGATGTAGTAGTGGGACAGAGGCATGTTCATATCCTGGCAAACCCCTAGTTGCTCTGGGTCAAGCAGCTGGCATTCTGGAGACTGCAGGTAGCGGGCAAATCCATCCAGACCCAGCAGCCCTCTCTCCTTGCCTTGAGCAGAGGGCTCATAACGCCTCAATAGTTCCCAGCAGCCCTCAGTGGTAGCCAGAGACAAACCCTGCTCTGTCTCCAAGAAGAGCCGGAGGTCCTGAGGGTCCAGACACTCGCGGTCTTTGGACAGTTGCACCATTAGGAAGTAGACATCTGGCCGTGTGCAAAGCTCGCAGAAGGCTTCCTCAAATTCCTCACGTGTCACGTGGGAGGTCAGCTTTTCCTTGCTGCGCTGGATCTCCTTGAAACGGAGACGCACCTGAGGAAAAACAAAGCGGAAGTGGATGAAAATAGGAAAGTGTGGACAGTTAATTAAGCAAGAACTTCAGTTATTATGTCTCATTCATTCAGTGAAGTTGGCAAAGAGGATTACATTTTACTTGTCTTTTTTCATTAAGGATATTAAAGCGAGCCACATTCAATTATATAACACAATGTAGCCATCGTTTCTGTCTACTCTGAATTCTCCTTTCTGTATCTTCTGTGTTCTCGCCCATGTGTGCCAGTGCAGACATTTATATTCTCTAAGTTTCCTAGCTTAGTCTGTGTGTAAGCAAATAAGGCACGAGGCAGGGAAAGGGAGAAGGAGCGGTCCTGCGTGAGGCAACAGCAATCCAAAAGAGAAAAGCAGAACAGCCACAAATCCGTCATCAAGAGGGATTAAATGTCCTATTGCTCCAATCAATGTTATTTGGAAACACATCACTTAGCTGTGATTGTAGCTGAACATGTCGTTCTGAAATGCAGTCCTGATTGCAAAGAGCTTAAATGATGATGCTGTTTTTTACAATGTGTAAGTTCTGTTAATGCACAATATCTCAGCAGCTCTGGGGGTTAGCATTATGGGTATAAAACCTAGAGCAAATCGTTATGACAGAACTCAAATGTTCCAGTTATTTCTGAGTCAGTAAGCTTTGTGTGACAGCCTCCTTCTCAACTTTCTCTGTTCAAAGATTTAAAGATCATCAGGCTCCATATTTTCTGTTTAATTCTGCAGATTTAATGTGCAACACAAACACACTAGAGTTTCAGTTTTAGTGAACAGCAGCTGTGGTTTTTCTACAGTTTTGACCCTCACTTTCCTAATAGTATAGCCAACAGTTATGGAGCAATATTAGCAGTCATCTGATATCATATCCTTGATTATAGAACCAAAATAATTCTCTTTTTGCTAGGTTTTTGGTCTCCACCAACTTCCAAAGGAAATCTGGCTTGTGCTGCTCTGATAATGTCTGAAGGCAGTCTCTAACTCTGTCTGTGTAGCTGGAGCTTACTGTTACTCTTAAGTCAAAGAAAATACAGCTTCAGATAAGAATACATTTATGCACTGGTGGTGCTTCATATCTAATACTGCAAGTCAAGTTTCTGTGGTATTACATATTTGTCACCTTGGCCTCCTTGATACCAGGGCACAGTTTGCAGATGGTGGCGACTGCTACGTCCTCTGACACGATCCCGTAGCCATCTTCATCGACCTGGGCAAACTCTGCTGTCAGCCACTCGCTCCTCATCTTGCTTCCCAGGCTTCCTTCAACGGCCACCCCCCCTCCTTCACCTGGTCCTCCTCCTGCTACACCTCCCCCAGCCCCTCCTACGATGGAAGGATGAGCCAGCAGGTAACGAAGGCCTGTTACCCAGATGTTGGCCACATCAGCTGACAATGCCACCAAGTCTAGAGACTGTAGGGAAACATGGATAACTGGTTTAATGGCTGGGTGTACACTAGTGATTTTCTTCGTTTATATGTTTATACACAGATGTTTTGACACTATTCTTCTGCTGACACACATTTCTTTTTCCATTCTTACCTGGTAGTCATCTCCATGTATGATAGAGAAGGCTGCTTCTTCAGCCAGATGTTCGGAGAGAGGGCCATTGTGGAGGAAGGTCTCGGTGCTCTTCCCAGTGCGGACCTCACGAATGCTGGAAACGTCAAGCCGAGCCCGGTCTCCATCTTTCTTGGATGGCTCCCAGCGTAAGCAGCTCAAGTCTGGATCCAGTGTGTAAAAACGACAGTAAACCCTAGAATTGGGCCGGATCTTCTTCAGTTCACACCCTCCCTGCATGAACGCCAAACAGTCGGCTGCACTGCTGACCTGGAAATTAAAATCACCAAAAACACGTTACTGTCCACACGTGAATTTTCTTTATTCCAGACAAAATATACTTTCAATTTATTGGAATATGTCCTATTAATGTCTCTGTGTCGGATATTAATCTGGTAAGGAAAAGGAAGAAATTGTTAAACAGGAATGGTTTTACAGGTGGAGACAGCTGACATTTATTCCCCCTCGACTTTTATGTTTCTTCACTGGTTTTGCATTTAGCTGGGTTAGTTTCGCTATTGGTAGAATGAGGCCATACCTCGACCCTACAGAGGTTGCAGCTCCTTTCTCCTTTGGCAGGTTTGCTGTGTCTCCTAGCACAGTCAAAAGAGCATGGAGGCTATAGTAGGAGGCAGCCAGTTACTCTAGGAGAGCTGGACAGATAGGAGACTGGTCCTGCTCAAGGGTTATGGACGTATCAGCAGCACCAGTATCAGCTGCTTTGTGCAAGGAGGAACAGGAAGAGCACCGCCTGAGCTAAGTTCAATAAGGTCTCACATCTGTCCGCTCCCAGGTGCTGCCAGCTAAATCTAAGCCTTATCACTCCCACTTTCCCACGCTGTAAAGTTGTTTGTGTCCAATCACCTTCTCCCGGCCTTGCTCTCCCTGCTCTAATCCCTTTCACAGCTGGGATTCTGTTCCCCTGAGATGGGCCAAACACCTATCTATACTCTGTCTCTTAATAAATCATGTTCATTCTTTGTAATGATCTCTCCTTACTGAAATGACCTCCAGCAGGACACTGGTGTGAAAGTCTGTGACCAGACAATCAAAAAAAGACTTCATGATGTCCTCTACTGGGCCGTGTGTCTCATCTATGAACTTTGTCTGTTGTCTTCCTTTTTCATCCTGCCTCCCAGCTCCATCGAGGGAGCCTCGACCCTCACATACATCCCTGCCTCCTGGATTTATTCAGCAGTACTACAGTTGGTACCGTATCATATGCTTTCTGCAAAAAGACAGTGCAACACCTTCTGAACTTCTTTCCTTCTTGATCAAAAGTTGGATATGTAATGCTCTTTCTTGGCATAACCTTCATGATTTAACATGAAATCATTTCTAAATGTAATACTAATACAGTACAGTAGCCTAACACATTTTTCTGCTTCCCTACAGAGCAGCAGCATACCCCCCCCCCCCCCCCCTTTTTTTTTCAAATGGTACCCACATCTGTAAGTCTCTTTACAGGGAGGGACACATCTTTTTTCATTTTCATTCATCTACAGTAACATCTTCTAACTGTGGGTGATGCAGTTGACGACAGCCAGGTTAGTTTTGATGTTTTCACAGAGGAGTGTCGCTGCTTCCTTCTATCATAACAGCTACAACATCAGTTGCAACACCAGCAAATTTATGGCCCAGTGTGTGGCTGAGAGTCACTAGTGGCAACACGCCCTTGGTTCTGGTACAGCACCATGTGTCTCATGTAGACGGCAATAGATTTGATATTTATCACCATTATTGCAAACAGGTGGCATATAAGTGCCTACTTGAGCCAGTTCAAGGGAAAACTAATAGCCATCTGACTGTCTGATTGCTGTATAATCCCTGTTTTATCGTGGTCTTGGCACACCAAAGTAAATGTGAAGACAGTGACTGGACTGAGTGGTCAGGCAAGGAGATCACAAGTTGACTGCAGTCTACAGGCATTGTTTTCCCTAATGTAACTGTAATGTAACTTCCCTTGAGATAATCAGAATTCCCTTTAAGATTCTGCTTAATCTATGTGAAACTGATTTTGATCATTTATTTCCAGTTTACCTTCTTTTCAGAGGGCATACTACTGAAGGACACCGTCTTCTTCCTGCCTCCGCCCACCTTTTGCACTGAGGGGTCCTGAAGAAAGACAAAGACAGATGGGCTGAAGGTCAAAATGAGAAGCATCAACATGCAGGATGTACACAGTCATAACAGTCATAAGTCAACCTGGAAAATTAGGATTGGGAGAGAAGTCCCTCCTGGTACTCCTGATATTCCAGGGAAAGGTGGAAAATCTGTTTTCCTTTCAACAAATCTGAGGCATGGCTTAAGAAAGACCTGGGACATGAAAAATATTCACTGGTAGGAAAATATTCAACGTTTTGAGCATTTTGAGCAGTGGAGAGGCCGAGGGCAGCAGAACTAACATAGAAATACTGTTATTTCCCTTTTGTTACAACACACACACACACACACACACACACACTTTCTGGACAATGTTTTTGCACAACACTGGTCACTATATTCTTCATTTCCAGTTAATACTTGTACAGCTGCTGTTATTGTGTATATATTTATTTATATTTAGATTTCTTCATACATTCTTATATAGTTCTATACTGTGTATTGTGTATTTTGTTGTACAGTTATTTTATTTTCAACTTTAATTTATATATTTTATCTTATTCTTCCCAGTTAAATTTACCCTTCATTCTAATTTGTGTTGTACAGTTATTTCATTTTTAACCTTAATTTATATTTTATTCCTTCCTAGTTAAATTTACCCTTTTTAATTTTTCATATTTATTTCCTATCTTATTCATAGCCTTTTCCTTTTTTTGTTTTCTTTAGGTCACGAGCAGTTGTCCAAGCATTTCACTACATATCGTACTGTGTATGACTGTGTACGTGACAAATAAAATTTGAATTTGAATTTGAAAAACACACACACCTGTTTTGAGCCCTGCTGGGATTTTGAATTCCTGCCTCTGTCTTTGTGTCAGACTGATTGGCAAGTTCATGTGCAAATGTCATTGTTTACTTTCATTAGAGCTACTGCAAGGAATTTTTAACGAAGGTCCCGACAATGGCTTGTCTCTGATTTCTAATGAGCTCTAACCACTGGAGCTAAAATGATAGCAGTAATTGCAACTGGCATGGAGTGCAGAGTTGGCCACCTCTCTGCTGTACACTCCTTTACTTTGGTGCTCAACCGGCAAGTAGTGCTTCATTTGTACACATATAATATACTGTAACAGAAGTCTGCTAATAGTAACTGTTCTCCTCCTTAAATATTGGAAATACACTCGCTTCATTGGGTAAGCCTATTCTACTGCTCGTTGCCTGCTCATCAACATCGCATGGCAGCAATTCTCTGACTTTAATAATAATAATAATAATAATACAATTTATTTGAGAGCGCCTTTCAAAAATCCAAGGTCACCTTACAAAAGAACAACATTAATAAGATAAGATACCTTTATTAGTCCCACAAGGGGAAATTTCATAAAAGAAGCAATAGTCATAAAATACATAAAATAAGTTAAAATTGCAAAGCAGAACTTGACAACAGGTAAAATCAGCACTAAAGCGAATAAGGCAGTGTGAACAGATGTGTTCAAACAGGTTGTGTTAACTTCAGTGTTGACTTTAGTCAACACGACCGCTAAATTTCAAACCCAGCATCAGAATGGGAAAGAAAGGTGATTTAAGCCAGCGGTCCCCAACCTTTTCTGTTCCACAGACCGGTTTAATGTCAGAGAATATTTTCACGGACAGGCCTTTAAGGTGTCACTGATAAATACAACAAAATAAATGATACGACCAAGACAAAAACTGTGGTATATTGTAAATATAACAATAAACGCAAATTCACTGTGTGGTTGTGTAACTTTATTAGCAGCGCCCTCCTGAGATGCACCAACAACATTGAGAGTAACATCCTCCTCTCTGCCCCTTAATGCTCTCTGGTCGCTATGGTAACACGTAAATGTTTCTTTCAAAGTAAGACACAAAACTACAACACGGGAAAAGACCCAGGGAAACCGAGTTAACGATAAAAACCCTGAAAACCATAAATTTCACATCTGAGCCTCATCTCTCGCGGCCCGGTACCAAACGACTCACAGACGCTTATTTAAGCGACTTTCATATGAAAGTAAAACTGAATTGAACTCAACTGTCACGGTCCTGGGTCGGTGACCCAGTGCTTTGAGTTTCTTGTGTCTCTGAGTTTTTGTATTATGATCTTAGTTCTCTTTGTTGCCCCAGTTTATTCTATAGTCTAGCGCTTTGGCTTTCTTGTATTCTGTTTAGTTTTCTGAGTATTTAGTAGCTGTCTGTGTCTCTTTGTTGTTGTTCTGTGTTTCTTAGTTGCTCTGTCTCCCCTAGTCAAGTCTGCACGCCGGAGGCCCAGCTGTTTTCGCCCACTTCCCCTTCCCGTAGGAAGCGGCGCAGATGCCGCCATAAAATGGACGATGTTAAGCAACTCCCGGTGGTGAGTTACAATGATTATTTTTCTCCCGCTTCTATGGACATTAAAAACAATAGACTCACTCCTGATCCTGTCGATGTGTCAGTTCACATCAAAAGTTCAATCCTGTTTCTAGTGATTTTGCGTTTGGGTCCGTTTCCTCCCTGCACGCAGCCGGATCATGACATCAACATCACAAAGAAATAGCAGATCCTAGACTTTACTCAGTAGCAACTGATTTAGAAACCCTGATCCTAACAGTGTGTAGCTGAAGAATGGAAAATATCACAGTGTAGCTACAGTCAGCTTTATGTAATATTTCACTATGTCATCTTTACCTGTAAGCACCCTTTAAAAATGTTTATTATTATTATTATTATTATTATTGTTAATACTGAAATATAAAAGTCATCAACTATCATATGAAGCACCTTTTCAAATAATTGTAGCAGTCAAGAAATCCTTTGCATGCTCTTGTCTCAAAAAGAAACTGTACTTTTACTTGAGTGTTTCTTTTGAAATATTGCTCTGATTTTTACAAATGATTTTTTTCTTTGCAGGGAAAAAAAACAGGAAGCCTACACAACAGAGACAAGGACAGGACAAACAGAGCAGTGATTGCCTCTGAACAAAAGAAAGGGAACAAGGCAAAAAAAAGAGGAAGAGTTGAAATCGTTGCCTCGTCCTATTCGGTACATTGATTTCCAATTCCCATATCCGTACACCTCCCAGTACACAGAGACACGGATAAGCAGCAAGGTCAGAGTTTTAAATGAGAGCTTGTTTGTCTTTATTCACTTTACTGTGCCACAGAATGTCTTTTTCATTACATTGGTCAGCAGAGGCCGGACAGAAGAGCTTACAGAAAACAGGTCAGTGGGTATTTAGGTGGACAGATCAGAGTGGGGAGTGGCCATAAACTGCGTCTCTTTGACTGTGCTAGTGATGCTCTGGGGCAGTATGGACAGTTGAGAACATTGATGTTGGTAGCTGTCGTTACTAATCCGGCATGTGCACGTTGCGAGACTACATGTTTCCACTAGGGCTGCTCGATTATGGCAAAAATGATAATCACGATTATTTTCACTGAAATTGAGATCACGATTATTTGACGATATTTATTTAACCCTTTAAGACCTACTATGGAACCAAGTCCACCAGAGCTTATATTATTTTTTTTTTTTTTTTACATGCTGTAGTGCCATTTGTGGGAGCATTTCAAGTTGCTATACATCAATACAACTGTTATAGCCCATATTTTAATAATATGTATGCATTAAGTCCATAGTAATTACATAAATTGCAAAAAAGTGCAATAAACTACAAAAAAAATTGAAAATCGCTTTTGTTTTGTTTACATATATTTCTACTTGGAGAAGTTTAAGAGGTTTATCCCTCAAAACTTTAAATACAATAAAGTTGCAAAAAATAGTTTACAACAACAGGAAATTTATTTTGAGTGTGTTCATAGTTTTATTTTGGAGATACAGCAATTTTTATATACTGCAGGAAAAACAAAAAACAATCCTATGATGCAAATTTGCAAAGAAAACAGCATGTGCATCATTTCACTGTGGGAAGTGTTACGAACAGCTGATAGGAACGGCAAAGCGTGTTTCTGGAATATTATGTTTTTGTTCCTGCAAGCGCTTTTTATGCAATTTTTGCAAAGCTATATGTGGAACGAAACCGTGACCGAGGACAAGCTGATGGCATCACAACTCCTCCGGTTTCATATGCAAAACAAATTATTGCGCTAGCTTACACGGTTCAGATTCTACAGGGATTTAAAAATAGTTACGCAAAACGGAGCGTGCTGCTCTGACCGGCTTTAAAGGGTTAACAATGACTTTAAAAAAATAATATAAAATGGTGTGCAACACCACTGAACCAACGGCAGTCACTCTCCAAATAACTTCTGCTTAGCTTTCCGAGCTTCCCTCGGGTCCTCTTAATCAGCGGTCTCCAACCTTTTTTGCGCCACGGACGGTTTATGCCCGACAATATTTTCACGGACCGGCCTTTAAGGTGTCGCGGATAAATGAGGGAGGGGCTAATAATCGGCTCAGTCATTTTTAATGATCGTTGAAAGCCCAGATTGTAATCGTGATTAAAATTCGATTAATTGAGCAGCCCTAGTTTCCACTGTCACTGCATGACACAGGCCGTCCAGGAAAGTAAGGCCACGTCCTTAAAAAAGCCTTTAGTGCAAAGTCCTGTTTCCAGCTATAATCCACCGTCTGCATTAAGCTCTCCCCTTTGTTTGACTTCACCACACTTTTTAACTCTGATATGATCACGCTCACACTCATTGTTGAGTAACTGCCAGGGGAAAGAAAAAATCAGCACGGATGGAGAAACAGTCCAGAGAAATGGAACCAAAAGCTGGAGGCAAGAGGAGATGTAATAAAGGTCAGGCTGGACAAATTAAGAGAATGGATTGGACTTAAGTGGATATGCAAGAAACAAGTAAAATGGAAGGATTGGTTTGCAAACAAGCACAAATAAAATATTCAGCACAAAGAAGCAAAGACGGGAGATGAAAGAAGGACTGTGATGCAACAAGTGCAGACACAAAATGCAGACTAGTAGGAGACGGGACAAAAGTAGAATACATGGTTAGAGAACAATAGCTCATTGTGTTGGAAAGCCTTGGACAGCAGATAAAGTGGTTACAGCAGCTGGCTCTTCACTAAGGACTGCCACACTATTTCTATACCTGGTTATATCAAATGGGCACAGAAGACAAGCCTCAGGCTCGTATGAGCACCTGCACACAGCGAGGAGACTGGTGCAAAATTGTAGCTAATATCAGTCTTGTCACAGTAACTGAGAGCTACCAATGAACAAGAAATCTCTTTCCAGACTGTTTTCTATATCCAAACAATGAACAAATAAAGAAAATATCTCCGTATACTTCAATCTAGTGTGACTCCATCAACAGTTTTGTTTTAATGTTCTAAAATCCAAAAATGTCATGATTCTTTTTTGACGTAAAACAAGAAACATCTATGCATTCTCTAAATCAGAGGTCCCCAACCCCCGGGTCACGGACCGGTACCGGGCCGCGAGAGTTGAGCCTCGGGTGTGAAATTTATGTTTTTCAGGGGTTTATTTATATTTGTTTTGTAGTTTTGTCTTATTTTGAAAGAAATATTTACGCGTTACCATAGTGACCAGAGAGCATTAAGGGCAGAGAGGAGGACGTTACTCTCAATGTTGTCGGCGCACTTCAGGCGGTCGCTGCTAATAATGAATTTGTGTTTATTATTATATTTACAAAATACCACAGTTGTCTTGCTCGTATCATTTTATTTTGTTGTATTTATCCGGCACACCTTAAAGGCCGGTCCGTGACATGGAAAAATGGTCCGTGGAGCAAAAAAGGTTGGGGACCACAGGTCTAAATAGAAAACCTACTTTATTGACTCTTCTTTTTTTTGTAACAAATGTAAAACTGCATTCACAGGAGGAAAAAAACTGCTCTGAGTAACATCTGAAATGGACCTTTAGCACAGAATGATGACAGAATGATATCCAATTCATTTTTATTTTATTTAGCGCCAAATTACAACAACAGTCACCTCAAGGCACTTTATATTGTAAGGTGCAGTGCCAGCAACAATAGAGAAGACAACAATCAGATGAACCCCTTTGAGCAACACTTTGTGACACCGGGGAAGAAAAACTCAATTTTCACAGGAAGAACCTCTGTGCTGAAGGAGGGGCAGCCATCTGCCACAGGAAGCAAACCAGAGGCAAATATGAAGCCTCTTCATCTTAAAACTATGTCAACTCCATGAGCCAAAAAAACATTTGATAATCAACAGTTAAAGAAGTGCCATGCATGCAATATTTTCAAACATAAATGTTAGCACGGTATGAACAGCAAAATTGCCTGACATTAGAGCTGCATCAGCATAAAGGCATAACACAGGAATCCTTCCCAGGAGGAGGCTAACAGCTGAGGGCTAATCTGCGTAGCCGCTGGTCGTGTTGTATTATGTCTTACTTTGTTATATTTCCTTAAAATATTAATGCAGCCTCTGGGGAAGAGTACATTCTGCTAATGCCTGATGAGTATAATTAATGGGTTTATTTTTTTAATAAAAATACTAAACTTTAATTGTGTCATTCTGGAGTTATTGCTCTGTAACCATAATTCTTTTGTGTTCACTGTATATGTAAAAGTGCTGTGTGGATTGTTTGTATAATGGCGGGTTAAATGTCACTTTTCGTCTGTTCTACAAAGCTGCTCAAAACTGTTACTTAACTGTTACTTCTATTTTTATAACACACAAATTTGGATCGCTGTAGCCAAACTAGATATGGTATGATTCAACGACCTCATCTTTTTCATTAATCTTGCCACCGGTCTGAAACCAGCTAAAAGCATTTACTCTATGGCAGACAACAAGGTCTTTCTAGCAGTGTTACAGTTTATCCCAGAGGGAATGCAGGCATGTCACGTTTATTCCCACACCAAATTGGGAAAACAATTTTGCATTAAGCTGGTTTGATGACCAGAGGGCACTGTTATGTTGAGTCAGTAAAAGGAAAACAACAAGAGCGCTGTAGCATGTGAAAGGAGAACTACAAAGCACAAGCTGGTATTAATAACAAAACTAACTTATGATTTTAATTGTAATCTTCTTGAGCAAAATCACAGAACTACTAAACGAAATGTTTAAAAAAAAAACATGAACTGTCTTCTCCTACTCGACAGGCAAACGTACAGGAAGCTCTATACGATGTAAATAAACCTAAAGTGCATTCCATAAGTTAAGTTAAACGCAATAGGTATGGAATATATTAAACATATTTTGGTCTGACAAGTACACAGACTAGTGGCACTGATGGTATATTTAGACTTTTATTCTTGTGGGTCTGTAATGTGGTTTCCAGTGTAAAGATTTGGCTGGCAAAAGGTCAGTATGAAACCTGTGTAAGAATTAATGACTCCATGTTTGGCTTTTCCAATCTGGATAAAAACTAATGTTCCCGCAACTGTACATTGTATGGGGCACAGGCAAGTCATTCAAGTGGGGCTCACTGCTCCTCCACATCTAAAGCCTCCAGCTGAGGTGGTTTTGGCATCTGAGCAAGATGTCTCCAGAACAAACCCTAGGCGAGGTGTTTGGGCATGTCCAACTGGGAGGAGGCCAGGTGTGACCAGTGGAGAGATTATGTCTCCAGCTGGTCTGGCGATGTCTTGGTGTCGTCCCAGAAGAGCTGGAGAACCAATATGATGTTAGGCTTAGTGCATGTTTAATCAATAAACTCAAGGGGGTTTTTGTGATAGAAAATATTTGAACCCCCCACAATAACTCATGTCACTCATGTTACCGTCTTATATGTAACATTTAATGATTTGTGAACCAAACAAAGGTGGAGGCAGTAATCAATCCCTGCAACTTTACAAACCACTAAAAGAAACAACAGCCTTCATTCAAGTTCTCTCTCCTGCACAGCGACCTTCTGTGTTGAATGACCTTGGACATTAACATGAATTTCCTTTTAAAACACTCAAACGCATACAAAGTGCCATTCATCAATGCCTATGCTGTGCCTGCAGACTGCTTCAGTGTTTCCATATATTGACTAAATTGTTAGCCTCATTTATAAAGCTCTGTGTCTTGCACACACAGAGACACAAACACTGACCAGACAACACCTGGCACTTGCATAAATCCAGCCCCAATCTGATGGCACGATCTGGCTAATTATCCCTCAGCACACTGGCAGGAGATTATCAAAATAGATTACTGTGCTGCCAGTGCGTCCACAGTCTTACATCCACTGCAACCCGCAATTTGCTGTGTGTCACAATGACCCGCAACTGTTCCACTGTGTTGCACTTAAAGTCAAGCTGTAACACTTTCCAATATGTATCCAAATTAAGATCAATGAGCTCCATGAATGCAAAGTAAAACTGCTGACCTCTTAGATTTGTATAAATACATTTGCCAATGTTCTAGTTGACGGAGTTTAAATAGTTGCAGACAACCGAGGCTTGTTTTTAGTAAGTTATTCCCTTTTAAAAATGTAGTTTTAAAAGGCAAAGCTAAAACAGCCACTACCAAAGCATTAACAACCTGATTTCAACAGCTGCGTAAAATGTGAATAAAAACAGAACGCAATTATTTGTAAATCACATAAGCCCAAATCTTATTCACGATAGAAAATGCAGTCACATTCCAGCACCGCAAGCCCAGCAGAGCTCATCGAGTAAAATGTAAAAAATATACGTCAGTGAAGAATACCAAAAGAAAGCAATCTCTCTCCCTTTATTTAAGTTAACACAGTTAACCATGTCACACGCTGGCCAAGCTTTTTAATTCAGCCATTTACTTTGTTATTAGAATATTTTAATGTCATGTTTCAAATCAAGAGGCTTCTGTTCCTGAGCTCATGAGCAACTGTTTCTGTTTTTCTCAGGACAGCAACTACAGACACAACTGTCTTTGCGTGCCTTTCAGTGAGTCCCTGCAGGCCACTGGTTTGAATATAATGTAAGTCTTTTTTGTTTAATGATGTGAGAAAATGCAGCCTGTACATGTGTTTATTACAAAAGTGCGTGTTGGCCATGGTTAGGCCAGTGCTGATCTGTCATATTATAATTGTGTGTCATAAATAGCAACATTGAGAAAAAGATCAGAATAGTTTCCAGAAGACTTTGTTTCTTCATTGTTTTTTATTTTGCTGATAAATGTACTCCTTACTTCTGTACATATCACTCCTTGTACAGGAAGTAGGGATTGTCCAAAAACAACCTCAGCACTGTCTAACACATCCGTCCAAAGCTCCAGTCATTATCCTCAATAAGTGAGGACAGAAACAGCATAAAGGTCAACAGTCGGAATATTCTCATGTCTATTCTCATTCTTTTCCAACTATTTATTTATAAGTGACTTATGTATGTATGTATATATATGTATATATTGTACTATTCTTAGTTAGCGTATTGTCTGTCTTGTCTTAATGTTGGTTTAAAATGGAGCACTGTAACAAAAAATAATTTCCCCCAGGGATCAATAAAGTATTCTGATTCTGATTCTGATTCTGATGTCTATATGCAATGACCTTTATCTTTGAAGCAGTGGTTTCAAATTTCAGAGTTATGTTTGTAATGTGTCATTTTGGACATAATGGTGTATGATAGCAATTAGTGATGTGCCATTTCACATCAATCACAATAATATCAGCATCAATTTTTACATGCTGTAAAAATGTCCAAACACGATGTCACAATGCTAAACTTTTACATTTTGTAGCGCACAATAACTGCTGCTTTAAAAACCACAAATAACAGCGTCAAGTACAACCAGGTGTTGATGGAACGCGAGGAGGCGATACTACTGGTTGGTGATGAGCGACTCAACTAAGCACTGCTGGAGAACTCGCCAGTTGCGCTCCGTGTGACAGGAAAAGCAGACGGGGGATGGAAATTACTGATGTGGTTACATGGCTTTAAGCAGCTGATTAAGAAGCTGCTTAAAGCCAGGTAGAAAATATTTGTCCACTTACATTTTATCATGTGACAGGTTACTGAAGAGTTACAAGGTGACATTATTTAGCTATTGGTATACTAAAGTGCTAAGCAGCCATGTTATACTTTACTTACATTACCGCAAGCACCGCAGCAATTTCCTAATGTTGTAAACCTCAACATCTGGCAATAAACCCCATTCTGATTCTGATTCTGATTACGTTTCCTTTGCAACTGCCTTCTTAACTATTTTTCTGCTTGTGTTTGACCTATGCTGTGTCGTTACTACTGCATTATTATGCATGGCATCAGATTCACATTTTGAATTAGGTAGTTTGTCTTCAGTGGCAGATCACTAGAAAAGAAGGACGGAAAAGCAGATAAGATGTTCAGTGTTCTTTGTTCACTATTCTAACAACATTATCACATTATTCCTTTAAATATTGTGATATAATTCTGAGGCCACATCACACACCTCCACTAATAACTGCCATTCCTAATGTGTATTTAGTTAACCATTCATGTATTTTTCAGTGATAGGAAAATTAGGTCTGCTATGATAACTAGAACAGAAGAGATGAAATGCTTCCTTGATCTCTGAGCTGCTACATCATAGTAAGACATGAGCTTGATGAGGGAAATCTTTTGTAAAGAATCTGCCTAAGGCCACATTTACCAGCAGCAGAACGCTCCTACAGAAAACGACAGCTTAAGGATTCAGGTATTACTTGTCATCTGTCTGTGTGTGTCCGACATTAAGCTTAAAGTCTTAACACTTCTGTCATAATATCATATTTTCAACAATATGTGCAACTGTAACTATGGGTCCAATAAGACTGGTGGAGAAGGAATATCGAGTGGTGTATGAAGAGAGCTCTGTAGGCCACAAACTGCTCTACAGAGCATTTGAAACAAAAGGAGAAGACACCTTAAACTTATCTAAGCAGCTCAATGTCAGGCAGATGTGTTGACAAGATGAAAGAGCCTCAACTGTCACTTTTTCTTGACAATATTCATGCAGAAATATTACAGTTTGTAAACAGTATCAGGCTTTATAGTTTACAAAGGCTTTGGCACCTTCTCCCACATCTCTGCAGGTCTTTTTTCCCTGAGCTCATGAGTCTTGTTCACTGTGATTTTTTTTTTTGCTAAATTGTATTTGGAGCGCTGGCGAAACTTATTGAAAGATGATACGGACAGAGAGTGCAGAGAAAGAGATGGAGTGTGAAGGTGGTGAAAGAGTCGAAGATGATAAAAATCTGATTAGCACTCTGAGGGAGTTGTAAAAAACCAGAATGATTAATTGATGTCCGTGACCAGAAGTGCCTGTGTTTGAGTCTGTGGGTGGGAGTGTGTGCAGATATTTCAGTACATACCCACGACTGTGTTTGGGTGAGTCACAAAATCAAAGGTGTTAGAATTCTGATTCCTACCAGTGTTAAGCTAATAATTGTTGTTTCCTGCACAGTAAGGATTCTGTGCTGCACACTTTGGCAAACAACACAGTCAGCTCCATTTTAATCATTATAAATGCCTTACAAACATCTCTGACTGGTAAAAATGACATTGAGTCTGACAGAGCATACGTTTCAGGCTTTTGACAATGCAAGTACAAAGAGGCTCCAACAACACCTGGGTAAGTGACCTGGGTATTGTGACCATGTGGATAATAATTATGGTTTAGCTAGTGTGTGTGTGTGTGTGTGTGTGTGTGTGTGTGTGTGTGTGTGTGTGTGTGTGTGTGTGTGTGTGTGTGTGATGCGCACATGTGTAAAATGTAGCATTTGGTATTTTGGGGGGATTCAAATTTAGAATTTTGCAAATTTTGCATGCACAGAAAGCATGTGCATGCAAATGTGGCCAAATAAGCAGGAATTATTCTTTAATAAAGCTGCAATTTGAAATAATAATTTAATTGAATAATTTGAAAAATATATTTTTAAACTTTTTAATTTGTCTGTAATTTTTTCCTACCAAAAAAAACCAAGGGGACATCTTAAAATATCAAAACTTAAATCCAGGACGCAGACCAAATATTCCCATTAAGCTCTGGAATTATATTTACATGAATGGCAGCAAAAAACTGATGTATGACATGTTTTTTTGAAGAATTTCGGATTCTATTTCGATGTCTTTTCAGAATGGTAAACTTCAGCGTCTGTTTCATTGTATTATTTAAGTACAGGTGTCTGTTTTTATGGACTGTTGGGTGTCTTTTGAGGTGTTTTGGTAAGTAAGCATTCTTTGTCTTTAAAAAAGCAATCAAAAGAATAAACATCTAAAAAAAATTCTTCATAGAAGTATCAATGTCAAATAGCGCAATTTGCACAACCTGTAAATACCAACTTGTTTTAAATTCTCTAAATATTTAATACTTTTTTCTCTTTTATCATCATCATTATTATTATTATCATTATTATTATTATTACTGCTATTTTCTGTTATTTTCTTCTTAATATAACTGCACACTTTTATATGCTCGTGTAAAGCTGAGGAGCACGAGCCAAAGAATTTCATTATGGGTAAATGTGGCTACACTGTTTATCTGTACGTGACAATAAAACTTGAAACCTGAAACTTGGACACACTCAAATCGAGCAAAACAACACATAATTCAAGCACCGCCTGAATGCCTGTGTAAATAGATGAGTTTTAAGTTGAGGCCACAGAGACAAGGACATGACGAGAGAGCGGTTTGGAACAGTTTCCTTCTCAGTTTTCAGACAGGTACATGGAATCACAAGGAAACCTTTTCTGAGAACCGAAGAGCCCATCTTGTCGGGTAGGGATGGAGCAAAATGTTCTAGTGTTAATTTTCAATTCTTGTTGTTCATTAAACTTCAGAGTTTGGAGTGGAGTCGTAGTCTCGTGTATTTAGTTCTCTCAGTGTTTCCTGTCTGTTCCTCTTGCTGTGTTTATTATGTCTTTGTCCTGCAGTGTTCTCTGCCTTTATGTTCAGTGCAGGTCTTACTCACTCCACGTTTAGTTGTTTCTTGTTTTACTTTGATATGTCTTCTTTGGACTTGTTTTATTTCCTGTATAACTGGCTTGCTCAGTATATCAATAGTTCTGTCCTCTTCCTTTGTCTTTGATGTGTCAGCCGTGAGTGTAGCTGTGTGTGTTCAAGTCTGGCTCGTTGTATGCAACTCTCTGTGACTGAACTTCATTAAACTGTTAAAATGTGTTTCTGCTACTCAGTCATGAACTGCAAGGCTTCTCACTGTTGCGTAAATAAATGACTAGGATTAGGGTGAGATCTAATTACCGAGGACCTGCATGTAATTGCAGGCTGTAGTTAATCACAGCATTTTATTGCAATGCAACGCATTCTCTGACTTCCTGCATTAACCTGGTTACTCACAGCAACCTCGACCCCTGTCCAGCTCGGCTGTTGTTGAAGCATCTTACTGTTTGGATGATTGTGAAGGGCAGGAGAGTTGATGGAGACATTTCAATCAAAGCCCTTTGCACCACAGGTCTGCACACACAGAGACCATTAAGAGGGTCTGGCTACTCTCTGGCTGTCTGCGCTTGTTTAACGAAGGGAATCTCTGATGGATTTCAACAACACTTTCGTCCTCACCTTGACTGATTACTTCTATAGATACAAAAAGGCTCACACACACACACACAAACACACAATAAATAAAAGCCACTGGTTAAACTGTGATACTTGAATATGTCAACTGCTTGAGCATGGAAACATGACCATTTCAGTCGTGGATTCAGCTTTATGTTGACTTTTACAGTAATGTTTCTATTTGTCATTTTAAGTTCAAATAAGTGAATAATTTCAGACATTTTCTTCTTCATATATATAAAAACTTTCCACCTTCTGTCTCTTTAGCATCTCTTTAGCATTATTCGGGATGTGCCTGTCTCGTTAAAACAAACTCTGCTGTAAGTTGGCAAAACACATTATTACAGGACAATTCCAGTTGATTTCTTCTGGGCACATTGTTCATTGATGTATCTACTGTGTCACAAACCTTGGACTCTCAACCTGAGCTGGAAAGTGTCAGGAAAACAAGAAATCCAGAAACCAAGCCAGAATAAACAAAGCCTGCTGCTCTGAAAGAACTGCTCATCTGCTGCTCACCCACTGTTACAATTAACTGATTACTAGTCAACAGGAACAACTATTTTTTATTCCCTTGCAGTGTTACAGTGTGATAGTTTTGGCATCATGTAAAATATTCTCAGTGCACCAAAGGAGCATAATCTTGCCCAGTACAGTAAAAAGCAGACAACCGATTGGAGTGTCTGTTGTTTCTCCTGTGCCGACACACCTCCTGTCTCTGCATTCTGCAACACAGCACATAAATTAAAGCACTGTGGCACGAGAGGACATACCAAACCCACTCAGACAGGCAGAAAGGCAACCTCTCCTTTGAGTCTAGGCGATTTCCCAGTGTCACCTCTAAACCTGCCTCTCTGCCTTTTTGCTGCTTCATCTCCATTCCTTCAATTTCTCTTAACTCCCACCAGCGTTTGACCTTCTAAGTGATGCACCTCCTCGCTCTCTCTTGCTTGTTGTCGATCACCTCAGGTTGTTTTATTCTCTCTCTCTCTTCCCTCGTTTCTTGACTTGTTCCATCACTCCCATCCTTTTCTGTTGCTTGCCCTTAATCCCTACCCTTCTTTTGTCTTCCATCGTCCCTTCATCCAGACATTAGTACTATCAAGGGAGGTCTGGAAGGGTCTTAAGGCAGTGGCCGCACAAGGCCCTTATCCAAAGCAATGACACACTTCCAAGTCAAGAAGAATTTGTTATGTAACAGCTTAAAGCTTCCTGGCTTCTCTGGTGGGCCTCACAACCAGCTGATATCTACGAATGTGCACACGCATGCACAGATAAACACACACACATACACACACACACACACTCAGAATGCAAGAGACAGAGAGACACAGAGAGAGATGAGGGACAAAAGATTAAGCTGGAGCTGAGATCAAGAGGATGGAGACGCAACAGAAGGAAAAGGAGGAGGGAGAGAAGAACAAAAAGAAGAGCAGATGGGAAGCTGAAAAATTCGAGCTCAACCATTTAGCGAAATAAAACAAATGAAAGAATTACAGAAGTAAAAGGGAAAATTAGAAGATTTTACCTCAAAGAAAGAAGAAGTGGTCATGCTAATAAACACAAAGCACATTCATATTTAAAAACAGAAGCATTCACCCATCTCAATGCTCCCCAGAGACATAAACATGAAGATGGGGTCAAAGCAAGGGACACAGTCGGATGGCATCCTCTGAAAAGATGATGTTTGATAAATGGCTTGATGAATCTTTCAGAGAAACAACGAGGGGAGTAGGAGGATGGAAGAAGAAAAAGAAGATGAGGGAAAACTTATTTTAAATAATTGACTATAAAAGCTACCGCACCAAGTCAGAACATCTCAGGTGGTTTATCCTGATGCATAATAAATCTGAACAATATATATGCACTTATCATGAAGCCTTTCTGATTTTGCATGGACCATTCTTGGAAAACCATCACAGAGAGGACATTTGACCATTTGACATAATTCTGTCATGAAAATCACTGGATGAGCTCAGGAACACGCCAAGAAATCAGTGTCAGAGAACACAGTTCACCATGTCATCCACAAATGCAGGTTCAAGCTCTAACATGCCATGCAAAGAAGAATGGTAAATGGCCTGTATTTGTATAGGGCCTTACTAGTCCCTAAGGACCCCAAAGCACTTTACACATCCAGTCATCCACCCATTCACACACACATTCACACACTGGTGATGGCAAGCTACATTGTAGCCACAGCCACCCTGGGGTGCACTGACAGAGGCGAGGCTGCCGGACACTGGCGCCACCGGGCCCTCTGACCACCACCAGTAGGCAACGGGTGAAGTGTCTTGCCCAAGGACACAACGACCGAGACTGTCCAACCGGCAACCTTCCAATTACAAGGCGAACTCCCAACTCTTGAGCCACGATCGCCCCTATGTGAACAGGATCCAATAATGCCACTGTCTTCTTTGTGTCAATGTTCATCAAAACTGGTTCTGCGATCATTTAAAAGTTTGAAATTCTTTTTGGGAAACATGAACACTGTGTCCTTCAAACTGAGTCACCATCATCGTTAGAGATCAGCGTTTAGTGAACGCGTTTTAGAAACACCATCAGTAAAGGAAACTACATACAGAGTTTTAAAAAATGGCAATTTATATGTCTGTTGTCTCTCAGTATGTCTGTTTGTCTGTCTGTGGACTGATTTTGTCAACATTAAAGCTCCTGGGAAGCATAAAGTCTTGGAATTTTACAGGTCTGGAGTTATAATTATAATGAAGGTGAGGTCAGAGAAGGCAAAGACGCATGTAGGACAGTAGAGGTACCTCGGGAACAGCACTTTAGTCTTTTGTTAAAAAAAACTGATTCCAAGTAGAGTTGCCTAGCAACAAAAGGGACATGTTGGGTCATTGATGTCAATGACTTTTTCAGGAGGAAAATAAGTCTTTTAAATATCACACAAAATATGACTTTTGTCAGCAGACTAGATTAGATTTCGCCAATTTGTATTTACCAAATCATATTAAATCCATCAAATATGTGTGTCCCTACCTTAAGGGGCCCTTTGGAAATAACGCTTATCCTGGACTTGACAAATGCAAATATGCTTGCCAGAAGAAGAAAAGGCTTAATTTAGATGGGAGATAAGTGTCAAAAAGGCAGTTTTCCCATATATATATATAGTTAAAATAATAGGATATAATACTTCTTTAGATCTGTGAACCACAAAATATGACACTACATATCAGTATGTGGTATCGTCATCGACCACCTTTCCCTTTATGCAGTTTAACAGATTATGTTTTTCACAAAATTAGGCTAAGAAAGTCATTTTTAAATATACAACTATAGATTTAACTACTTCACGATTCAGAATTACATATCATTACCTGTCTACCCATAAACTCTATGTCAGCTACGTCTGGAAAAGTGAAAAAGCCAAGGACCTGGCGCCCACATATTTTGGGTTGTCTAGACCAAAATACAAATTTTTGCTCTACAAGGGCCTGATATCCAATCACGAGGACATTATACTGCCACTCTTCTATCAAAATTTTAAACAAATGTCCTCATATGTGGCTCTCATTTTTCTTAAAAACAAAAATCAGGTTAAAAAAAATAAAAAAATCTGGTAATTCTTTGTTTTTACATTCATCCATCCATCCATTCGCTTCCGCTTGTCCTTTTCAGGGTCGCGGGGGGCGCTGGAGCCTATCCCAGCTGTCATAGGGCGAGAGGCGGGGTACACCCTGGACAGGTCGCCAGTCTGTCGCAGGGCCAACACACAGGGACAGACAACCATTTGCACTCACATTCATTCGAACATTCACACCTAGTGACAATTTGGATTAATCAATTAACCTATCCCCACAAGCTGCATGTCTTTGGACGGTGGGAGGAAGCCGGAGTACCCGGAGGGAACCCACGCAAACACGGGGAGAACATGCAAACTCCACACAGAAAGACCCCGGCCTGATGGTGGAATTGAACTCAGGACCTTCTTGCTGTGCGGCAACAGTGCTAACCACCGTGCCACCGTGCTGCCTTTTTTTACATTCATTGGGTCCCAATATGCCCAAATATCAAAGATAAATTAAAAATATATGCCATGGAAGAGCTCGGGTCTTAGGAGGTTAAACTTGCATTCTGTCTCACTTCCAGTAGGGGGATCTATGGTTGCAAAAAGAAGCCTGGTTTTGTAGAAATTTGTAGGGAAACAACGCTTCATCTTCCTTTTCTATAAATTTAAATTTTCAAATTCAAATTCAAATTTTATTTGTCACGTACACAGTCATACGCAGTACGATATGCAGTGAAATGCTTAGACAACTGCTCGTGACCTAAAAAATAAAAGGCTATGAATAAGATAGGAAATAAATATGAAAAATTAAAAAGGGTAAATTTAACTAGGAAGGAATAAAATATAAATTAAGGTTAAAAATGAAATAACTGTACAACACAAATTAGAATGAAGGGTAAATTTAACTGGGAAAGAATAAGATAAAATATATAAATTAAAGTTGAAAATAAAATAACTGTACAACAAAATACACAATACACAGTATAGAACTATATAAGAATGTATGAAGAAATATAAATAAATAAATATATATATATACACAATAACAGCAGCTGTACAAGTATTAACTGGAAATGAAGAATATAGTGACCAGTGTTGTGCAATCCACATTATGTCTTGTGCAGTGCAGATATGCTTAAAGTGATTAAGTGATGAAGTGAAAACAATGTCCAGAATGTCCAGTGTGTGTGTAAGAACTATATGTGTGGGTCAGTACTGTGTGGTGGTGTGATTGAGAGACCGTATCGCCTGCGGGAAGAAGCTCCTCCTCAGTCTCTCTGTGTTGGTCTTCAGGGAGCGGAATCGCTTTCCTGACCTCAACAGAGAGAACAGTCTGTTGTTGGGATGGCTGAGGTCCTTCACGATCTTCCTGGCCTTGGTCCAGCACCGCCTGCTGTAGATTGAGTGCAGGTCAGGGAGCTCGGAGCGGATGGTGCAACCAGTGAGCTCACTGTATTATTCAGCTATTCAAATATTAATTAACAAGTTATCACCTAGTTACTGAACAAAGGGGATTTCATAGAATAGTAAATAGACTGCTTCTTATGCAGCACTTTTCTAAGTAAAGCGCTATACAAATACAGGACATTTACCATTTTCTACTCTACCTGAGCACTCAGAGCATTTTATGCAACTTGCCACATTTACCCATTCATACCAGACAGAGCTTTGGATTGAGTGCTTTTCTGTAGCCTTTCTTTTTTAGCTCCTACTGAACTAGACAGCAAGCATAAAGCATATAGTTTAAGCATATAGTTAGGGCTGGAAACAGGTGATCCTCCCTTAGTTGTGCTGCATTAGCTCAAGGCTGCTAGGGGATTCCCATGATGCATTGATTGTTTCTTCTTCAGTCACCTTTTTCTCTCACTATGTGTTTATACAACTCTTTGGATTTTATTATTTGTTATTATTGACTCTGTCTCTCTTCCACAGCATGTCTTTTGTCCTGTCCTCATCCACTCACCCCCCACTGGTTGCAGCAGATGGCCGCCCCTCCCTGAGCCTGGTTCTGCCATAGTGTCATTTCTTCCTGTTAAAAGGGAGTTTTTCCTTCCCACTGTCGCCAAGGTGCTTGCTCATAGTGGGTCATATGATTGTTGGGGTGTTCTTTGTATTATTGTAGGGTCTTTACCTTGCAATATCAAGTCCCTTGAGGCAACTGTTGTTGTGATTTGGTGCTCTATAAATAAAACTAAATTGAATCAAGTGAGTTTGAGCTGTTAAGGAGAAGCTTGCTTTATAACACAAAGTGGACAAAATGATGCCTTGTAGCAAAACTGAATCAGAACAATCATTTTATCCCTATTATTCTGTCTTCATAATCATCGAAAGCCAAAATTGTATTTGAAATTGACTTTTGATTAACTAATCAGGCTCAACGTCTAAAAGGGGTCTGCTCTGTTTTAATGTGAGAGGATCTAAATTTGTGCCGTCACAACTATAGAGAATAGTATGTGTGTGTGTGTAGCAAATGTCTGTGTGAGCTGGAGGAAACTCCTAAAGCAGCACTGATGTCTGCAGAAGGCTCCACAGCAGACAGTCAAACAGTGCGTCTGACAGACAAGTCCAGCACTGCCCCAGACAGCAGTTATGCAACGCCCTCCAAAACCAGTGTACACACAGCGACATGTCAGAGCAGTGACTGGATTGCACGCACACACACACACGCACGCTTATAGAAAACAATTGCTGTTGCTCCTTTTAATTTAAATATGATGTCAGCTGCTGCCTAGCAACCTCAGGTGAAGGACACTGGATGGGATAGTGAAATTGAAATGCTCCCAGTCTTTCTTTTGTGTGTCTGTGTGTGTGTGTGAACAATCAGGAGGAGGAAAGTAATTTGTGTGTGCACTACTGTTAAGTGTACAACACCCCAGTGTCACACCCATTTCCTGTGTGAGTGGCTGAGCCCGAGAGGATTTCCGCAACTAAACTTGTGTATTTAGGCTGCACTGATGTGTACTACAGAAAACAGCACTTTCAAATCAAAAGTCTTTCTTCCCCACTGCCACCGAGCGTTTTCTCCAGAGGCCACAGCTATGTTTCTATTTTGTGTTTTTTATGTGGTCTTTAGACTTTGAAAAGACTAACAGCACAATACTGTTTGATGCTATGAAAATCAAATAGAATTGATTTGAATTGATCTGTTTTATGACCAGCCCTGTTCTCACGTCATACTTGCGTGGGTTCCCAGAGTCAGAGTCGTGATGGCTTTGTTTCTTTACACAGCAGATAAATAATTCCCTCGAGCTTTAAAACCAGCCCTCTCTACGTGTGAACCCACTCAATTCACGTCTGAGCATAAGAGTGCATTCCTGTCTGCCAAAGAAGTATGTTTTGTGGAACTGCATAGGCACAAATTGTACTGTATATATGAGCTACACTGATAAAGGTTTGGGACACCAACCCCCAAAAGATCATAAGCCAGATGTGCTTTGGATGACCTTCTCTTCAAGGTTGTCTTCTTGTGCACCTCGCGATTGCTTCCACTGTGGATTCTATTTTTAGACTGTTCTGCAAATCTTGTTGTTGTTATTACTCACAGCTGTGCGTCTGTGGTTTCATCACAGACATCCAACCTTTATGTCAAACTGACCCGACATTCAAATCAAGCCTCGCCACTCAGCTTATAGCTGTAGAAGCCAGAAAGAGCTGCATCAGATCAAGATTTCTTTTAACAGAAACAGGGTTGTGTGTGAATGTGAGCATGAACACACTGTTTTGTGTTGAGCGGTAATGACCTGAAATGTAGTACATGCCATTATATTCACAATCACAGAAGTGTTTTGGCAACGCCACACACCGCCACCACTCACCACCTGCCCCACTCTTCAGATTTGTCTCCCTGCACTGTCGTCCTTTTTCCACAAAAGCAAGTTGAAGACTTGCTATTTTGACAGACTGGAGGAGATCCTGCTTTACTGAAGCACACGAACAAGTCGTAGCAAACTAAAAATAGCAACAGCAATGAATAAAGTTTTTGCCTTTTTTAGTACAAAACTGTATGCCTTGCATTTGGTGCAATGAATTTAGGTCAAAATTATAACTAAAAGGTCACGCTGCACAGTGGTGCTGTGGTTAGATATGCTGCCTCACAGTGAGAAGGTCCTGGGTTTGAACTGACGGGCTGGAGTATTGCTCATAACTGTGAACGTGGACGAGAATGGTCTCTCTGTGTTAGCCCTGCAAGCAGATTATCTCCTAAGAATAGCTACGTTACATATACATTGTTGACATTATGTGTATGTTTACATGTGTGTGTGTTCTTGCTAAACAGGAACAAAGCAAACAGGCACCAAAAAACACTTCTGTTGTTTTGGGGGGTTTTTCTACTTCTGTTGTGTTTTGAACTCTCAGGGCCACCGTAGTTGTTTGCTTGTGTTTCTGAAGGGGAGATGGTTAGAAATTCTTTTTATATCAAAGTTAAACAAGTGAAGCCTGCGATCATTTAAAAAGAAAGAGTGAAATACATGAAATCCAAGTGAGGCAGATGGATAGAAATTATGTAGAATGCAATAAACCCTCCATGAAACAACAGGATTTCCTCACAGCTGAGCTGCTGCTGGATACACAGCAACATATTAACCAAATTGTACAGAACACAGAAAGAGATTTTCAGAATTAGAACTGAATCACATCTAAATCCCTATTTATAGGGGACAAATCTGCTTGACAAGAAAATTACACTCAATACACCAACTACACCGTGAAGACAAAAAACATGAGTAAGGCGAGGCCTTGGAGGATGAGCAGGAGAGTAATGAGAGGACAGCCTTTCTGTTATTTAGTAAAAGTAAAAGGGAAAAAAAGAAAATGGCCTTAAGAGAGTTGAAGAGAAACAGGAAGCAGCTGGACTCAGAAACAAGCAAAACAAGAGAAAGACTGGGATGAAGGTCTCAGGAGGAAACAAAATGGCAAGACTAATATTTTATTTTTAAAAGCATAAATTTGTTAGTTTCAGAAGAAACATAATAAAGGACGAGGTGTCATTTTTTCAGATCTCATCCTGGACTGATGATGGAGGAGACTTCCTGTATCAGTGTTTTCTGACAAACCTCTTCTTTTGAGACATTGGGGAAAGACAGCTGCATTACTTGGCCTAATCAGTGGAGGTGCAATGTAGATGCAGACTATAGAGATATGATGTTAATTTTGGCAATAAAAACAATTATATATTTTGATTGCCTGAGGTTCGGGTTGGGTTATCACCAATGATGTCTTAGCAATCAGACGGGTTAAACATTTTTTGTCACTGATAATATTCTAGATCAGCGGCCCCCAACCCCTGGGCTGGTCCATGAGTTGTGCAGCGAAAGTTGAGGCTCAGGTGTGAAATTGATGGTTTTCAGGGGTTTTATCGTTTTTTTATCATTATTTTTTATCATTTTTATCGTTAACTCGGTTTCGCTGGGTCTTTTCCCGTGTGTTATGAATAAATCTTCATTTTTTTGTACTGGTACTGGTTTTATTTTGTTGTATTTATCCACGACACCTTAAAGGCCGGTCCGTGAAGATATTGTGGGACATAAACCGGTTAATCTTCTATTGTTGGTGGGGGGGTTTTCTTGTCAGCAAAAATGTCAAAAATCCAACAATTAAAATCTGACTCCATTTAAATGAATACAGTCAGGATATCCCTCTTTCAGCTCAGAGCTTGTCTTTACCATCCTGCAAAGAACTGAACTTTGCATCCAGTTGTCTCAAACAGTCTCAAGGTTCAGTTTTGTTTTACTCAGCAGTGACACACAGGCTCAGGTCTGAAAGCCGCAGGTATGACCTAGGCCAAGGATCATACCTGCGGCTTTTTAGCATTTGTTCAGAATTATCATTTAACGAGTATCCACCAGAAACAAAAGACAAAAGATGAAAGAAGCTTAAAGCCGTGTGCACCGTGTCAGCTATCAGGCAATGACAGCTGATGAATTGTTAGGTGAACATAATGTACTGTATGTTCATATTGAGCTGTAAGCTGTCAAGAAAAGCTTGAATATGAAATCTCGCACTCCTACCATCATTCACACTCCTACACTTATAATATGGTGTCCTAAATGACCTCATAAAAGCATCAATTTATCTAACACCTCTGCTACAATACATAATAAAGAAAGTACTTGTATTAAATATTTCCATGTTTTGTATTTTTAAATCTTGTACCTAAACAGGGGTGTCGAACTCCAGGCCTCGAGGGCCGCTGTCCTGCAGGTTTTAGATGTGTCCTTGATCCAACACAGCTGATTTAAATGCCAAATGACTGCTCAACATGTCTTGAAGTTCTCCAGAGGCCTGGTAATGATTCATTTGATTCAGGTGTGTTGACCCAGGACACCGGCCCTCGAGGCCTGGAGTTCAACATCTCTGATCTAAAAGGAGCTTCTTAATTTATATTTCAAGTTTTGTGTCACAAATTTCTTCATTGTATTTCAGGGACATTAAACCCTAAATTGGCTTTGACATCTGTTGTTTTTCAAATGTATTAAGCACAGAAAGTATTTTTTTCTTCTGACGTTGCCATGATTAATTAGAAGAGAGTTCCAAATCTGAACTATAATCTGGACTAGGCAGTATTTCTTTATTTTTTTCCCTTTATTTTTTTGCCTGCCCCATTTGGTTCTTTAGCCGTCAGAATTGTTGTCTGAAGACCAACAAGGATACCCAATGGATTTACTACGGCCAACACCTCCTCCCAGCCCCCCCGCCCCGATGGCCAGCAGAGAACGGGGGTGTGTGAAGACCCCAAACCTCCCTCCTCTCGCTCATGTGTAGTGTTGCTGTGTGTTGTTCTAAGGTTCATTTAAAACACGGGCGAGCATGGTGCTGCTGCCAGAGAGCAGCAGGTGTTAGCATGAGAACCCTCAATGTCTACATGGATTTAAAATTGAGAGGTGGGCACCAGCGCCAGAGGTGGGGTTGAATACACAGACCGTCCACTGGACGCCGTTAACATGCCCACCCTCAAGGCCCTATATGTATATGTTATGAGAGTGTGAGTAATGTTGATGTCTAAGTTGTGGAATAAAATTGAGGCACAGGCAGCCAGAAGGGGACAGAGGGGGGGGAATGCCTCCCTTGCATCCTGGGGACACACCCACACCCTAGGCCCTACTTGTGTGGGTGGGTGTGTTGGAGCGGGAAGAGGGAGGCAGCCGGCGATGGGGAGGAAAAGAAGACAGGGGCAAGATGCCTCCCTGGGGCCAGCTCCCCCGCTGACCCCAGTAGGCACCCCCTTCCTCCGGCACCCACCAAGGCAAGGGAGCCCAGGCCCATCCAGACCGGGGCTAGAGCAGGGCGATATGGCCAAAAATATTTATCACGATATATATTTGAAAATTTGCGATAACGATATAACCGACGATATAATTGATGCGAGACAAAATACAACTCCACAACATTACTAGCGCAAAAAGACAACCTTCCATTTATTTTCACTTAAACAAGAAGCTGGTTTTTATGTACATTAAAGCTTTATAAAAATGTAACAGTGCAAATGCAAATTCCTTGCTGAAAGTTTAACCAAAAGGCATTTCCAGTAGAAATGGGCTGACATATCCTGAGCATAACCATGTATAATATCCACTGAAGTTAAAAAGAGGTGCTTTGCAATATTAAACTGCAGTGTGCAGTACGTATTTTTCGGACCATAAGGTGCACGGGATTATAAGGCACATTAAGCGAAACAAAGCAGTCAGATAAATCAAACTTTATTAAACTCATTCTTCTTGCTTCCTCCACTTCTGTACCATTGATTCATTAATGTTGAATTCTCTGGCAGCTGCTCTATTCCCATGTTGTTGCAGTCTATTAATGACTAACCTCATATTGTGGATGGATTATCTCAGTTGTTCTCCTGACTGAAGTTTGGTCCGTTTACAACATCCTGCCATGCGATTGCATTTGTCTCTAACCATGAAGAACCTTCACGTTAACTTTTATAAGTGGAAAAGTGTTAGTGTTCGTCTTCCAGCTTCACTGTTTATGTTATGCTAACATAGCTGTGTCGCTAGCGATCACGTAGCACATCATTATATACCAGCTAGCCCAACTTCAGTAACCCTACAAACGTCACTGCTGTTTAGTTTCCTGTCTTCATTTATGTTGGAAGTGATAGCAGAACTGTACGTTTGATTTTTTTCAGAAATCTCTCAGTCAGAACATGCTATATCATGCTTAGGTAACTAGCGAAACTAGCGAGCTAACTTCCGCTAGCTTCCTGCTAACGTCTAACTCCGTTAAATGTAATAACTTTAGTTTTCATGGATGCCTGGAAGTTAAACTTCATAGTTACACCTGGTAAAGCAGCAATGCTGATCGTTTTATTAAAGATGAAAGAATTTAGACAGTTTTTAACTCTAAGTGATGCTGCAGTGTTGTTTGACCTGAAGCATACGGAGTTTAGGACCCAGATTACTCCCAGATTTAAGAGCATCTTAGTCCGACAAATATGACAATAACAACGGCCGCTTGCATGTTCTGCAAAAAAATGTGCTTTGTCGTGTATCTGATGGACAAACACCAAACCAGTTCCACATCACTGACGTTGCACCATTTTTACAAACCAATTCTGGTTCATCTGTTTCACTCAACAATCGGCCATGTGCGTATGAAAACAAAGGCACTGCGCATGCGCGTTTTACTCCCATTCTATCGCGATATTTCATTTTCCTATCGTTGCCTAACATTATACCGGTATTACCGTGAACGGTATAATATGGCCCAGCCCTAACCGGGGCCTATGGCAGCAGGACCGCCCAGCCCCACAGGACCCAGGGCAGCCCACCCGACCCCACCGCAGAGGAAACTGTACCCACCCTAACATTCAATCATCTCCCAGACTGCACAAGACAATAGACACACAGGTTAAGTTTATTCTCCACCTCTCCTATGACGCTCCCCCACCTGCAGAGTGGACTCCTGCAAGGATGGAACAACCTCCCTGCCAGTTGAAGAGCCCCCAGTTAGGCCGATGCACCAGGGCTGAGCCCCCGTGCACCCACCCGCCCACAACCTCGGCGACACACCAACGAGGACCGAAGCCCCCAAGGCCCAGCCAGAGCCCTAGCACGGAGGCGAAGCACCCCCGAACCCCAAGCCCCCACGCCTGCCCCGGATCCACTCAGGGGCAGCCAGGCTACCAGGCCAGTAACCTACGTCCGCCAGCGCAGACCCTCCCCCAGCCCTACTGCACACAGCCACGAGGAGAACAACCTCTAAGAGCAACCAGAGCCACTAACCAGGTTATGTCCAAAACCCCTGGGTTAAGCCCTCCAGGGATAACGTCCCTAGGGATTCTCCAGACGCCCTAAGCCCGTCCCAACCTTCACATCAACCACAATGGCGAAGGCGGGACCAAACCACAACCCCCCACCCCCGCTAGGTGATGGAGCCGATCAAAGGAGCCCAGAGGGAGTGATCTAATGTGGTGGCAGAGGCTGTCTCGAGACTAATGTGATCTATTAGATGGTTTCTATATTGGCTAGAATTAAGATTATTTTTATTTTTCCAGTTCATGAGGACCGTTTTCTTGGCGATGCATAGGGCAGTAAAAATCATGTGGACTGCATTAGTTTCTGTAGTGACATCATCCAATTTTGCCCAACAAGCACACTAAAGGGGAGGCTGGAATTTTACATTTCAGACACTTTGATAAGTCTTCACATATCCCGCGCCAAAACATCTGCACTGGTGGACAGAACCAAAGAGCATGGATGTAATTGCCTGGGCCCTATTTCAGGAAGCCGGTTTAGAGCAAAATCTGAGTAAGTATACCCTGAGTTAACGAAAACTCTGGGTTTTCGGTTTCACAAAGCGAGTTTAGATTAATTCTGAGCGAGTTACTATGACAACACACTCCGTGAAGCTAACCTGCCCCCTAGCAGGTTTACTTCAACTAACCCTGACTTTCTCCGCCTCTTTGTCGGAAACCTGACTGTAGGAAGTGTCAGACATGGCGTGTCCCTTCCTTGAAGAGCCAGTAGATGTTGAAGCCCAAATTCTCCGCAGAGCTCTCCGCCGGGAGAGAGTGATTAGAGCGCGTTTGGACATTTTATCATTTCCTGATGATTTCCTGTGTGAACGTTACCGTTTTTCAGCACAATCTATAATTTATTTGAATAACATCCTCAGGCCTAATATTGCTCATGTGACACATCGCGGACATTCTCTCAGTTCTGTACATATTATTTGTATTGCACTTCGGTTTTTTGCAAACGGGAGCTTTCTGTATAATATTGGTGATGCTGAGCACGTTTCCAAGGCTACCGTCTGTCGGGCAGTCAGGAATGTTACAGTTGCACTGAAACGTCTCCTGTACTCGTTTGTGGTGTTCCCCGGTCATAGACCCACAAGATTTATCAAAGAGGGATGCCACAAAATTGCAGGTATCAGGATGAACAAAACTTAATTCATGATGTGGTGATACTTGAACTACTACTTAAATTTTACATTTATTCCCACGGTTCCCAGGCGTGATTGGCTGTATAGATGGCACTCACATTCCAATCATTGCTCCTTCAGTAAATGAAGGAGACTATGTGAACAGGAAGTCTTTCCACAGCATTAATGTACAGGTACATAGTTCCCTGTAGCATTTCAAACTAACAAATTATTTCATTATAGTAATGGATGCTAATTTGTGTTCTCTGCACTGTGAATATCATATGTGATGCTGCCAACATTATCACAAATGTGGAAGCCAACTGCTCAGCCTCTGTGAGTGGTGGTGGTGGAGGACCCCCACCTGTTTTTCAGGCCTCCGCTTTTTTTCTGTTGGCTATAACGGGTCACATTTGAGCATACAGAGTAAGCAAATATGTACTTGTAATGTGCTCAGATAATTTCAATAAGTGCTTACAGAGGGGAAATTAATGTAGCCTCTAACTGCAATTGATTTACATCGGACAAACAGACCAAGCACTATGGCTCATAATACAATTACACCTTACCTGTTTGGACTATATTTTTATATTTCATTTTTACTTGCTGCCAGGAACGTTTGGGGCCTGTTGGGTTGCACCTGCGCTCACATCACATCACAAAATAAAATGTATGAAATAAAAAATAAAATAAAATATAATAAAATAACGTGTTAAATGGGTGGAAATCCCTAGATCAATGTTTAAATTAACACTCATGCATTGTTTTGTCGGCAATGTTTTGCCATGCATGCTCCCTTTCTTTTGCAGCTGAGGCTGTGTTACTTTTTTTCCGCAAAATTTGCATGTTATCGCCCACCCCCGTGACATCACGCTCCAAAGCCCTATACTGCCATCAGAATTTCGGCCTCAGGCGCTGTAAAATACATTGACCGCGCCTTCTTTCCCTCCGTCTCCATGGTGACTCGCTTAATCTGTGCTCCACTAATCAGGGCTTTATGTATCCTCGTGCGCGCGCTTAACTTGGGGTTAAAGCAACTCCGCGTTGATTGAACTAATTGTTATCAGCCTATCTCCCCCTACCACCACTTCCCCTGCCAGTGGCGGACTCCCTCAGACATCGGTGCATTGGTGGTTCTTTGTGTCTGGGGATGGGCGTCCAGGTACACACCGGCTCACTCCTTGCCAGCCGCTTATCGGGGCCTGGAGCCTGGGGCTCGCTCGGGCCACTTCGGAGGTGGGGTGCCCCCGGCCTCTCGGCCTGGGGCTCGGTCACTCAGGCACGGCTGGCTGCCGGCGGAGCTCACGGGCGTGTCACTGCAACTCCCCCTGGCTTCTGCTCCGCGGCTGCTGAGTGACCCCTCATCTGGGACTCTCCTCAGCTCTTTCTGGGACAGTCTTTTTTTCTGCCCGTTCTGTTGGTTTTTGTCTTTTGCCCTTCTCCCCCGTCCCTCTTCTCAGCTGTTTCTCTTTCCCTCTTTCTTTCTCCCCTTCTTTCCCCCAGTCAAGTCTGTCCCGTATTCAGTAAGTGAAAATAAAATAAACAATAAAAGGTGAATCAAATGGACCATTACGGCAAGGCCGGGATGGTCAATTTAGTAAAGTAAATCCGTTGGGCATCTTTCTTTGCCTTTAGACAACAATTCTGATGGCAAAAGAGCCAAACGGGACAGGCAAAAGGAAAAATAAATAAATAAAAATTAGGCAGATCTAATCCTCCTTTATCCTTGGTTTGTAGCGTTTTAAGCTGATACGCGGGGGTTTATCTTTCCAAAGGAATTTAGAAATATACGAATCCAGAGATCTGAACCAATCTTGTGATGGTTTGTTTGGGATCATTAAAAATAAGTAATTTACTTTTGGCAAGATCATCATTTTTATAGTGGCGACCCTTCCCATGAGTGATATGGGTAGAGATTTCCATCTAGTCAGATCGCCTTCTACTTTCTTTAGAAGTGGGGTGTGGTTTAATTTAGTTAAGTCTGAAAGCTTAGGAGAGACATTAATACCTAAATATTTAATATTTCCAGATTGTAGTGGGGCAGAAGAAGAATTATGGAAGGAGCAGTTAATTGGAAGAACTGTAGATTTTGACCAGTTAATTGAATAATCTGAAACTCTTGAAAACCAGTTTATTAGAGTAATTACCTCAGAAAGGTTGATTTGTAAGTTTTGGAGAAAAAGCAACACATCATCCGCATAGAGACTGGTTTTATGTTCTACGTTCTTACATTTTATGCCCTTAATTGTTGTAGCTTGTCTAAGTGCTGCTGCTAGTGGTTCGATAAACAAATTGTAAACAGTGAAGGGGAGAGTGGGCATCCCTGCTTGGTGCCCCTCAGGAGACAGAAGCTGGAGGATGTTTGGTCATTTGTTCTGACACAAGCTGTTGGAGAATTATATAATATTCTTAGCCAGTTTATGAAAGAGTTTCCAAAACCAAATTTGTGTAAAGTTGCAAATAAAATTTTCCAGTTAACTCTGTCAAACGCTTTTTCTGCATCTGGAGATAATATTGTGGTTTCAATGTTTTTCCTGTGTGAGTAGTCTATTAAATTAAGTAATCTACGTGTGTTTGTTGATGAGTGCCTACCTTTTATGAAACCAGTTTGGTCAGGATGAATTAAAAGTATTTCCTTATGCTTGGAGAGTGTAAACATGACCCACCAGCAAACTGGACCAGTTTTCAAAGGGACAAACAGTTAATACAGTACAATGTAGATATGAATCTTTGTGGATTATAGAATCAGAAGTGCCAAAAACTGCAGTTAATACCACGACATCCTGATGTTAAAATGTCCCGCCTTACAGTGGAAATCAAACTATTTACAGTCTCAAACAAAAAACATCTTTTATTCTCTGTAGTTATTGTTTTGCCCATTTGTAGTAACTATGTTACCCATTCATTTACCCATTTGGGTCTAGCTGTCACTGTCCAAAGTATCTTTGGATAAGACTCTACCCTCTTTATTTTTAAGATTAGGATTAAGATTTTCTTTTTTAAGGGTTAGGCTTATAGTTAGGACTGGATCAAGAGACCTCCTCCCTTAGATTGCTGCAAAGACGGGGGTTTCCCATGATGCACTGAGCACTTCTCCTTTTCTCACCGCTTTTCACTCACCATGTGTTTATACACCACTCTGAATTTAATTATGAGTTATTATTAATCTCTGTCTTTTGTCTTGTCTTCCTCCCGTCATCTCCAGCCCGTCACAGATATGGCTGCCACTCCCTGAGCCTGGTTCTGCCAGAAGTTTCTTCCTATTAAAAGGGAGTTTTTCCTTCCCACTATCGCCAAAGTGCTTGCTCATGGTGGGTTGTCTTTGGGCGTAGTATTGTAGGATCTTTATCTTAAAATATAAAGCTCCTTGTAATGGCTACTGTTGTGATCTGACTACTATATAAAAAATTGAATTTAATTGAATCAAGGTTTAATTAAGTGCATTTTATATTCACGTTGTTATGAAAACATAAAGTCTACTGGCCAAGCAGAAACCGGTGGCAGTAACATTTGGGATAACACTAATGAGCATGCGCAGCTGTTCCCATTTGTGCCAAGAGAACAGTTTTCATTCAACTGACCTATTGTTAAGCTCTGGTATCCAGTTCTCATTAATGTATTTATAGCAGTGACTCATCCACCACACCCTACATAGTAAATGCAGTAGAGTGAGTAACACGTTTCGTTTTTATTTCACCTGACATTAGCAGAGTCGCACATCGGTTTCGTAAATAGAAAGTACCTTACGTCACATCGTCATCACAGCTGTGTTTCACTTTAGCAGCACAACGTTGCATGCATTTAGTCTAGTGCTCTGCAGCACCTTACATAGGATTATTCAGGCACAGTCAGACAAACCAAGATTTAACATTTTTAAATATGTTTGGCCTTTGCAACAGAAAAGCTTCAAGGATTACTGGTGATTCACTTTAACCCCTTCACTGAGCTATTTAGAGGTAGGCAACCAGGCTTATGTCCACACAGAGGAAGACGCATGTCCAGGCAAGCAGATATAATTGTGAATGATGTATAACGTCCTCTTGAACAGAAACCTTGCAAAGAGCGCACAGGCAAAATCAAGAGTCATGCTCATTGACATGAATTTGCTCCCATAGTCTGTGTGTGTGGGAATCAGACTAACCAGACAGTATTCCCATGTTGCTTTCAACAGCAACACAAACACACAAAGATATCCGGTGGGCTGCTGGGGTCACAATGTGTGTGTGCGCAGGCCTGTTGCTTACTATGAAAATGACATAAATGCTGCACGTAATAGAGCTCCTGTTTATTTTAAATGTGTTTATGTCTCAGTGTGAACGCGTGTGTTTACCTCTTCTTCATATGACCATGCGACCTGCATTTGTTTCTCATGTGCATTTGTCTAAGTAAATGTGTGTGTCTGTGTGTGTGTGTGTGTGTGTGTGTGTGTGTGTGTGTGTGTGTGTGTGTGTGTGTGTGTGTGTGTGTGTAGGCATACTTATTTCTATGTGTAGCGACTTCACTTTGTTACATAAGCCAATTACGTTACATAATGTTTATTTTTTCTTAAGAATAAAAACAACTGTAGTGTTCCATAGAGCATGCTAGTTAGTATATATATATATATATGTAAGTGTTAGCTTAGCTTGACTCTTTAGCTGGAAAACCTGTCCTGTGCCTCCTGTCCTGTGCCTCCTCCAACACACATACACAATCGTCTTGCAGTTAGCCCATGCTGGCAGCATGGTGAGGGCCTCACAGCTGGGCAAGTCTTCTGTGTCTTACTTTCACTGTTTTCTATTTTTAATCAAGCACACAGAACCTCAAGTCAGTACCAGTTAACACACATCTCAGCTCACCTAATGTCAACTACCAACATAACTTTGTTTCCTTTAGACATATTTAGCTTGTTGGCCGAGTTTCACTTTCTTCAGATAGACCAAAAACGCCTGCATAGCGAGCATGCAAGTTCAGCAACAAGCAAGTCTTGCAAACGCCTATTCTCTTTATGTTTTTCATCATTCTTCTTATTTATACTAGCAAACCCTCCCACTGGTGGGAGACAGGGTACATAAATAAAATCCTTGGAGTATGATGCCATACTGCATTGCTTTGACATTTCATTCTATACTAAAGCATTCATTTTGTATTATGACATTACCTTCTGTACTGTTACATTAAATTCTATACTCACATTCTATTCCATAAAAAATAAGATGAGAGACGAGTTGAATACATTCATATAGTTTAAAAAGCATAAAAATATAAATAATTTAATATTTATGTCTTGATGCATGCTCAATCATCCAGGAAAGTAAAGCTCCAAAAGTTGATTCTGGATTATATTTATACAGGATTTATACATCGGGGAAACCAATCAACCTCTGGCGAAGTGGATGGCACAACACAGAAAAGCTACCTCGTCAGGCCAGGTTACACCTACAGGCCAGTGGACACTCTTTCATTATTATTATTATTATTAACCTTTATTTAACCAGGAAAAGTCCCATTGAGATTAAAAACCTCTTTTTCAAGGGAGTCCTGGCCAAGAGGCGACAACACGTTGAAATTACAAAGTTACATACATATTATAAATAACAATTACATTTTAAAAACATTTTTCTCTGGCTCTCTCAATCTGGACTTAAAAGCATTTAATGAAATAAGATCTGCTATCTTCCAGTCTTTTTGCATCATTCAAGGATGAGGATGTACACATCCTGGACAGGGAAGAACGCTGGTTTGAGCGCGGAGTCAAGGAGGCCATTTACGTGAAAAGGGAAAGACCATCTCTGAATCGAGGAGGGGGCCTAAGGGTACATCTTTCACCATCTTACAATGATGTGATTGCAGCCATTCCCCAACTCTCTGTGAATGGTACTCATGGCCATTGATCAGTGGTCTTTGATCAGTGGGTTTTGGTCAGTGGTTGTTGATCAATGGTCATGAGAATTTGCATAATTATAATGAAGGAACTGACCTCCCAGCCCATTGTTCCCTCAGTGGGCTGGTTTCAGTCATTATGCAAATGTACTGTTTATAAGCTGCAGTCAGCTGAGACTGAAGAAGTCACTTGGATGAGTGACGAAACGTTTCTCCCACAAAACGGTACGTCCAGATGAACAGAATCAACTTTTGGAGTATTAATATTTATGTTATGGCGTTCCAATTTCCATCCATCCATCCATTTGCTTCCGCTTATCCTTTTCAGGGTCGCGGGGGGCGCTGGAGCCTATCCCAGCTGTCATAGGGCGAGAGGCAGGGTACACCCTGGACAGGTCGCCAGTCTGTCGCAGGGCCAACACACAGGGACAGACAACCATTCGCACTCACATTCACTCGCACATTCACACCTAATGGCAATTTGGATTAATCAATTAACCTATCCCCACAAGCTGCATGTCTTTGGACGGTGGGAGGAAGCCGGAGTACCCGGAGGGAACCCACGCAAACACGGGGAGAACATGCAAACTCCACATAGAAAGACCCCGGCCTGATGTTGGAATTGAACTCAGGACCTTCTTGCTGTGTGGCAACAGTGCTAACCACCGTGCCACCGTGCTGCCTCGTTGGCGTTCCAATTTGTATTACAAAATTTGATTCTACGTCATGACATTCCATTCTATACTATGACATTCCAGGTGGTATTATGAGAGTCCATTCTATACTGATATTCCATTTAGTGTTATCAAATTTGAATTTGTATTTTAGCTCTCCATTCTATGCTACGACATTACAGTCGATTCTGCTGTGTCATGACAATCCATTCTGTACTAAGAGTTTCCATCCTGGGCCCCCTTTCCCTGGCGGGTTGCGGAGTATGGGGGTGCCTACTGGGGTCAGTGGGGGAGCTGGCCCCAGGGAGGGGTCACTTGCCCCTCCCTTCCTTCCCTCCCCATCTCCAGCTGCCTCCCTCTTCCCGCTCCACCACAATCACCCACACATGCAGGGCCTTGGGGTGCAGGCCCTGCATGTGCTGTCCCCTTCTGGCTGCCTGTGCCTCAATTTTATCCCACAACTTAGACATTCACATTACTCACACTCTCATAACACATACATATAGGATCTTGGGGGTGGGCACGCTACACGGGCTCCAAAAGACCATCAGGGTGTACACCTCACCCCTGGCATCATTGCCCACCTCTCAATTTTAAATACACATAGACACTGAGGGCTATCAGGAGGGGCTATGCGCTTACCTACTGCTCTCTGGCAGGTAGCTCCATGCCCTCCTGGGTTTTAAATGCACCTTAGAACACACATGCATCAACACTACATATGAGCGGGCGGAGGGAGGTTTGGAGTCTTCTCACACTCCCGTTCTCTGCAACCTGCTGGAGCGGGGGGCCAGGAGGAGGAGTTGGTCGTCCGACTGGGGTCTGGAGCCTCCCTGCTGCTGCAGAGTCGAGGCAGTCTGCTTCTCCCCACCGCAGGGAAAAGGGTAACACCACCTGGGTCTGGGTGCAGTTTCCCCCTCCAGGGGCAAGGGTACCTAGACCCGGTTCTTAGAGTACGCTTGGGGAGTGTGATTGTGTGTACAGTGTCTCTCTATGTCTGTCTCCACGTTGGTTGAGTGTGGAGTAAGTGCATATGAGAGCATGACGGTGGGAATGGATGTTTGTATCTGTGTGTGCCTGTATGTCTGTGTCTATATGTCAGGTTGGGTATCAGACGCCACCTCTCTGGGGACATCTCAGGACCTCTGAGGTATGGAGGCCTATCTCCCCCCACCACTTCCCCTGCCGGTGGCAGACGCCCTCAGACATTGGTGCGTTGGTGGTTCTTTGTGTCTGGGGGTGGGCGCCCAGGTACACACCGGCTCACTCCTGCTGAGTGACCTCTCATCTGGGACTCTCCTCAGCTCTTTCTGGGATAGTGGTGCAGCTGCCCCTCTGTTGGTCTTCCTTGGTCTCTTGTGCTCTGAGGGCCTCTAGATGTCTGGAGTCTTGATCTCCTCCATACCTGCTTCATGCCCTGGAGGACGGGGCTGTGGCTCCCCACACCCTCTAGCAGATCATTACATGAAGGAACCTTTTAAAAACAAGCGCGTTCATGCTCACAGGTGTACACGACACCCTTTTTGGCTCCTACCTCAAAGCACACTGTGCGCTGTCGATATTACGTGCTGCACAATAATGTTTAATATTTTGTATTTGTTGTTTATTGTATTGCTCTCGAGTTTCCATCCTTTACTATGAAATTCTATTATTCATTATTAGATTCTACTCTCATGACATTCCAATTAGGGCTAGGCGATATGAAGAAATCTAATATCGCGATATTTTTGGGCTATATCATGATACACAATATATATCACGATATGTTTAAATAACATCCAAAAATAAATGTTATTTTCAATCACATAGTGCCTAAATTTCTTTGAATACAAAATATCTGAATGAATTGAAACTTTTATTTAACCCACTTTTTTAAACCATCGGTTGCACACAGAGGCTTTTCAGAAATGACATCTGTCTCTGTGGTCAACACCAGATCTTTACCAAACAAAAGATCACAGCAATAAAAAAGTACATCAGGGAAGAGTTCACGGGACAAAATAAAACAACTGAAATTAAAAAGGTGCTCTTTTGTGCTTATAACATATACAAGTTGTAAAATAAAAATTGTCATGACCTCAAATTACAGAAACAAGAGTCTAGATAGTGACTATAAAAACCACTGACCAAGAACAGTCACAGGTATCATAGCTGGTTAATTTAAGTTTTCGTTGGCGTGCAGGGAGACGCTGACCTGTGCAGTTTAAAGTATTCCTAATTTTGCAGTGGTTGGCTGACTGGTGGAATAAATCCATGGCATTGCTACCTTTTACGGCATGTTTTGCAAACAAGTCTTTATATTAAGGGTAGAGCTGGGCGATAGAACGATAACGATATGTATCGCGATATAACTTTTACTCGATAGAGAAATTAAGCTATCGCGATAGACCTCGCCGCTCTTGTCCTCAAAGAAAAAAAAAAAAAAGGTCAGCCAATCCAAATTAAGTAGCGCAGAGCCGAACCAATCACAGCCGCAGCGTCACGTCGCGTGGCTTGTTACGTACAGCACAAGTGCCAAGCCGCACGTGTGTTTGTTTGGGAAGCAGCCAGCGGGTAATGGAGGAAATGAGTGTGCCGACTAGAAAAATCAACCGAGCGTGACCGAAGAGAAAACAGATGATGGTTCCAATGCCGGAGAGATTGTCAAACGGAAGAGCCATAGAAGTTCCGTAGTGTGAAGGTATTTCGGCTATTTCAAGTCTGACAAAAAACAGAGTAGCGTGCACTGTAAATTGTGCCGAAAGCAAGTCTGGAAATACAATAAACTGGAGCATGCGTCACACTGTGCGCCACGTTATTGTTTCGGTGAAATGAATTTCTACAATACTGTTACTGTTAATTCTACTCTCTGCAGTGTTTAAATGCTTACATATACACACAGTTACTGTCCCTCCACACATACGACTCGGTTCTGCTTCTATGCCCCAGCTTTGTTTACTTTTTCCCACCGAGGCTTCTAGACTTCTGATTGGCCAACATTTCTGCACGGTTAGGAATCTAGCGCCACCTGCTGCTTTGGCATGTTCATAGCAGCGTTTTCCTTCATTTCTGCCTTTATGTGTGGACGGGATTATTTTTTAAAACGAAAACGGAAAATCTCCGTTTTCAAAAATACCCGTGTACGTGTGGACGTAGCCTCAGTCTCTGACTGGAAGCGCTAATTCGTCATTCGGCTTTTGTCAGACTAAAGTAACTGTTAAAACTGTTTGAAAAGCTCAGCTATACAACAAGGAGAGATTGAGAATTTCCTTTTAGTTCTCAGTTTATTTGATATTGACAAAAGTTAGTCAGTTTTGTCTGTTCTTCTGTAAAACAAACTAAGATTTATTTTTAGAATTAATATTTTGTTTCTAAGTGGAATTGACAATTTAGTCTGTTTCGTTTGTTCTATTTTGAAACTTAAACGCTTTAGCGGCTGCCTTTTGTGTAGTTTGCAATATTTGCCTTTATCTATCTGAAAAAGTCTTATGTTCCTTAAGTACATCTACCCTGTTGAACTTATTATGGGAAATAAATATTTAAATAAAAACAAGCTGCTGATTATTTCACATTTTACTTGTGAGCAACGGCACATTTAAATCTTACAAATATAGTTATTTGGCTTATATCGTGATAGATATCGTTATCGCCTGAAATGAAAAAAACATATCGTGATATGAAAAAATCTCATATCGCCCAGCTCTAATTAAGGGCCGTCAGTCAAACAATACTGTTTGGTCTGGATCTAAACAGAGCACGTTGTGTGTGACATCTTCTTTTGCACATGTGGGCTGCTTTGAGGGTTCACACTAGAGCGCGTTTGCTGTCACATTTTATTTGTAGACAGACAAAAAAATTGGATTTGATCAAAAAATTGGAATTGAGCATTAAGACCTTCAGTGTGAACGTAGCCTAACCGCATGGATGGATTGTTGGAGCATTACGGCTACCGTAGTCTGGAGCCTCGCAGAGTGATACATACTGTGCTTCAATGTAATATTACCGTATTGTGTGCGTATAAGGACGACAAATGGCACCTGTAAGAGACATGGTTACGAAGTGGATTTCACACTCAAGGTCACGCAGTAGAACTTGGGAACAGAGCAGCTGCGAAATCTGTCTTTGTTATTATGCTCAACGTCTTTTAGTTTACAGTTTGACTGCACAATTGTGAGCTTTTTGTTATGCACAAAAACAACATTGTTTTATTGTATTTATGGAGAATTATCATTGAATAAATGCTGATAATTCTGAGTAATTTTTTCTTGTTATTGTTAATAAAAGGGTCTGTGTGAGATCTGGGACACAGCTCTGACTAAGAACTCTCTTTTTGTTCTTACTTTATGGCTTTAAAAAATATCGAGATATATATCGTATATCGCCATCCAGCTAAAGAATATCGAGATATGAATTTTAGGCCATTTCGCCCAGCCCTAATCTCTCTCATAGCTCATATAACATATCAATATACAACTCTTGTTACTATGCAGTGAAGTACAAACAAAATACAACATTTAATGTGAAATGTATTGTAGCTGATAAAATAAGAGAATAACAGACGGCACAATGAAAGATTACCACAGCTTTGTGGTTCACAGGATATGAGCGTCTTCCATTTATAGGAACTACTGTAACACTTTATATAACACATAAAACAAGGACAAGAAGGAGACTACCTCATTAATACTACAACAAGTCTTATGTCATTAGCCATTTCCCGGTCCAAACATATTTGGTTCCCAAACTCAAACACTAGCATTGCTGAGAGATAAAATTCTTTCATCTCCAATATGTTCAGTGTAGCTGCTCACTCAGGTGTTACAATAAAATTCTAGGCATCAAAAGAAGAGGATTTACTCAGTTTAACAGAGAAAAGTTAGAGAAGTTAGAATGCCTGATTGAGAGATTTAATAAACATATATCAACAGAGCTATTGTTAAGATAACGTAAACACATTAGCACAGCAAAGATCCACAACATGAGATTAGTAATTAATCTGCTGCTGCGTGGTTTGGATGACTTGCTATGAAGAAATTTCTAGTCCTATGTACCCCTTGGAATCTTAATTAGCCTCAGAGTAATTCTTATCTGAAGCCTTTAAATATACTGGTGTCCAACTGTTTGCCCATTGGCTATAGTTACACTGAAAGGTTATAAAATGATCACAGGCTTTGGATTGAGTTGTATATATTAAACTTGTCTCAAATACTTTTTCACAGCAAACATTTTTTGCTTCTTACAGTAGGAGAAACACTCTAAGCAGTGTGTCACGGTGTGTGTACAGGTGTTGCAAAATGTCCTGACACACTTCTGGACTTACCGTTCTACTAACCGCCAACACACTTCTTCTCGCTTCAGCTGCTCGATTTCTCTCAGTCTTCCTCTGTCTCGCCGTCCCTCCCTCTGCTGTCCTAAATTCTATTCAGGCAATAATAGAATGACATTTATCATAATCTGTTTCTGGCTAGCTGTATCTTTCCCGCCAGCTCTCTTGTCTCAGTGTTGCCACCCATCTTTTCTTAGTCAATCATCAACTCCTTCGTTCTCAGCTTTTTCTCGTCCATCCATCCACATCTCTGTTCCTCAGTATGACCCCATCCTTGTTACATGTTGTGGTTTAAGGTGCAGAGTATTTGTGTGATTCGTGCTTCTTATTAATGAAATCCCTTATAGCACAAAACAGCTTTTGTGGTTCAAGTACTATACAGAAAAGCACACAGGGTGTTGGCATAAACCAAAATCCCCTGTAACTCTGAAAAATACTTTTAGTCACTACCCAAAGATATTTATTCTGTATTTTTTAAAATACAAAGGATATGTTATTATGTCAAGGTTGAATTATAGAGTATATACTTCCTCTAAAAACTTCACTTTTTGCTCATATAATACTGTAGTACACATAATTTACACACCTCAGATCATTCATTGATCATGCAGCATATTGGAAAGACATCTGATCAGTCCAGCATCATTATTGGGGTTAACTTCAGAAAGAATAAAATGACACCTAAAGATGAACTATGACAAGTTTTCCAAGAGTCAGATCAAAAACCAGTCTTAAAGTACTAAATTATTTAAGTCCAAAACCAGTCCAACCAGTAAAACTAAAACCAGCGTAAAATAGAGTTTTAGCCTCTTAACAGTATAAACTGTCTGACATTCATATTTTCAAGTTTAAGTTTGAAATCATGATTCCAGTTCAAAACCAAGTCAAAAGACTAGCTGATACCCAAGTTCAAAGCACATCCAAAAGCAGTCTAAGAACCTGAGACAGTCTGAATGCAGGGCTGTGATTTCTTGGCCTACCTGCCAATTACTTGAAGAAACAGTGCTAATCAAAAACAGAACTAACCTAATAACTGCTGACACTCCAGAAAAAGTATTCAAACAAAACAAAATCCATCTCTGATGAGTTCAGTCCTGCCTTGTATTGCTAAAGGTGCTGAGACTATTTTTTTTCCTCAAATGGATTCAAGAGGTGTAAAATCTTTTGTATCGTTGGATTCCTCACTGTGGTTTCAGTTATGAATCATTTTCTCTGCCTTGTTTTCCATTCTCTGATTTTATTCATGTGACAGTTTACTTCCTGTTTTATTTTGATGGTTAGCTCCTCGTGTGGCTTTCTGTGTGTTTACTTCCTTCGTTCTCCTTGCCTGTCTTGTTAGCGTTTGTATTTAGAATGGTTAAAAAGCTTACTTGCAAGTGGTAGTGGCTACAATCTCTTTTAACTGGGTTGGTCGATACTCAGAACAATAGAAAAGTCCAAAAAACTCAGTGAAGATCTAAGTAAGAGTACAGTAGAAATCTTCTGGAGCTATTTCCAAACAACTGCAGATTCCAAGATCATTAGTTTCAGCATTTTATGTAAGTAAAAGTTATTCAGATGTGTCACCACTTTGTCAGGATCTGAAAGAAGAAGAGGTTTTTAAATCTAAGAACACTGCACCATCTCGCAAATATGGTAATAGCATCATGCATCATGCTCTGGGGCTACTGGTACATTACACAAAGTGGATGGAATAATGAAGGAGGGCTATCCCCCAGTTTTTGAACTTCAAATCAAGCACTAGATGGTCCAAATTTGGACACTGTTTCGACCAGTGACTGTAGACTGATTTCTACAGTCACTGATGTAAACACACATCAAAACTTGTTTTGACATGAATGAAGTCATCTAGGCTTAAGTTTCTGGAATGGCCTTCCCAAACCAATTTAAATGAACACATATCCATCCAGCAGAAGCTTGTTCATGGCTATCAACAGTGTCGCCTTTCGCTAATACCTACTAAGGGACAATTAACCAAATATTATTGGGGGAAAGTGTATTTGAGACTTTATGTATACTTTTATTATTGTATATTACAGAAAATCCCAAGTAGCTTGTGTTTTTTTTTAACTTATTAAGATATGTGCTGTAAAATCATTCCAGACTAACATTTTCTGAGATTACAGATTTATCACCTAAAGTCATCTGCAAATTACAAAAGACAAACAAAGTAGTGCCTTCCACACATTTGTCAGGAAAAAGTTAAAATTATAAAGTTAGTCAGCACCTTTAAGTTTATCCTAATAGTTAGCTGTTTAGTACTAGCATTATTTTAGTTGGGCTAAACTGGGGCTTGTCTTACTGAGTCAAATGTCTGGATAAGACTATGCAGCAAATTAAGCTTGTTTGTTAAAGATAACATATGAGCTAACACTGGCCTGTGTAGGCTAAATTATCAGCTAAAGATCATTTGTTTAGACTAACATAGGCCTTATAACCTATTATTAATATTATATAAGGGCCATAGTGGACAGTCTTATCCTGTTTAGCGTAATGGACCAGTAAGTCATAAAATAACCTATGTGTGGTAATAGTAGCCACCACCAGTATATCTCAGTCTGTTGAAACAACCTGTAACAGCTTTTTTGGGGGTGTTTTTTGGATGCAGCATGTTCATTGACCTATAGTGTTCACAGATTTCTCTGCTCTTATATTAATATGGTCAGAAACATTACAAGAATAATAACAAATACTTGTCAAGTTGGCAGGCATACTTGTGGAAGGACTTTAATCATATGGAGACTTGTGGAACTCCAAGGGTCCTGGTACCGACCTGCGGTGGTGTGCAAAAAAAATTTACTTTTAGAAGGAAAAGTTCTACTGAAAAAATATTGGAAAATATTGCGACATTTACTGTGCAGCTGTGCATCACACCACACCAGATATACAACAGAGGAAATGCTTTTGGGTGCATTATTAATAATCTCATGGGAACATGACATGATTCACATAGTATGCAGCTTTTAATGCTGTTAGGTTTAAACCCTTAATTCATTGTGATTAGCACTAATAACTGGAAGGATCCCCAGTGACAGTCCCCATCACGACTATCACAGCTTTAGTTGCTGTTTCATTTTCTTCATCTCTCAGCATCAATCTGTGTTCTCCATTGTTGTTTCGAGAGTCTCTCTTGAGAAGTTTTTATTGTTTTATTACTCCCATACTACTAGGACCTTTTTCTCCCACAAGCTTTGCTTTTGCCCTCCGTCACTCTTTTCCTTACCCATCTCTCAGCTGGAAAGGACACACACTGGGCTGTAATGAGAGCACACACCAATGTCTGCAGGAGGCAAGCTTTCATAGGCCATCCTGGATCACTGTAACCATGGAAATAAGTGCCACTACGGTGACAGGCACGCTCGTACAGATGTGAAGCTCTAGACTCCTCAACAAATGGATTCATTCTGAAAAATCTTTACTGTAAGCAATGTGGCACCACAGGGGCAGCTAGGACCCCCAACAACACCGTAATGCCATCAGGGACACAAATGCCAACAATAAATAACACAGAAATACAGTGAGAACGTCATGTACACACTAACATGTCACATATATCCAAATAGAACATGGGGTATGTAATTTAAAGAACTAATGAGCTACAAGACAAACACTCAATCCTATGTACTCTATGTACTCTTTTACTGAGTGTAAGGAGAGGCCTGATTTTTCATTGCCACGACATGATTAATGTTTACAACGACTGAAAGTGTGTTGTCATTTTGATGCCTGTAGCCACACACTAGCAGGCATTTACAGAGAACAGAGGCTTTGCTGGACTAAAGAGGCGTGCGACTACACTTCTTTGGTTCAAATTTCAAAGTGATGAAGTTTTGTACAAGTCTCTCAAAAGGCTATGAGAGGCTTGTACAAATATATGCAAGAGCAAAATTAAAGAGTCATTTTTTGTTTTCACATCAGGATGTAATTTGGTTAGTCAAATACCTCCCGGTACCAGTAGCTCGTGAATCAGGTTTTCTTTGGCTTTGGATGTCGAAACACCCTTTTTGTTAACTTCTGGCAGGCTGCCTCGGGAGAACATGTGGGCCAAAGTGTGTGTCAGAAAGTTATGTGGAACATGCAAACTGACCCTGGATCTGATTCTTACTTATATCTGATTTGCAGTAGTGAGGCTGAGTTTTACACCATTACAATAACTTCCACAAAAGATCCCACACAAACAAAGTTTGTTTGAATGGTGCAGCTGTGAAGATAACAAGTTTCCAGAGTTCTCAAGTGAACAATGAATAATAAAGTTTGCAGTGATGTCCAGAACCATCTGTTTTAAATGGCAATGAATAGACAAATGGCAACAGTAGCTGCTGTTCGGAGTACTTTGTAAAAGTTTAGAACTACCAAGGCAGTTTTTAAAAGTTCACCCACGCTGCAATTTACCTGAAAGAGCTATGCAAATGTGCTTAACCTCATCATTTACCTTGCAATGAACAGATTTCACAGAGATAAGCATGCCTTACATGGTTGTAATATCACTTTGTAGCTCAGGCTGGCAATAGTGAGAGTGTCTCACTATTGCCAGCCTGAAGATCAACTGGTTATAGCATATTGCTAACTATATAATGTTATAGACGGTGTTAATGCGTTTGCTGTTTGCTGATCAGTGTTGGCTGTAACGTGTTAAAGAGTTAGAAAAGGCTCTTCAGTTATCTGCACAAGTGGATAGAAATAGAAAAAAACATCAAACAGTGGTTTACAGCCTTTCAGTTGTGGACATGGATTTTTATCTTGATTACACAAAAGGAAAAGAGCGTGGTGGTGAGTAGTGCAAACCACTCCCAGGACAGAAACAACTGTATTATACTGATGACACAGTTTTGTCTTTTTGCAAGCTTCCTGGGCAGACAGCATGCTAACACAACATTAGCCGGGACCCAGAGTGATGATAGAGCCAAGTGAAAGCCCAGCCCAGCAGCCAGAGGCTGAACTTCAGCTGGTAGTAAAAGCAGTTATGAGCAGTCAGGCTGCTCATCACTGTCTGAAGCCATTTTGGACCAACTTTGCTTTGTGTTGTTGGCTTTGTCTTCATACCGAAACGCTAAAAGAAAAACGTGTCCTCATCAGGACAGGGATTGATGTTGGTGTGTGGAACTGTTGCCTATGGTTTTTATTTTAAATGATAATTATGAGATAAAAAAATAAAATAAATGTCACTGTAAGTCTGCTCGATTATGGAAAAAATGATAATCACGATTATTTTCACTGAAATTGAGATCTCAATTATTTGATGATATTTATTTAACAATAACAATGTATTGAATAATGGCTTTAAAGATTGTCAAAAAATAATATAACATAGTGTGCAAATACTGATAACAGTGCAAATGTTTGCAATATAAAAAATAAATGAAATTGAGCAGTGGTCTTTGGCGAGGAAAAACATTACCGCGTTTGTTATCTCCTTGTGTCTCTGGGAGCTGATGGGATATTTAGTGGCGTTGTACAGGGTAGCGTGCGTGAATGGAGGTCTGTGAGGATGAAGCAGGTGTTGTTGAGAGTTTTTCTCTATGCTCCTTCATTGTTTGATCGTATGTATTGTATTGTATTGTATTGTATCTTTATTTGTTTCAGACATATAAAACAAAAAACAATATATACACACTACATATATTTTCATTTACAGATACGAATATATATGTAGATATACACACACACACACGTATGTGTTCAGATAAACAAAAAATATATAATGAAATAAAACAAAATCGTCTGACATAATGTAACAATGTTTGGTCTGAAAAGGAGTAGGAAGAAGTATGAACATACTTATTAATTCCTACCCCTGCTCAACATCTTATTGATCCCACATAATTCACCTAATTCCCATCATCACATACTCCACACGATACACGAGGAGAACCTATATAAACTTGGCTACCGTGATTGATATAATTTGGATATAATTTGATATTTTTATACATACAATGGGTGATCATCTTTATCGGTATCATATTCTTCCAAAATCAGTTTTCGAAGTATTTTCATGAACTTACTAATTCCTGAGCATTGCTGTAGATCTATAGTAAAACTATTCCACAGTTTTACCCCATAAATAGTGACACAAAAGGTTTTAACCTTTGACCGTGCTTTAAGAATCCTTAGATTCAATTTCCCCCTCAATTCATAGTCTCCTTCTCTGTCATAGAACATCCTCTGTATATTTCCTGGTAACATATTGTATCTGGCCTTGTACATAATTTTTGCAGTTTTATATTTTATAAGATCCATAAACTTCAGTATTTTTAATTTCAAAAACATGATGTTAGTATGGTCTCTAAATCCTGCTTTATTAATCATCCTGATTGCTTTTTTTTGAATTTTACATATTGGTTGAAGTGCAGTTTTATATGTGTTTCCCCAAATTTCCACACAGTATTCCAAATATGGCAATATAAGTGAACAATAAAGTACCCGGAGTGATTTGGAAGGCAAAAAATATTTAACTTTACTTAGTACGGAGATGCTTCTTGACAGTTTGGCTTGTATATGCTTTATGTGAGGTTTCCAGCAGATTTTGTTATCTATTATCACACCCAGAAATTTTGTATCCGAAACTTGCTCTATTTCAACATTGTTTACTAATAATTTTGCTCCTGCATCTTTTTTACAATTTCCGAATAACATAAATGTAGTTTTTTCCAAATTTAATGATAGCTTATTTCTATCAAACCATGTTTTCAGTTTAATCATTTCTTGTGTGACAATTTCCAAAAGCTGCTGTAAGTTCTCTCCAGTACAAAAAATATTTGTATCATCTGCAAATAGAATAAACTGTAGTATATCTGATGTTCTGCATATATCATTGATATAGAGGATAAACAGCTTTGGTCCCAATACTGACCCCTGCGGAACTCCACAAACAATGTCCATACACTCTGATTGATATTCCCCAATTTTCACAAATTGCTGCCTGTCTCTCAAATAACTCTTTACCCATTCTAACACCACTCCTCTAATGCCGTAGTACTCCAGTTTATCAAGTAATATGTCATGATTAATTGTGTCAAAAGCTTTTTTTAGGTCAATGAATACACTAACTATACATTGTCTTTTATCTATATTGTTGGTGATATTTTCGATCAGTTCCATTAATGCCAATGATGTTGATCTATTTGATCTGAAACCATACTGACTATCCATTATTATTTTGTGTTTATCTATAAATTTGTCAAGTCTATTACTAAAGACTTTTTCCAGTATTTTTGAAAATTGAGAAAGTAGAGAGACAGGCCTATAATTTGTGAATTGGTGTCTGTCACCATTTTTAAACAGTGGTGTTACTTTAGCTGTTTTCATTTGTTTTGGGAATGTACCAGTTTGTAAGGACAAATTGTAAATGTGTGTTAAGGGTTTGGAAATGCCCTCTATCACTCTCTTAACGATTTCCATATCAATGTCGTCAGAGTCTGTAGAGTTTTTTGTTTGTGATTTCCCAACAATATCAATGATTTCCATTTCTTCCACCACCGTTAAGAACATTGAATGAGGATTGCGGTCAATGAGTCTAGTTTCTTTCTCTACAGAATCTGTTATATCAGGAATTGTTTCAGCCAAGTCTGGCCCAACACTTACAAAGAATTTATTGAAATCATTTACCACCTCGCTCATATTAGTAATGTTTCTATCATTATTTGTGAAATACGAAGGATAGTCTGCCTCCCCCGAGCCCTTTTTGATGATGGTATTTAATGTTTTCCAGATCCCTTTAATATTATTTTTATTCATAATCAGTAATTTTTCATAGTATTCCTTTTTACATGACCTTAAAATACTCGTTAATTTATTTTTATATTTCTTGTATTTATTTTCAGCTTCTGTACTTCTGTTCATTATAAATTCTCTGTATAAGGCATTTTTCTTCTTACATGCATTTTGCAATCCTTTTGTAATCCATGGGCACTCTGCATATTTTTGTTTTTTACTATATTTCTTTACTGGGCAATGACTATTATATAACAGTTTAAATTTTCCTAAAAAAATCTCATAAGCTTTATCAATATTTTTTTCCTTATACAGCATCTCCCATTCTTGCTTGAGTAAATCACTTTTGAATGCGTTTATTGACTCTTCTGTTCTCACTCGTTTGTATTTTATTGTGTTTTGCTGTTTAACCTTCCTGTAATTGCTGTTATACATGTCACTTTGTGTCTGTGCCTTGTGTCTTCAAATGATTGAATAAATTTGTAGTGTTGCTCTGTGGTGCAGCTACGACACCGTAGCAAAGTTTACACATTATGTCTACTTGATCCACGTCTGACTCCGCGAACCGATAATGTTTCCACACCACTGAAGCTCTTTTACCTCTCTCTTCAACCAACGGCATTCTTTCTTCAGCAGCCATTATCCTCTCCTCCCCAAATAACTTCTGCTTAGCTTTCCCGAAGCTCGGGTCCTCTTAATTGTTGTGAGGCATGTTCGAAACGCAGAGAGGTGCGCTCGATTTGCCACACGGAGCAGCGCAAGAGTAAAGCTCGAGGGAGGTGCTAATAATCGGCTCAGTCATTTTTAATGATCGTTGAAAGCCCAGATCGTAATTTAGATTAAAATTTGATTAATTGAGCAGCGCTATGTCACTGTTTTATTTATAGCCTATAGCACATTTAAACAGCAAAACTTGACCCAATGTGTTTCATGTATAGTACATGAAAAGCTGACGTGTGTTTTTGCGTTGACTAATTATTGTGGACAGTAAAAATCAGTGATTTAGTGATCATTAAAATCTGTTCAGAATTTACAAATTGATGATGATTCATCTCATAAGTCATAAAATACTATTGCCTTCATAGGTAACAGTATTGAACTAGTGTTGCCCACTAGTGTTGTGTGCAGTCCTATTTTTTCTCTAGTGTGATGGAGCGATTGAACAGGCAGGTTGTTATCAAGAATAATTAAAGAGTAAGATAAGACATCTGTGAATTTACATAGTATACTATTTCACATTATATCATCAAACTTACTTTACGTAGAATCCACATTATAAAAAACAACTACTGGTCATATTTCTGTCCACTGTCTATGAAGTGCCTGGTGGGCTATAGCAGAGCTGGTTGCACAGTTTGACAGCAGCAGGATTGCATAATAAGATGCTAAAAGCTTGCAAATACGAGGTCGGCCAACTACCTTAGTTTCTCTGACCTACATTTGCTGCTGCCGCCGCTGTTGCTGCAGGAAAAGAGAAAAGTATAACATCTATCTTTATGATGCTGCTGCAGTCGTGGCATAAATTAGTGAAAGCGAGGGTTGGTTTCTGACATGTTTCTAATTCTGTGGTTCCACAATCAGAACTTTGTTCTGGAAAAGCTCCATCAGTAGCTGATTTTTCATGTGGATCTCCAAAAACCTCCTTAAGGCAGTATTTTGAGGGGAGAGCTCTCCACACAATGACAGTCGTATACAGGTGATCAAATCAGAAAACTGGTCATGGATGAGCCCATTTAAGCAACAAGCCTTGCAACTAAAGGCTTGTTGTGCCAGAATTATCGATAAACTACATTTTCAAAAAAAAACGATGCAGTTTTGATGATTATTGGGAGCTGTCCCAGAAGAAAAGGAAAAATGGGATCTGCCCTTCCAGTTTATTGAAGATTGAGTTTCTTTTTCTATTGCAGGTACACTGCAGTCAGTGGATATGAGGCTGACACGCGCTGCTGCACAACTAATGGTTTAGTTTGTGGATATAGTGGGTCATGCCTTTCCGAATTTCAATTACATCAGGTGAAAGCACACAAGAGCACACAAATACACACACTATCAGCCTCATGCTGCTCTCAGGTGTGCAATAAGAGTATCTGCATTTGGTCCAGTTTCATGCTTCACTGGTAGCTCAGATAAGACCTGCCTTCTCTCAGCAGGTAATTTTACAAAACAGATAACTAAAAACAAAAGTTATACGTGCATGTAGGGCTACCTGCACATTTCTTGGCACAAAGGCTTAAAGGAGAAAAGTTGCCCGAAGGCATCTCTGTTATACACTCTCTCCCACCAGGTCCACGTTATTGACTTTAATAAGACGTCTAGAAAAGACATTTGCAAGACCCCAAAAATACGCCATATACTGATATAAATAGATAAACATACTCTAAAGAAAAGTAGAGGAAATACAGACAGTGACAGACCAAATAATGTTTTATTAGAGACTCAAATTGTATAAATTGTAGATAAAATATTATTTAGTTGTAGCTAGAGCCGATATTGTTATCAGTATTTGAATATTATCTATTGCGCATTGGGTCAGTAGTGGGTGTCAAAATAACTTTGATTTAAAAATGAAGTATTAATATTGTGTCAATGATGCACGTTTGATAATCTCACAAGAAACTTTCTCATTGTTCTTTTTGTATATTTGTACAGTTGTAGTTACACACTCTCCTGCTAACCCTGTGCACTTGCACAGAGTTAGCAAGTTGAAATCACAAGCCAAAAAGACAAAAAAGTTATAAAAGAATTTGAATGACGCCTCCAGTTTTCCCCTCTGTGAATCGCTACCTTATCGTTGTGGTGGAGGGGTTTGTGTGTCCCAGGAATGTTGACTGGGGGACTTTTGCCCCCTTGTAGTCTCCCATGGCAAACTGATTTTAGGTGATGTACCAGACAAAGAACGATTCAAAAGACCCCTATGAGCGCACGGTCAAGCCTATTCCTTCCTGGGACAGGGTTACCGGGGCCCCGCCCTGGAGCCAGGCCCGGGGAGGGTGCCCGAGGGCGAGCGCCTGGTGGCCTGGCCTTACTCCTGGGGGCCTGGCCAGGCACAGCCTGAAAAAGGGACATGGGCCCATCTTCTGATTTATCCATCCATTCACTTCCGCTTATCCTTTTTCAGGGTCGCGGGGGTCGCTGGAGCCTATCCCAGCTGTCATGGGGCGAGAGGCGGGGTACACCCTGGACAGGTCGCCAGTCTGTCGCAGGGCTAACACACAGGGACAGACAACCATTCGCACTCACATTCACACCTAGTGGCAATTTGGATTATCCAATTAACCTATCCCCACAAGCTGCATGTCTTTGGACGGTGGGAGGAGTACCCGGAGAGAACCCACGCAAACACGGGGAGAACATGCAAACTCCACACAGAAAGACCCCGGCCTGATGGTGGAATTGAACTCAGGACCTTCTTGCTGTGCGGCAACAGTGCTAACCACCGTGCCACCGTGTCTCTTCTGATTTAGTGATCATTAAAATCTGTTCAGAATTTGCAAATTGATGATGATTCATCTCGTCAGTCATAAAATACTACTGCCTTCATAGGTAACAGTATTGAACTGGCAATACTGTCCCAAAATTTGCAATATCGCACAACACTAGTGAGCAACCAAGGCTGCAGTCCTATTTTTTCTCTAGTGTGATGGAGCGATTGAATAGGTAGGTTGTTATCAAGCATAATTAAAGAATAAGATAAGACATCTGTGAATTTACATACCGTACTATTTCACATTACTGCATATGCCCATCACCTACAGGAGCCACTGTAGGGGTTGGGTGCTCTGTGTGTTGGGTGGCAGCCAGGAGCAGAGGTCCTGGCAGACCGATCACCGGCTACCAAGACTAGCAATTGGGATATGGAATGTCACCTCTCTCAGATGGGGAAGGAGCTTGAGGTAGTGCTTGAGGTTATCGGCTAGATATAGTCAGGCTCACCTGAACACAGGGCTTGGGCTCTGGAACCAGCCTCCTAGAGAGGAGCTGGACTCTGTCTTCGTCTAGAGTTGCCCCTGGTGAGAGGCAGCGGGCTGGGGTGGGTATCCTAGTATCCCCTCGGCTTGCTGCCTGTACATTGAGGTCTCTCCCAGTGGACGAGAGGGTTTGTTCCCTGTGCCTTTAGGTCGGAGAACCAGTCCTGACTGTCATCTGCACTTAGGCGCCAAGCACCCCAGGCTTTGCAAATACCGCCCGTGTCACATTCAGAAATAAAACTAATGAAACTAATAAAAACTAATGTCTACATTCGTTTTGAAAATATTGGTGCATTAGGTGGCATTTTACTTTACACAGTGATTTATTTTCAATTTTGGCAGTTTCGGTCCCCCAAATTGTTTCCTACATGATAAATTTTCTACCCATTTGCCAAGTTGATTCCTTCTTGGCTTGGCTGCAAATGATCTTTGGGGAAAACAGATGCCATACTTGAGGGCTTACATGACCTATAATCTTTTTTCAAAATTGTGCTACTAAGTAGAAGTGCTTTTAAAATGCTTTAAAGAGTCAAAGTTCTGTTCCTGCTTCATCACAAGCTTAAGAACCCTGAGTATATGAAGTATCTGTTCTCCATTTGCCACAGGCAAGAGAAAGAATGCAACATGTGTGGCGAGAAAACCCACTGTGAAGAGGGTGCCATTCATCAGTGTGAGTCCAAACAGCTGAGAGGAAAGTATGATGGACAGGGGCTCCTGATAGGGCGCTGAGACTGAAAGAGCAATGTGGGACACAATGGGAGCAGGACAGAAGAGCAATGAATTGAAGACAGAAGAAGAGTGAGTGTACGTTTCTACATTCATGCTAGAAGGCAGTTGAAGCGAGCTGTGCTGACAGGTGGGGATAGAGAGGACAGCTTTGTGCACAGGCTGATACAGAGAAGTGCTAAATAAATCAGCCAGCGCTGCAACTAAGTGTGACTGAAATGTTTACGATATGCCAGCAGCAGAGACAGACAGGCCACGGGAGGAGGGAGAGCGAGGGGAATCCTAAATGCCCATCATCCCGCAATCGAAACTTTAAATGCTGCTTCTATAAATAGCTATGTCACCAGGTGAAGATGTGTGTCAGCGCTGTACAAACACTTATTCAGCTCATTATTAAGACTGTAGGAATTCACATTTTAATGACTAATGATTGTTAATAACTTAACTAATTAACCCTAACAGAGAAGATGTGGGATGCATAGATACACCACTATACAGACTCTTGTTCTTTAATGCGGTATCAGCTGTACAGTGAAGATTTTGTTTTTTATTGTACTGGTATTAGTCTTAAAAATCCAATATTGCTCGGGTTCTAGTCACTGCAGCTTCAACACGGGTAGCTCTAAAAACCACGTATATTTCAGCAAGCACTAGAAATGGTATCTGCATTTCAGCCATCACAAATTTTGGCGCCTTATAAAAACTGATATGTGGGGAGAAGTTGTCAAAGTGAGAAAGTAAGATGCAGCGTGAGAGTACTGTTGTTAACAGTGAAGGTGAAGTCACACACGAGCCGGCTAATTACTGCTAATTGTTGACATTCAATCACCAAGACTTGTGTTTAATCTCTGAATAGTGACCTTAACACTGCATGTCATCAATGTTTAAATTTATCCCAATTAGTGTCTCGTATCTCTGTGGAGTCAAACCACAACAGGCTCAAAACACAAGCATGTACGTGCACGATCTGCTCACATCCACAGCTGGCAGTTCATCAGGATTTAATGATCTTATTAAACACTAGCTGACGGTTCTCACACTCACATATATACATATACATATACACACATATTTATAATTTTAATCACGTGGGAACTAAGAACAGGGCATATCAAAGGATTTCTAGTTGTTACAGTTGCTCCCTGGAGCAACTGTAACCCACATAATTTCCTCAGGGATTAATAAAGTATGCGGATTCTGATTCTGATAGTCAAACAGTGGATATTAGTTTAACTAGCTCTTGATTTGCTAACTTCTCCTTGAACATCTCTTTAGTGGTTTCTTTATCAAAATATATAATTTTGGAGGGCACAGGGGCAGAGATAGCTCAGTAGGTGGAGTGTTCATCCACCAAACGGAAGGTCGGGGGTTCAAATCTGCTAAACGGCTGCTCAGAGGTACTGTCTCTACACACTGCTCCCTGGGTGCTGGATTGGTAGCTGCCCACTGCTTCACTGACTGAATGGGTTAAATGCAGAGGACTAAGGAATTTCCTATGGGAATATTAAAGTATACATTATTATTAAATATGGTTTGAATTTCAGGGCTACTATGAAAGTACCTGTAATTCCTTTAGTGGCAATTCAGGCTGCCTCTAAAGTCACTCCCCACTGACTGCATTCTTAAAACTTAACAGTTAATGGCATGCTACAAATAAAAGCTTTTTGTTACCATTCAGATTTTGTAATCAAATGCCGAGCAACCAGCTGACATTTACTTGTCTGTCATTTTGGACTTGTGACAATGTAGGACCCCTACATTGTCACAAGTACTACATGACCATCTGGCACCAACAGGCAAATCTGGTTATACTGTATATACTGTTTGGTTAGCAAGTGGTTGCAGGAATTTGGCTGTAGTTTACAAACCACCACACTACCACTAACTACTAGTTAATGAGTGTTAGCAGACAAGTCAGTGTTTTACATGCAAACTGTGACAGCTGCAATTTGCTAGGGACTGAAGAAAACACAAGGAGGCTTTTAGTGCAGCATCCCTTTACCTAGGAGGACCCACTCACCTACCAGTTAAGGATACACATTTTTCCTTCATCACAGTGGTTGTGTCACACCCTAAATGATGAACAAAGTGGCTCACTTAGCTACTTCCTGCAGATTTTCTTGTTTTTTTGACAACAAAGAGCTAAAAAAAATCACAAAACTTGGATTAACATTTATTCCGCTACTGGTGCACCCTCGTTGGGCGCATACATTCCTACAGTATCCACTGTGAAAGCATTGGGCATAATTTGGAAGCAGTCTAGAAACAGTGTTAATAAGCAGTTATATGTTAGCTGCTTGTAAAATGCCGACCTCCCACCCCACATTTGCATTCCCTGAATAGGAATAAGAACGAAACTGAACGGAGGTATGGGATAGCTCGGCTTCGTAGTAATCCTGTCAGACTTTGCAGCAGCAGATTATCTCTACAAAACCATGACAAATCATCAGTAAATACTCCTGAGGTCAAAGTGTCACAGGAGAAAGGAGACTAATAGGATTGGAAAGTCACAGTCTGTTGTCGTACTTAGCCCACTAATATAGAGTCTCTAATAACAGAGCCTATTACAGTGAAGTGATGTGCAGCGAGTCCTGTTTGCATCTGAAATCATTCCAAGCCTCCAGATACTCTGAGCAATATGTCTGCCTGACTTGGTGTCAGATGAATTTCACTGATGGATTAATCCTCATGTCTGTCAATCTGTCACACAGGAAAACAAACAAACACACACATTTAGATATACATCTACAGCACAGGAAGCCCCAGCTCTGTTGGCCCCACCTGAACGCCACAACAGACTGATACAGAGACTGAAACAAAAATAAATTCTGTCCGACATACTGGATGTGGTGCCTGCTATGAAGCCTGGGAGCTGTGTACAAATGTGTGACAGACTGTATATAAAGATGGACGACACATCACAGAGTCCACCTCCTGTAGAAAACCGAAAACACTGTGGAAATGGATGCTATTATATCACACTGATGATTTACAACCAGAGAGTGGATTGGGGGATGGTCCTACCTCCTGAGAAAAATGAGGCACTTTGTGGAGCCAGAAAAAAATTAAAGAGAAAAAAAAAAGTAAAAATTATTTATTGATTTATAATACACTCATGGTAAAAATAATATTTAGTCCTTACTAGTTTTTAAAATGAGGTAACATCAGGCGACAACAAAACGTTACATTTGTAACCATTTCATTGTTTGTTAAGAAAAACTAAACAGGAAAAATGCAAGTAATCACTTTCTTATGACTGCTGAGTTCACTGAGATTTGTGAGCATTCATTTAGTAGATAAACGTTATTAAATAAACATTAGTTACATCCAGTAACTAATATTGTTTTGTCAGCAAACCAGTAGGATGAACTGGTTGTGTTTCGTTGGAGGGAGGTACTGAATGTGACTGCGCAAACTTTGCAAGAACACTGATGCATCTCTGCAAGGATTTAGTGAATTCAGTGTACTTTCTTCCTTCAAAACACAAATGATATTCAGATAAACTTTACCTGGGATGAGCTCAGCTGGACAGGAAATGAGAAAAATCGCTCGACCTGCCACATGTGAGAAGTGAACGTATATAACCAACTATTGAATGAATGACGTTTTCTTGCTTCACTGACAATGACAGGGAAGAAAAAGTGCAACTTGAAAATACAACTCGTACAGAAATCCCCTCAAAGCTAATGTTGGCAATTATGACTTAATAAGAGGAAAAGAAAACGCTGACAGATGAACGAGAAAGACAAAAAATGAGGGATGTTCGTACGGCGAGGCGAAGACTATTTCAGGAGTGAATAGACTCCTAATGACGCCTCCATCCCTGCAGCAGCAACAAAAACTGCAGGGGGGGGCGGTGTTGGGGAGCACATCTCTTCATGCTTCAAGAGCGGTAATTATTTTAATTAGCCCCTGTTTAAATGTGAATAGAGGCCCAAACTGGGCTTTGCAGCATAGATGTGTGTGCAGTATAAGTGTCCCACATGTCTTTCTGTCCTCAAGTGGAATGCCTGCTTTGCAAAAATCTGTTTATGTCTGGCTGTCTGTGCACCAGCTCGTCTTCTCACGGATGCTCATTAACGAGGTCTGATCAGCATCTGCACAAATGTCAAAACTAAATCAGAGACATCACAGAATCATGTCTAGAAGTTAAGTTATGGATCATCAGTTTGAGAATGCTGATGCATGAGTGGAGTCTAAATCCAAATGCAGTTTATTACTTCAAGTCAAAACATCAGGCACACCTGCTCATTAAAGGCTTTTCTTTACTGTTATTGCACAACTAGACTGAAGACATGAAAGCTATGAAACACCATATAAAACTATGCAGAGAACAAAAAAAGTGGTAAACAAACCAAAATTATTAAAGTTGTTTGTCAGGATGACAGCGCTGCAGACTGCTTCACTAGAATCATTTCTACTTTATAGGTTTCACTATTTCATGAAAATATGAGCTCATTTTGAGTTTGATGGAAGCAACAACTGTCCAGAAAGTTGAGACGGGGCAACAAAAGGTGACAAAAGGAAAAGCAAGTGTTGCTAAAAAGAAACAGCTGGAGGAACATTTTGCAGCTAACTGGGTTCACTGGCAACAGGTCAGTAACGTGATTGGGTATAAAACGAGAGATCAGTATTGAATGACCACGATCTCCAAGCCCTCAGGCAGCACTGCATTACAAAAAGGCCACGATTCTGTCATGTAAACCATTGTATGGGTTAAGGAACACTTCCAGAAAATCACTCTGTGAACACAGTTCACTGTGCCATCAACAGATAGGGATTAAAGCTCCATCATGCAAAGAAGAAGCCATATGTGAACATGATGCAGAAACGCTGTTTCTCTTCTCTGGGCCAAAGCTCATTTAAAACGGGCCGAGGCAAAGTGGAAACTGTTCTGTGAACAGACAAATTGAAATCTGAAATTAATAATAGAAAACGCCACATGCTCCTGACTAAAGAGGAGAGGGCGCATCCTGCTTGTTATCGGCACTCAGTCTGCATCTCCAATGGTATGGGGGGTGCATTGGTGGAATCAGCAGGTTCCATATCTGAAAAGGCAACATCAATTCTGAAATGTAATACAACATTTAGAGCACATATGGTGTCATGCTTCAGGGAAGGCCTTCCAAACTTCAGCAAGACAATGCTAAACTGTGCACAGGAGCTATTACAAAAACATGGCTCTGTAGTAGAAGCTACACTGGTCTACCTGTGCTCCAGACCTCTCAGCAACTGAAAACATGAAAGTGAAAAATACAACAAAGAAGTCAGTCAGGAAGTCAAGAATGAGAACATTCTTCTCACAAAGTCCAGAAACTGGTCTCCACAGTTCCCACACATGGTCCTGTCCCAACTTTCCTTAGATGTGTTGCACCAGACGACTCTACAAAAACTCTTTTCTGGCCATTATTTCTTAGTGCCACTCAGGAGGATTTAAGTGACACTGTGATCATATGTGACAAAAGGCCAAACACTGGTGTGGTGAACATGTGAACGCTGCATCTGTATTTGTAGCTCTGTCTACTACCAAGCCTCAGGCTTCTTCTTTTATTAAAATCTCCTGCTTTAGAACGTGAACAGCTCAACATGCTCTCGACAGTTGTTTGCCAATTACACAATCATATCTGTTGTTGTGCAATGTTGCAAAAACTCAAACTCAAAGGCATGGTGTTCAGGGCTCATATGCCAAAGCATCAGCAGAACTGAGATGCCATTACAACAACAGAGTCTTAAGGTCAACAATGGCTATGCTGACATTTCCCTGTTGACTAGGTAACGTCAGGTAATGGAAAGGTGGTTAACCACAGAGTACCTCTGTATCTCCTCCTCATGTGCCTTAGTTGTACTTGACAATGTGTTTTTTTCTCGAGTGGTAAAACCAGTTTTCTGTTTCCACCTTTACCAAGAACAGCTCTCTCGCATATTTTGCAAAAAAAATGTTCCTGTGCATCACTGATATTGTGATGTGACAGTTTTATGCCATGTTCTATGGACAATATAATATGACACAGCCAGATTAGGATCTGCTTCATTAGGCACACATGTGAACAACTCAACAAGCAATTTGATTATGTTCTCGATACTTCTTTGCTAATTAAAGGACCATAGGCGTCAAACAACCCCTTAATGTAACGGCATAGTGTGGAGGGCTAGCAGTGTAGTGAACAGGGCATAGAAAAAAGTACTAATGTTAACATTCAGAGCTCATGTGCCACAGCATTAGCAGGGCTGAGATGCCATCACAACAGCAGGGTTTCAAGGTCAATGAGTAGCTGTGATCATATAGTGGTTAGGACTCCACTCTGCATTGTGGTTACAGCAAACCTGTTCAAATCTGGGTCACAGCAGCTGCAGTTAGTGTTCCTAACTACTGATGCATGACTTGTTCCAGGATCTGCTGCGTTTTACATGGACTGAAGTTAGGTATATTTTCCAGTATGCGCTCTCTCATAGCATCACATTCACAAGTGAGTTTTGAAGATATGTTTTTATAAATCAATCCTGATAGATCTTAAAAATCTGATTCAGTTGTGATTTTGAACCTGAAAAGGGACACATGAACTAATAGATGTAGGTTTTGTGTCAGGAAAATGTCTGGTGGCTGATGTCTCACTACTGTCTCACCAGTTTATTGAGTATTTATTATTGGGGTGCTGACTTTTCTACGTTGACTAATCATGAGATTAGTGAAAGATGGTTAATCACCACAGAATCCATTGTACATGCTTTTACAGCTTACTGAGCTCCATTAGTGTGGTACGCAGCGTGAGCAAGGTCATGAGCTTGACCCTCATACAGGGCATTTGTTTTGTTAATAAACCTGTTAAGGAGAACTGCTACAGAAACAAAGGAGTTACAAAAGGCCAGGCCACAAAGGGATAGTGGTGCAATAGATAACACATCCAACTATGGATGAGAAGATTCAAGGTTTGCCTCCCGAGTAGCTCAAGGAGACTTGACCTTTACCTGCTACATGCATCGCTTCTTCACTTTCTTTGGCATTAAAAATGAAACGTTACTGTCCTTTCAGCATGCTCGGTGCACCTTTCAACTTATGTCTGTCCCAGTCCTGTGAATGCAATGTGTCAGGAATGCTTTAAAATGCCCATTCGAGGGCAGTACAATGGAACTGGAATTTTAACTTATGTATACCAAGCATAAAACTTAGTCTGTAAAAAGAAACAGCCACCCAGCTGCTAAAGTTTTCTAAGTCAAGTAAAAACCCAATTCTGAAAAAGCTGAGACTTTAATATTTACTATAAATATTTCAAATAATTCATCCATCCATTTGCTTATCCTTTTCAGGGTCGCAGGAGCCTATCCCAGCTGTCATAGGACGAGAGGCGGGGTACACCCTGGACAGGTCGCCGGTCTGTCGCAGGGCTAACACACATAGAAACAGACAACCATTCGTGCTCACATTCACACCTATGGGATTAATCAATTAAAGTCTAAAGACTGTAATTGGGAGGAAGCCGGAGTACACCGAGGGAACCCACGCAAAGACAGGGAGAACATGCGAACTCCACACCTGGCCTGATGGTGGAATTGAACTCAAAACCGTCTTGCTGTGCGGCAACAGTGCTAACCACCGTGCCACCGTGCTGCCCTCAAATAAATCAATTCAATAAATAATAAATAAACACTTATAAATGAAGGCAGAATCCAATGACTTCCAAATCTCATGCACCCATATTTTATTTATAATAGAACATAAAAACTAAGGAACTGTACCATTTTTTTTTTAAATTATTGGCTCATTTTTCATTTCGTTAGAGTAACACATGTCAAAAACGTTGGGATGGGGCCCTCTTCTTCCCCTCTTCCTTTGCAAACATCTGGGAACTGAACTGAGACCAGTTGTTGGGCAATTGGGAGAAGAATGTTATCTGGTTCTTGTCTGATAGAGGTCGGACATCTTCTCTGGTGTATTTTTTTGACTGATGATGTGTCAAATCAGAGGTCTGGAGCACAGACAGGACAGTTCAGACTCTACTACTACAACGCCATGCTTTTCTAAAAGGCAACGTATGTAGTTTAACATTATCTTGTTGAAATGTGCATGGGTGTCCCTGAAAAAGACAGAACCTGGATGACAGCATATGTTGCTGCAGGCCTCAGAACTGAGTGCTGATAACAAGCTGGATGGTGCCTCCCTTATTTACTCTGGAGGACATGGTGTCCAGGTTTTTCAAAAAGAATTTGAATTTTGATTGAATCTGAATGACAGAATTATGCCCATTTTTAATGTAGTGATGCCTGGAGACCAGAAGCTCACGCAAATCCAATATTCATTTTGGCTTTGTACAATGGGCGCTGACATTTTTCCAGATTCCCAGAATATTTTAATGATATTTTGAGGAGCATTATTTTAAACCAGTTCCACAATTTGTTTGTTTTTTGCAGACTGGAACCTCTGCCCATCTTTACTTCTGACAAACTCTGCGTCTCTAAGATGCTCCTTTTAAACCCAGGTATGTTACTGATTTTTGACCCACTTTGTTGCTCCAGCTGTTTTGTACCATTTGCTTTTCCAGCCTTTTGTTATCCTGTCCCAACTTTCTCGAGAGGTGTTGATGCCATCAAATTAAAAATGATCTTTCTTTTCTTAAAACTGTTAATTTTCCTGGTCCAAAACTTTTATATATTTTGTCTTCTTTTGTTAGTAAAATTTGGGTTTATGGATATTTATTTTTGTATTTGGGTGTGTAGAACAGACGAGAACCCAAAAGCAGACTCTCAGACAGATGGGATGAAACATAAACGTGCCGTCTACTGAGGTGGCTGTCCAGAGTACAAAAACACAAAGAACCAAAACATAAAAGGAAGACAGAAACTTACTGAACCTAAAGTAGAAATAAATGAGGACTGGGACACACAGCACTGTGAGCAGACATTCTCTCCAAGGGACAAAGGGAGTCTGAGACAAGATATACACAGGAGGGTGATTAACGGTGTGCAGACAGCTGGGGAACACAGCAGGAACAAATTAGACATAACAGGACAGGGGAAGGAAAAGTCAACATAATGCAAAAGAGATGAGAGACTATCAAAATAAAACAGGAAGCAGCTTATACAACACAGACTAAAAGGTAAACAATAATGGAGACATGACTCACTAGCACAGGAGATGCTGATGACAAGACACAAAAGCAAGACTAGGAACACTGGACATAAAAGGGTACTAACACAATCCAACAGAACCAAGAGCTAGAAATATACATAACGAAACTCACAGGACTGAACAGCAATATTTCTTAAATCCAAAAGAACGAATCATTAGTCCACAGCAGAGATGTCCATTAAAGACTCAGGACCATGTCATTGGGTTTGTAGTTGTTTAAGAAAATATTTAACATTAAACAGTTTTTAACTGGCTCTCAAGAGTTCAAGGAAACATTTAGCCACATGGGTACTATAAAGTCACATGACACACTGAGCTAAAATCTTCATCATTATTTATGAAGGGACAAAATGCTCCTCTAGGATCTTTAAGGACTGTTAGGTAATGTGATGGATGATAGTGATGGAAAAGCAGCCAACTAGTATATCAACTCCAAATCACTTGTTGTTATTTCAGAAAACGCTCCAGGTGGAGATCAATCCTGGAATGATGAGGTGTGTCCAACCTTTCGGGTGGTACTGCATCACCCGGCTTTTACTAAATTCTTACATCATTGCTTTTGAATTAAAGGTGAGCCAACTGTCATCAGTAATGGCAATCGTGCTTTCTTATATAGTTGCAAAATTAGCTTTGCTGTTTCACGGTCTCATGCTAGCTGTCATGTGCTGCACTATCATTCAAACGGATCAATTTCCAAAAGGTCACAAGACAAAGGCCCAAGTGGGAGAGAATCCAAGCTGATCATAACGACTGGAGCCACAACAGGTTTCAGGCTGAAATCCAGCAGAATTCTCCTGGTGTACAATACGGTCACATTTTCATGAACATCTTGGTTATTGCTAAGCTAAGCCATGGAAATGTTTTGTGGTATTTCTCTTTTTCTCTCCACACTGACTTAAAGCTCCACTGAAAACATGAGCCTGATCCACCCTACAGTTTCATCTCAGAGGATTGTATTCACAGCTGAGACCCTCCAAAAATCTGTTGGCATAAAGAAATGGGTGTGTGCATTAGAAAAGAGCCAAAGAGTCCAGGAAGTCAGTGTTTTTATTCTCCTTTTGGTAGCCAAGGAAACAAACCAAAGATGACCTCATTCAAGGTTACAAGTCATGGATGGCGTCTATGAAACAGAGAGATCTGACTTACATTTAAACTCAGGTTAGTGTGCCAGAGACAAAGAGGAGTGCCTGGTTTTTCCACGTATGTGAGATTGTCCACCAGCCAGCACACAGAGCAGTCACCTCAGCAGCTAAGTCACTGTACATGTATGTGTGAGTGTGAAATGAGGAAGCCTTAGTCTTCAGATGTCTTTACGTCTTTTATTATATAGTTTCCACTTAAACCTTGTATAAACCTGCAACAAATGTTACAGCTTTGTAGACATTTTATTTGCAGCTATCACAATAAAACTTGTTTTTCGGTGAGAATTGCCTAATTTTCAAATATGTGTTAGATTTATCAAGCTATTTCCTATTTGCCAACATTTTCAGAGATGTCCATTCCCTCTAGTATGACAGCCAGTATCCCTCGCCAGCCATCCGCTAACTGGGCAGTCAGGATTTGTGATACCCGCTTAGAACAGCCTGCTCCCAGCACACTGCCTTCAAAACCCTCGGTGGCATTTGCCTGTCAGTGGAGCGATAACTCACTTAGGTTATATCTGTTTCATGTTCTGGAGCAAATCCATCATGCTGAAATTAAAGTTAAACCTTCATAACTGGATCCTTTTATTCAACTTTATCTATTTTGAACTGAATCTTTCACTCATCGTTAATTTAACATCTTATTTTGAATTAAAACCTGTTTTGATTTAATCCAGAAAGGAAGGCAAGAGCATTTTCAGAAGAAGAAGACTGATGTGAAGTCAGTTCCAGAAATCATCAAATTATGTGTTTTGAACTCGATTCTGAACACCATCTGGCTGTTGTTAGTTGTGAGAGAGACTAGAATAAAATAAAATAATTGTAACGTCTGACCTTTGTTATTTGTTCAATAAGCAATGTGAGTTCTGTTTATATGTCAAATGTTGAAAAGAGATAAAGTGTGTGCTTCAGTCATTGCTTGTTGAGTTCTGTATGAGGCTGAACTGTCGTAATGTAACATTACAATAATGGTCATGAATAAGATTAAGGACTATACATAAGATTAATATAATACTGGTTGTTACCTGTAGGTTTATATATTCTAGTCTATTCAGTATGTTATTGAAATGTTACAAATCTGTCAGTTATTCAGTATTTACTTCAGTATAATGGTACACTCTTCTTTCCAACATTCAAAGATCATTCCAGTATGCAAATAATGAACAAATCAATCCAGCGTCTTCCACAATTTTTCCAAATTGTTTCACATTGATATAGCCGACCTGAGCTGTGATGTCAGGTCAGCCTGACATCACAGCCTGACATTGGTAGCCGTTTGCATACTACGCATACTCTCTCTCTCTTCATATGTGTGTGTGTACAACAGCTTTATGTTAATGTACAATCCTTAATATGTTTTGTTTGTGTGTGTGTGTGGGGGGGGGGGGTTACAGAGGGAGTGTTCGCCCAGGGCGCCAAACAAGCTAGGACCACCACTGCTCGGAAGTCTGGACTCCCGAGTGAACCAGCCTACGAGCTTCTACTAGCTAATGCAAAAACTAACAATATCTATTTTTGGCTAATTTAGTAGCAAACGTTAATGCTAACCTACAAAGTAAAAATAAAAACTACTTAAATACACATTATTCAACCTTATCTATGAAATTGTGCTGATTCCTGGGTTTTTGGGGGTTTTTTGTTTGGGGGGGTTTTGGACAGGGACGGGGGAGGGGGGGGGGGGGGGGTGTTGGTTTTTTTAAACAGCCCTTCGTAGTCCTACCATTCAATCAGTACATTCTTCCCCTCATCAACCAGGAAGTGGATCACTAGGAACATCCAGTAAATTTCACCAATGTAATTATAATTTACACAGCAGCAAAAACATAATAGTATAAAACCCACTGAAACGTGAGGAGAGTACTTGAGAGTGCAAAATTTGTATAACTGCACACAGAACAACAAGACAATCAACCTTAGGCAATATCAACACCTGGAGAAAAAGAGAAGAGATGAAATGTTACCGTCTGGGGCAAAAACAACCTAACAGAGGCAGCAGAATGTTATTTTGTGAGGGACAGAAGCAATATTGTGACAATATATCGCTGCGGGCTGACAAACACCTGCACTGTTTGCTTGTTTGTTTGTTTGCACATTTCTGCACGTTCCACCCTTGGATCTATTTCTTCTGCTCTAGCCTTTTCTGCTTAATAACTCCATATGACGTGTCCCAACAAATTGTGCCTTCAAAACACCTGACTGTCCTTCTGTACCTGTGCCTGGCTCACTGTGAAGCTGCCACCCTTTGTGTCGTTTACCATTTTTCCTCTGTTGCTATCCAAGGCTGAATAAAGCTGATACAGGAGAGAGTGCACCAGTGTAACAACAGAATCATCTGAAGGAAGGAAACCTTGACAAATGTGAGAATTTGAAGGCAAAATCAAAAATAATACAAATTCTAATATCAGTAAAGGTTGAAAAACACTAGAACAGCTTTGTCATGATCCTGGGTCTTTTGACCCAGCGTTTTGTGTTTTCTATTATTGTGATGTATTTTGGTTCTGTTTTTCTATTTCTTTGGGTTTTAGTTCTGTTCTTCCGCAGTTCAGTGTTTAGTCTTTTCTGCCTGTGTATTCCTGTGTCAAGTCTGCATTTCTTAGTCTGTGTCTTTGCATGTGTGAGTTCCTGTTTTATTTTGTAGGTCCGTGTCTCTCGTCAGTGTTTCTAGTTTCTCTCCCCTTGTCTCGTTATGTCCAATTATTCCCAGCCGTGCCTCCCTCCTGTTTCCCATTCCCTGATTACTCCCCTGTGTATATAAGCCCTGTGTTTGCCCTTGCTCTCTGTTGTGTTGTACTGTCATGCTGTGCGGATTGCCCTGTGGTTTCCCTGTGAGTTTCAGTTGTTTCCAGTTTAGTTTGCTTTGTATGTTCATTTTTCCCATGCCAGCAAACAAAGCTGTGGTTTTGAGTTCATCCCTCGTGTCTAAGGGCCTGCATTTTGGGTCCAATTCCTGCCTGCCACACAGCGATTCATGACAAGCTTTAAAATTGGAATTTCACATGAGAGTAGAAAATTTTAAAAGTTACATTGAAACTAAGCACACCATTGATTTTCTTGTGACATTATCTATAAGTTTGTGTCACATGGCCCTCTTCCTATTGAAAAAACAAAAGTTGTATCCAAGATGACCGACTTCTAAATGGTCACCACCCATCTTGAGCAGTTTGCCCCCTCACATATACTAATGTGCCACAAACAGGACTTTATCACCAACCATTCCCATTTTATTACGGTGTATCCATATAAATGGCCCACCCTGTATATGAGTGCTTGTGTATAAATACACAAGCACTCATATATGCTTTCAGTCGTGTAATTTAAGTGATCTAGGCAGCTCTGTTTTGGAAGTTCAGTTAACGCTAGAGATGTGTTTTGGAGTTTGTACATGCTTTGTCTCTAGGGGCCACTGCATATATTTCTGTATAAACATATATAAATAAAACCACTTTTTTTTACATTAGTAATTCCTTTTGTACATAATTTTATATTGTTGTTAATAATAAATTAATTAAAGCAACAAAACAACCTAAAGAGCCGGTTCGGAGCCGAAAGAGCCAGAAATCCCATCACTAATAGACATCTTAATCTTTGAATTCAGGTGTTTTCAATCCAATCTTAACAACATACACATACATCAAAAAAAAATAAAAAAATTATATATATATATATATATATATATATATATATATATATATATATATATATATATATATATATATATAAACAAAGCACCTAGCCATCAAGCCTGCCTTGACAAACATTTCTGAAAGAATGGTTTGTTCTAAAGAGCTTACTGAATTTCATATTTTAACAGAATGGCGCTGTTACAACAAGCAGATTTGTGTATTTTCTTCCCTCTTGAATATCCTACAGCCATCTGCAAGTAACTGAGCCACAAAGTGGCAGAATGCATAAAGTTACAGAGTGTACAGAGTGAGGTTGCCAAGTGCTGAGGCACATAGTGAACAAAAGTTGCCAAAGCTCTTCTGATTCAATCACTCAGACTTCAAAACCTCTTTTGGGATTAACATCAGCACCAACACTGTGCACCGGGAGATTTACGGCATGGCCCAGCTGCTCCTGTAGGTGGCCCAGTACTTTGTCCATATATTGTATGTTTCCCACTATCAAAATGCTACCAGTGCTCTGTTATTGAGAAATTATGGTTCAGTGGTGGTGGCACATTGGCAGACCAGTCTGTGGGTCTGTGTCAGATGGGTACAGTATCAATAATATGTGGTTCAACTAGTCTGCAGGTAAACTCTGCTGTAGCTTCCTTCCCTTTTCAAGTTCACTTATCAACCAGTAAGCATTTGACCATCATCCACATCAAGCAGCATGCCATTCGGACTCCACAGGAGCAATGTTTGAAAACCCATCTTAGTACACTCGCAGTACACTCTTCAAATGGACATAACCATGGTACCATAAGATTCAGAAACTTGAGGTTGACACAGGAGAATAATAGCTGCCACTTGACAGTTTAAATACAAAATAGTTAAAACAGTCGATGACATTAACCTGCCTCAGTTTGATTGCTGACTTCTGCCTTGATTATACTCTGGTCCTGACATGGACATGGACAGCTGGGGACACCATGGCCGAGTACTCATTGGTATTATATCACTACTGCCGGAGGTGCATGTGTAGTTAGTGTGTTGTAATGTAAATTTCCACAGATGCACAGGCGCAGGCACATAGATGTTTGTTGCATGACAAAATGTATGTGATTCTGGCAGCAAAAGTCAAATCAAGGCACTAAAATATTTTACATGAAAGAATTTCTTGTTCATAAACATTTGTAGGTACTTAAAATGTAATATTTTTAGCTTTACGGGAAAGCTTTACATGGGCGCCTCCTAGGTGAGATGTTCCAGGCATATATTCTAGAGCAGCGGCCCCAACCCCCGGGCCTCGGACTGGTACCGGTCCGTGAGTCGTTTGGTACCGGGCCGCGAGAGTTGAGGCTCAGGTGTGAAATGCATGGTTTTCAGGGTTTTTATCGGTTTTCAGCGTTATTTTGTTGTTGTTTTTATCGTTAACTCGGTTTTCCCGGGTCTTTTCACGTGTGTTATGAATAAATCTTCTTTTTTTCGGTACCGGTACTAGTTTTATTTTGTTGTATTTATCCGCGACACCTTAAAGGCCGGTCCGTGAAAATATTGTCGGGCATAAACCGGTCCGTGGTGCAAAAAAGGTTGGAGACCGCTCTTCTAGAGCAGACCCAGGACACGCTGGAGAGATTATATCTGTCAGCTGGCAGGAAGCACATCAGTATTCCCCCAAATGAGCTGGAGGAATTGGCCACCGAGAGGGAGGTCTGCTTAGATTGCTGCCCCTGTGACCTGGACCCAGATAAGCAGCAGAGAATATGACACATTTTCAGGGCTAACAGACTAGCATGTACATGACGTTACAGGCAGTAGCAGATCAGCTTGTCATATAGCAGCAATGGTAGCTGTTTATTCGGGATTCTTTTGTCATGCTAAGCTAATCTACAGCCAACCACAGAGCTTATCGCAAAACAGCAAAGTTAGCTGTCTGATTACTGTCGTAATGCCAAGCTAATCTACAAGCATCAGCAAAAAAGCACCAAATATGTTTTTGTTAGCTTAACATAAAGACTGGAAATGGGAAAGGATCTATCTAACATCTACAAATGGACCCACCACAGCACTGGGCATGGGTAGACTTATCAAGAACATTCCTAGACTGTTTGATTTGATGTGCTGCAGTGACAAAGAAACGTGTTCATTCTAAGACCTGCTTGGTCTCGATGAGCAACACAGGACTGCCAACACATTTCTTCAGCACAGTTGTGTTTCCATCCTTTAAAAGGACTCTAGTGAGAACAGTAACCCAAACACTTCAACCAGATCTTCACTTTAAAATCAATTATTTAGCTTATGGGGATTTGCCTTGTGTCAGAAAAACTAATTGATAACCCACAATGAACCTGTGTAAACAGAAACCACAAACTGAGTACTACAGGTCAACACCACAGAGAGCGGAAGGGGTAGGTTAGAATGTGGAGGGAGTTTGTCATATGTGGTTACCATGGCAGCAGGTGTATGTGCTGCCAGGGATCTGTGCTAGTCCAAGTGAAGTCACAGAGGCCAACCCTGGCAGCCGTGCACATTCCTCCTCTCTGAAAAAAATGAAACATGTCCTGCAAACACAAACTCACTGACAGACACTCACTCATACATGCTTACAGAGAAAAGCTCACAATCACGTGACAGCTGTTTATTCTTCAGACAGCAACAAACATTTGTAAATGACACACACACACGACCAGATACAAGTTTCTGGTAAGTCAGGACACACCCACTGTCTTTGTCAAGCAACATGTCAGCTGGACCGAACACACTGTAATGATGCAGCACTGCTGCAGAAAACATGCTACAGAGCAACAGGCCAGACAAAAGACCAGAGCTACAATCCAGAGACAGTTACACTGAAATGTGCACATTTTTACCCCCAAACCAAGTCCATGACGATTAGCTGGTCTAGGTCAGTGGAATCACAGTTCATACAAATAAAGTTCATGACTGCATCACGATAACATCACAAACGACATTCCTGCACTGCCAGCAAAAAGAAAACAACAGACAAAAATGTTTTACGTTGTCTTGTTCTGACATTATTAAAGAAACATTCGTCGTCGTTCTCAGTCTACTGTGATTGGGTTGTGATTCATAGACAGTACCTGGTGTCACTACAAAGATGATAAATATTTTCTTATACAACTTTGATGTTTGTGCAACTCAATTAAGATAAGCTTAACTTAGCATAATGACAGGAAACTGAAATCAACAGCTACATTTGCTGTCTTTATGTTTGGTAATCGGCTGTACATTGGCTTAATTTCAGAGCATTGGTCAGACAAAACTTGAAATTTATAAAAGTATTTTTGAGGTTTTGGAAAGTTTTAATTTTTACAACATAAAAAGAGGAATTTGTGTTTGTGGGCCTTAAGCAAATCTTTTGTGCATCTTGTTAAGGTCTTATATAAAAAGGGAACATTGATAGGCTGATAAATGCAGCCAGTACCGATAGATCAGCAAATAGCTAATAACCGGTCATTAATATTGGCTCGCTGATAAATTGTTTAGGCTCTAATGGATATAGCCATCATAACATCACATTCACCTGGAACCTACACCTGTCTCTTACATACACTTTATGCTTTGGATTAATTTAGTATGTTATCTCCCAATGCTAACAGCAGCAGCTCGAAATATAAATAGAGTCATACCATGTGCATATGCTTTAGTGCAGTATGTTTGTAGTGCATTATTAATGTGGTGGAAATTCAGTGGTATTGGGATCAAATTCCATGTCATCCCAAAGAAGCAGTGTTTTTGAGCAAGGGATTCAAACTAGCAAGCACAGTGAGAAAATGGCCTTTGTTGTAACATTTAGGATCTGAATGTCTGTTGGTGTGTCTGTGCACTGCTCTCCAGGCTGAAGCCCAACACAGCAAAACAAGCTGACATGCAGTCTCTAGAGTTTTCAGATACATCCACCCTGAGGTTAACGCCACACACTACTGCGCTGACACTCAGACAAACACACACACACTGCAAACTACATCTGCCTGGATGACACTAATTTTCCTTCGCTCCTTTTTCAGTACCCTCCCTCACATTTATTTCTTGGCGCTTCGCTTTCTACAACGCGTCAAAACACACTGAGCAGTTTTCCGTGTGTGTATCTCAACATCCCTCTGCTCTCTTTGCTTCCTGACATTTCTTTTTCCTCTTTGTCCCTCTCTTTTTCACAGGGAAAAACCCAAAGACTGACAGTGACAGAAAGACAGCTGTGCATGTGTTTATGCGGATGGATGCATCAGAGAGCTTTAAACAGGAAGTGATTTGTAGATATAAACAACTCTCCTCTATCCTTGCCCACAGTCACCCTGCATGGCACCCACTCAACTTTAAACTACTCTGTGTTTTCACTTATTCAAATCCAAAATCCTCTCCACGCTCTAGCGTCTGCAGTTCCAGCACCAAAGACCTTGTCGACTTTGCAGTGAAGTTCACCGTTAAAATCCCATATTGGTTGCATTAACTCTGACAACAAATACGAGCACACTCTCACGTGCTTTAAGCAAATGCGTCTTTTTTCCAAGGTCATCATTTACTACCTTTAACTGATACAGACCCTTTATTCAGCTGCTCACTTCTACGCCTCTTTCTCTGATGTTTTAGCTCCTGTCTCTTTAAGACCTTTTGTAAAATTCTACTTTCCTCAGATTGGCCTGGAAGCCTTCTGATGTGCATCATGTGCACATCAGTGATGTGCACTCCTCGCTTGTGAGCTGTATTTCCCGTACTTACAACAAACTTGATTATAGCTCCTTATAAAATACATCCTCAAGTATCAGTCAAGTGATTGCTTCTGATTATAGTCAGATTATTCAAGTTAAACACGATCCATTAAATGTACATACACTAACCTACAAAGCCATGTGACCTTAATACTTTACCGTGACACACGTGGGACCTTTACTTTGTATAACCTTGTGAAATACAAAGAGAACTACACACCACATTGTTACAAGCAGCGTCGCAATAGCATAGCCAAAAATACCTTTTTTCCTTTCTTGTACAAAAAGCTCATTCTGATGCATGTTTGCAATTGACAGAAATCAATGTAGGCGCTCCATTTAATAATAAAAAATCCTTGTGCTGCTCAATGCCTACTAGCCTAGTTTAGCAAAATAGCTAAATGCATTCTCTATTACCTGTGACACTAGTAACATTTTATTTGATTGAGATGCCTTTAGATTATATATGTAAACTAACAGTTGTCAAAAGCTTCTTGCATCCACATTACCAACAATTATTCAACCAAAGAACTTCTATATAAAGAAAAGAAAAGCATGTCTTTTCCCCGGTTCAGGGGTTTTTGCACACTGCTCCTTGCCACAGCCTTCTGATCACATACTCTGACATGGCTAATGCAGACTGTCAATTGGTCTTTTTCCGCCTTGATTATTTTGCTGGAATGCTTTGGGCCATTTTCTTGATGAATGACCCATTTTCAGTCAGGCTTCAAACCCATATCCAACAACATGACATTCTACTGAAGAATGTCTCGATAAGCCTGATTCGTTGGTTCCTTTCATTATGCAAAGTCCCCAATGTTCTAATAGTTAATATCGGTCAATAATGTTAGTGTTAGAAAAAAGTTTCTTTTAGTTGGATGCAGTGTTGCCTTTTCACCAAATATGGTTATTTTAGTGGTAACAAAACAGCTCCACTGTTGGCTCATCTGTTTGGAGAATAGATTTCCAGAACGCTGAAACTGTCCAGAGGTAAAGTTGACACAGTAAGTGGACATTCCCAATAATGTTAACTCTATTAAATTTGCCTTTCATGTGTGAAGTATCCACGTGTATCAGATCAGGAAGGCAGATGAGCAGATGTTGTGATGTTATGGTACCTAGCTTTTACCTGATCTATTTGTTTCACTGTGTTCAGAAGATACTCTATTTCTTGCCTCATAGTAGATAGATGGGCTTTCAGATAGATTTCAGAGATTGCTTTATAGCTTTCTCCAATAATGTGCTGAGACCAAAGTGCTCTCACTTTCCTTTTCCCGACACTCTCTGAGATCCCGTTCCCTCTTATATGGTTCATTTTTATAGGTACACCTTCATAAGACTAAATTAGCCTTCTTCTTCTGGCTATTGCAGGTGGCTCCCGAGCTCTTTTCTAACTGTTTTTGCATCAAGTGAAACCCCAGCTGTGTTGAGCAGGTAGCCATATAAGGCTAATGCAGGCTTTGGACCCTTGAATGTCTTCCCCTTGCTCGTTCTCCCATCTCTTCTTTACCATTTTAATTTTCGTTTATTGGTAAATGGACTAGTTCCTTAATAGTACTTCTCTTCTCTACTTGAGCACTCAATGTGTGTTATAGAACTTGCCTAATTCAACCATTTATACAAGCACATACAAGCTTTCTTTCACATGCATTCATACCCTGATCAACATATTGGAGAGCAACTTGGGCTTTAGTATCTTGTCTGGAAACTGGAGCAGCCAAAGACTGAACCATTAACCTTTTGATGAGTGGATGACCTCCTCTGCCTCCTGAGCTACAGCCACCACTATTGATCATTCAAATACCAATATATCGGCAAATGTATAGTATTGGCCTACTGATCAATCAGTCAGGCTCTAACAGTTACTTTTTGTACCTATGCTAATTCTCTTTGCATTCAGCTTTTTACTACTTCCTACAATTACATGGATCAGATTTTTTTAAATATTATAGAAATGGATCTGTTATTTTCACACAACACTGCGCTGTAAAGGCAGGCACCATAATACATTCTTCCTGTATTAGCTGTTTTTTTATTACTACAAAATTTCACGTTATACTCTGAGGTGAAGAGACATAACTTTTGCCGTCTCTCTATTTTTGAACCCTCCAAGGCCAAAAGACGCACAAGTGTGGAGAAATGATAACAATAACAAGTGTGTGTACAGAGCCACATGTGCTTTGTCTCTTTCGCTCTCACTCACACAAACTCCTGACCAGCAGCTGTGATGAGGTCTGTACTCGGAGAGATGTGGCACCAGTGGCTGAATGATACTGGAAGACAGAGGGCCCTTAGTGGTTAGCAACTGATCACACACAAAATCCACATAACCACAAGGGATGCTTTGTTATTACTCTTGACGGGTTTCCAGGAGTACAGTGCAAGCAAATCATTGTTCACATCTCGGCACAGCAGGGGGTGGCCGAAAATTAGAGTGAAGTCAGAACAATGATGCCTTGGAAAACAACAAAAATCAAAGTGGTGGCAAATGGAAGAAAGTTGCCGGGACTGGCAAGGTTAAGATGCAGAACAAGGAGAGCGGATTGCAGGAGGGCAAGAGGCAGACTGGGATAATGGATGAGAGCCACATTCCTGTGCACTTCTAAACCTTTATGTTTTCACCTCATTATGATTTTAAAAGGCTTTTAAAAGGAGACCTATTATTATTTCCAGCTCTATGTTTTTATTATGATACTCCAGCTACTCAAGTAGCTTTGCATAATTCAGCTTAAAAGAATCCTACTGACGCTTTATACAGTCCCTCGTTTTAACCTGACACAAGCCATTTTAGGCTCGTTTCACTGCTAATCATTTAGCATCAGACCTTTCCAGACAGCTATTATGTAGCAATTGTTGTTGTATATGGTTCAACTAATATCCCGGGTGTTCTCTTATCCAAGTTTGGGCCAGATAGAAACGTTAGTTTTCCTCTCTGCAGGACTGTCTAATCCCTGCAATGCTGGCCAGTAACAACGTTGGCTACTTCACATCTCAGTCAATTCACCATGGCTGAACTCAGGCCATCCACAGGACAGCACACTCACTGGGGATGTTACATTTCATGATGTTCCCCAAATATTTGTCACAAAGTATAAAGTATTACTTACACGGTCGGAATCTATGATAAACACTTCTTGATGAATATCTTCAGATGTAGAAAATCAGAAAGCCAGCCAAAGGGTCTTTACAAACATTGACATAACTGGGTGTCATTACTGCCGACGTGAATTATAATTTTACTGAATGTACGTTTACCCTTAGCCAGCAGTTTTAAATTTCCCTCAGTGTCGCCTGCTCTGGCCCCTGGAAGACAATTGACTATGGTTGCTGGAGTCTCCAGCTTCGCATGTCTCAGAACAGAATCGCCAATTACCAGAGTTTGATTCCCGACGGGTGTGTCGCAGAGTGGGGAAAAGCGGTTAGACACATGAACAGGTTGGGGGTGTACCTGGGGCTTCTGTTTAAGACTATGCTTCCTCCTCACCATCACCCAGCCATCCTGTTTCCCCGGCTGCTCAGGGTCCTTCCGGAGCCTACGCTACCTTTGGATGCACCGGCTACAGAGGCCTGGGTAGCTACAGGTTCTTCAAGGGTACGAAGCCGAGTCTCCAATGCAGTAATCCTGGCCTCCAGAGCTCGAATAGCATAGTGGTTACATTATTTGTTTCAGACAGAGCCAGATGAATATATCTCCATCAAGTTGCTTGTGAAAAAGAATTAGATAATGCATTAATTCCTGTCTCACTTCTTAAACATCTGTGATGTTTAGGAAACTCGATGGCTCCTGGAAACGCTGCTGCAATTTTAATTTTAGTCAACTTGTGAGGCATCAAGGCTCTACGCTCAAAACACTACAGCAACAGAGATGGAGAGAGATGGTGTCCTTCAGCACTCCAGCAGTGAGCAGTCAGCCAACACGCAGGCCTGTCAGGGAGACATCCAACCAAGCCTTCCCCTGAGCTCGATCCTGAAAACCTGTGTGTCTGCGTGTGTGTGAGTCTGCGTGTGTTTGTTTTCATTCACTGCTAATCCTACACCCCACTCCCCAGCCTGACTGGCATGTCTACCACAGAGTGCATGTTTTGCCTTCTGGTCTGTTACACAGTAATGTCGTAAGCTAATTTCTGATGGTTTGCTAGGGAAAATTGATATTACAGCCTGAGCCTAATGTGTTTAACTTGATTGAGATTAACGTCCCCTTTGCTCACTCTTTATACGTGATGAAGCAGCGTCTGGCAGCTGCCTCAGCAACTACAACCTGAATTATAACTCATGAATGAGCCTGAATGATGAGGTGGGAACAGTTTAAGACTTTCAAGTTTTGCTGTGTATTCAGGCGTCTTTCTGCTGATTCTTTTTTTGAAAGATACTCTGGTCTTCAACCAATTTTGTTACTTAATTTGTATTAGCGAGAAAAAAATTAAAGCGAATGAACTAACAAGCAAGTTTGTGCATTTTAAACCAGCTCACATTGCTCTTACTACACTCTTCTCTGTGCCCCTCCACCCTTAAAAAGCAACAGAGGGCTTTTCTCTGAGGCCCTACACATACAATTATTTGCTTATTAAACTGGAAAAGGAGGACAAGCTATTTCTGGCAACAGGGGTCAAGAGGTGACTGGCTGCTGGAAGGTTTTCAGGGTTTGGATGGGCGTGAAACTCTCCCAGATAGATTGTGAGGGGAAAAGATGAACAACAGCGGTTCAGAGGTAACAGACATACACTTGTGTAATCCTGTCAGCCATGACTCCAAAACATTTGATCACCAGAGATCCCAACACTTGTTGTAGTTGCTTAATAAAAATGTTCTTGCAAATGTGCATGAGTTCTCGAGGTCTGCTAATAAGGTTGCTGTTCTTTGAGAACAGGTTCAGTACTGACAGATTACCAGGAACTGCGACACAGACTAGAACAACACGATTTTTTTGACTGGATAAAAATTGGACCAAAAAAACTCAAGAATACCCAGGTCCAAAACAAACATTTGTCCAGTGACTTGTTTTGCAGGTCATACCTGTCACCATCTCCCCTCACTCCCTGTCTGTACTCAGTGTTCTCACACATATCTAGAGTGACGCCACAAACTCCTCCTGTGCAGCCGAATATTGTTTGGAACCCATGGGCATTACTTTATATTCTAGTGGACACAGCAAATTTTTCAAACATATTAAATATGTAAGGTACGGAGAAAGGTGACAGATTTAATGAAAGTGTTACGATACTAATGTTTCCGTGTACATATATACATATAATTTCATATAAGAGCCATTTGATGAATTCAACGCCCTTTAAAGCTTCTTAGAGGAGAACAAACTGATATAATGATCTCTGCTGTTAGCTACATTTAAGGTCCTGAGCTAAAAGCTAAAAGGTGCAACTGCTGCATCAGTGCAAAAGTTTGGACAAGGAGTGACTTAGGTGTGTGTGTGTGTGTGTGTGTGTGTGTGTGTGTGTGTGTGTGTGTGTGTGTGTGTGTGTGTGTGTGTGTGTGTTTTGATGTGGTGTTCTGCAATAACAGGGGTGTGTGTACCCACAGACATGTAACTTGTGTGGGTGTTGCAGGCACGTGAGCATTTGTTGTCATAGTAATGTGAGATGTGAAGGAAGCAGCCGCGTCCTTTCACTTCACTTTCACTGAAGGTAAAGGGTAACATATTTCAAGTAAAAAGCTCTGTTGGTTTCATCTCAAGAGATCCCAGTTTGTGTGTGTAGACGGAGGAAAAATGTGTGACTCCTTCACTTTGAACACTATGTCACTCCTGCTTTGTATTTATAAATTAAAAGTGCAATCCTACTAGAAAATGATGCATAAATCAGACTTTATCAGTTTTTACATCTCTTTGTATGTTTGAGTCTCTCTGTGGTGGTTTTGAGCTTTGAGGTCAGCTTTAGTGTCTCTGTGGTTGTTTTGTTCATCTTCTTTTAAACTTTGACGAACTTGTAACTTAAAAAACATCAGAGCAGTCATTTCAAATTTCTTAAGACGCTTTAGTTCTTAATGAATCTGGTTGCTGGTGGGGATGATTTCCTAAGAAGTAACACAACAACCCCCACATTCAATTAATTCACAATAACTGTCATTGTCCATATAGTTATAGCCACATATTTCTATATGGTTTCACTACACCAAAAGGTAAGACTATAGCTTTGATATTAACAAACTTTCTTATTATCAGAGGATGTGAAAGGTCTTTTCCTCCTAAACACAGGTCAACAATGAGCAGTGCATCACAGTCACTTTATGAATCAGGGAAAGTTGGGGTTTTCGGTGGATCATAATCCAATTTGTTTTTGATTGTTAGCAGTAATTGACATCCTGACACATTTCCATTAATTACAGTGGCTGTCACCGACATCACGCTTCTCATCCGTCCATCTTTTTATCTACTTCCTCTGCCGGCAGCTGTCAAAGGACTCTGTGTTCAGCTGGGTCACCCAGATGGGGCTGACTCTCTCTGCCTGTGTACACCCCTGATGAGGGCCAGAAACGTCACCATCCCATGTGACTTGACTGCTGACATGAAATATAGGAATGACCTGATAGCATCAGATGGGAAGCGGACTCAGAAGGTCATAAACCTCAGTGTTTGCCTCTAATGTGAAGGAAGGACTACAGCACAAACATCACAATATAGAAACTGGGAGCAAAATTTTGTCTTCACAAACTGAAAGCACTCACAGTTACAGAAAAAACTAATAATAACTAATATATTACACTGTCTGAGACGCGCATAAAGATGTTGATTTAGGGGCGTCGATGTAATGTGCATATATATCTCCACATTTAGTCCACAGTTAGAGAAGCCCTAGCACTGAAAAAGGGTAACTGACCTGCTGCAAGCACATGCTGCAAGAAACAGTGAAATTATAGGATTTATTTTGGGGGGGGGGGGTAAAAAATGACCCCAGGACAACAGGAGGGTTAAAATTGTACTTAAGTAGCTCGGTACCTGGAGTTTTATTAACATACACTGCTGCTACAAGTCAAGTGACATGTGAGCCGAGGTGGAGAGGATCCTGCTGAGCAGATATGTTAGACATCCCTCAAACACGATCCTCCTCACTCAGCTCCTTGTGAAAGTTTAGTGACCTGCAACCCGAGCACAGGTGAGGCTGGAGCAGCATGTCAGAGGTCAGGGGGCCAGCAGGTGAGGGGTCGTTCCAGCGTAAGCCGAGGTGAGTTTGAGTTTAGAGACGAGGGTGAACCAGGTAACATTTATTTACAGTGTGAGCCAGGATGGAAGTACGCATAGTGCAGGGAAGCACAGTGAAGAAGATCTTATCAGAGCATTTCATCCATAAACAACTCGCATTCTTTCACCCTTGCTGTGCACGATCCTCTCCCTGCAGCTGGCTCAGAACTGTGCACATTTTGCTCAGCTCATTTGTTTGTTCAAATGATAAAGACACAAACTGTGGACTTATCTTTTAGGTACATGTTACCTAAAAGATAAAATACACTACAGGCATTATAAGCTGGAAGTGTGCTATGACATGCGTGGGTGCTGGCATGCATCCGCGCCATGAAAATTCTTGGATGGCACTGGGAAGGTGCAGTGGTCCGTGAACCCTGGCGTCACAGGGACTGGAAAGTCAAAACATTTAAAAGCAAGCTGTGACATTTTATTCCCAAAATTTTCGTCCCTGCAGCTTCACTGGCTTCCTCCTGAGGAGGCGTGTCACTTGTTGAGCCATTTCCCAACCGTGAATGAATCAAAGTGGATCCAACGGATCCAGTGTTTGGCGTTCGGGCTCATGTTCTCATGACTTAACGGGAAAACTGAGCCAGAACAACAAGTAATAAATGAATAAATAAACAGTGTGGCAGGCTGGGTTGGCGTTACACTACCTTAATGATGCTGCTCCGGCGAGGTGCCGCCTTCACCGACTCCAGCAGGATGGTATCAGTGTCCTGGCCGCCGCCGCCGCCGCCGGGGAGGATGACACCGCTGCGCCGACCGCGGGGCGCTCTCTGTGGAATATAGTCGGGCGCTTCGTCGCTGCACAGCCCATCTCCACATCCATCACGCTCAGACATGTCGACGAGGATACGGAGGAGTTGATTTAAAAGTAATTTGAGAGGGAAAATTAATCAACTCGTCGGATCTGACCCGAATAAAGTTTGCCTCTGCTGTGCCTGGATGCCATTTAAAGATGAAACGAGTCCTGTCTTCAGCACCGACAGCAGCAGCAGCTCTGTCCGCCTGGAGGAAACTAAGCACCCCGGTTTCCTTGATTGTGAGCAGACTCTCTCAGTCGCTGAGCACAAATCCGCGCTGACTTCAGGCTGTTAGTCGGAGCTGATCTCCACAGTCCATGTCCGCTCCAATCAGAGCATCACATGCGCGCGCAGACACACTTGGATGAAAGCTGAACTGATGCGTCCCCCGGAGACGCGCAACAAGTCCTCTCCGTCTCCCGTCCGCCTCCTCTGCTGCTCGAACAGCGGGACTACATGGGAGCGCGCGTAAAGCTTCGGGGAGCGCCTTTTCTTTCTTCCTTTCTTTTTTTTCTGCTGCTGAAGAGAAAATGTTGGAGGACACTTCAGAGTAGAGCCTGCGTGGCTGCGCAGCTCCCCTGCCTTCTTCCCACAGCGCGAGGACGTCAAAGTGCGGAGAGGAGCAAACCTAAGCCTCCTGGCAGCGCGTCGCTCTCACTGAAACAGCCGCTCCGGCTGTGCTGGCTGCACTCAGACCAACAAGAGCCCACTTTTGACGAGGACGCGGAACACAACTGACAGTCGCGCCGCCTCTCGCCCGCGAACCCCTCCCTTCACCGCTTCCACCCAGCTCCTCCCACACGCCGGCCAAAAAGCACGAATGACGCGCGGAGCAGCCAGTGCGCGCGGCGGCTGGGGAGATCCGAGCCACTCAGAGCCTCCGATAGGTGGACGACCGAGTTCACGGGACCGAGAGAGACTCCTAACACTTCGTGGGGAGGAGCTGACAGGACATTATGTGGGCTAATGTATTGGTTGTATTTCCCAGCTGAGCCTAAATTTAAACCATTTTATCCGCACAGAGTTAGCAAATCATGTCCGATGTGCTGAAATGGATCATATATTTGATTCTAATTAAGCTCAGCTCCTGGATTAGAGGAGGAACAGATTTTACGCATTCAGTTTAGGCAGGTTTTCAGTGTAAATGAATGCTTTTATCAAAATGTTGTTTCTGGTGTTTTTCTTCGCTTACCTCAAAACTAGATGCAAGCAGAGCAAAAGAAAAGTGATGTGTTAACTCTGACTATAGTCTGATGTTTTATTGGCAAAGAATTCATAAATAAACTGGCCAAACAATAACAATGAATAATAAAAGTAACATTTAGGTTCAGGTCTGATATGACGGGAAAAAAAGCCTTTATACCTAATGCTGTTAGACATCCCAGGTTACACATATAAGTCCCAAATATTGTAGAACATAGCCTGAAAACCAGATAATGAAACTAAAAAAAATCCACTGAGCCTCTCACATCGAATCTGAACTTCTTTTTTTAGTGTAAAACATATTTTTGACCCACTGAGAGGAATGCGGGTAAATGGGAATTTCCCATCAAAACAAGCCATTTCATCAAACTACCCAGGAGGACCAACCCGTCTTCTGGGTTTCATGGTCAGGCAACTGAGAACTGAGACAGATGTGCTTCAAGCCTGACCTATGACCTCTGACCTTTTCAGTGGATGCTGATTTAGAGTGACAGGCAACCAGTAATGACTAGTGCAGAGGTGCAATAAAAGTGTGTTACATTATTCATTCATTACAGCAGCAGCCTCTTCCAGGGAGGTCAGAGATCAGGGTCAAGAGGCAGCAACAGGGATTTACTGCTCTCTCAGTGACGTATAAACAGGGTGAACTGATGCAGACAGATGCCACAAAGTATTGGGAAAGACGGATGCAAAACACCCATCCATTTATTGTCTCGGGCGAGGTAAACCCCGGACAGCTGACAGCCTAACACACACGTCCTTGGACTGTGGAAGGAAGCCGGAACCCCAGCCAACCACATTATTCAAAGCAGGTGACAGGTGCTGACCATCTGATTTAGATACTACAGACAGAAATCATCAAGTTGGAAGCTTAAAGAAAGGGTAGAATTTATCTGGGAGAAAAATTAACAAGTCTTCATTTCATTAAAAACAAAAGGTATGATCAGTGTCTACATAATTCATCCTCTGGGGAACAAGAATATCTGAGACATCTCAGGGCTCTCACTGCCTCGACATTTTATTAATAACCTAACATAAACCACCATGAGGTGCTGAAGAAAAGTCAGGAGATCCTCATAATCCATAGGATTCATCCTCTGGGGAACGTGGCTATCATGTCATTAAAAGCAGCACTGCTAAGCAAAGGGATTATCATCATACATCGAAAGTGTTTGCTCGTCGTTTCCTTTTTTACCTACCACGTGGAAAATCCCTGGTTCAATCCTGGTAGGAGACACAAATCTCTCTGGAGTTGTGGCAGGAAGGCTATCTGGTGTAAAAAAAAAAAAAAAAAAAAAGAAAGAAAATCTGTTGGTTCAAACATGTGAAGCTACCTGCTGTGAGTAAGGGAGCAGCTGAAAGTCACTTTATCGGATTCATCCTCTGGGAGTCATGAATATATGTGTTAAGTGTCATGGCAGTCAACTCCAAATACTTTCAAAAATTATTTTTAATTCGAACTCATCATGAAATCCAAACAGTCTTATTCGAGGAGCCTAAAAATCCCAGTTTAAATAATAAATAATGTGAAATTTGACTGCGTTTAAACAGGTGTGACTGTGAGCCTCTGCCATTATATATCAACAATATTCCTGTTTAAGCAGATCCTGCAGAGAGAGTATACTTACAATGCTCATGTGAAATAATATACCTTTATGCCACAAAGCCAACATGAAAGAGTCCTAAATCCCAGCTGAACTTCAGCACCTTTCTCATGTAGTGGAAACACTTTGAAGCTGGTCGAGATTTGGCTTAAACTCACTGAATCCCCTGAATTATTATTTGAAGGTGTTCCCAACTGAGTAGATATGAATGTGTGTGTGTGTGTGTGGCTGGACCTTTAGCCACACAGCTGTGGAATTTGGTCAGTGGGTGAGGCCTATTAGTGCATAAAGCTGGCCAGTGGCACCTCGCTGCTAGTAAGTATGCAAGCTGGTTTGTTCGGAGAAAGAAGGAATTCATTTGTTTATATTTTCCCATAAAAGGAGAGGAGGCACAGATTGTTGCCTTGTAGTTTCCAGGTTTCATGAAAACTAAGCCCATCCCAAGGAAGCTGATGACTTTTAAAGAAAACATTATTATATATCAACAAATTTTATTTGTTATATACTCAAATGCCACATAAAACTGCCACTTTGTATTCATTTTCATCATGAACAGCAACGTAAAGGTATATCACATGAAAAGAGTACAACCAGACATTTACCACACCTCCATCCATCCATTTGCTTCCGCTTATCCTTTTTTCAGGGTCGCGGGGGGCGCTGAAGCTTATCCCAGCTGTCATAGGGCGAGAGGCGGGGTACACCCTGGACAGGTCGCCAGTCTGTCGCAGGGCTAACACACAGAGACAGACAATCACACTCACATTCACTCCCGCATTCACATCTATGGGCAATTTAGATTTTCAATTAACCTATCCCCACAAAGTGCATGTCTTTGGACTGTGGGAGGAAGCCGGAGTACCCGGGGAGAACCCACGCAAACACGGGGAGAACATGCAAACTCCACACAGAAAGATGGTGTGGAGATGGTGGAATTGAACTCACATTTACCACACCTTCAAATCTATTTATAGTAGTATAAGGTGTATGAGATTAGGCCTATTAGGCCTATTTAAACTATGAATTCTCCAACATATCAGATGCTGCCTGAACATATTGTGACACCAGCTGTCTGAAAATTGCAGATTCCAAAGTAGACGTTTGATCTGGATAATGATCTTAAGCTGACCAGCAAATCCACCAAGGAATGGCTCAGAAAGAATAAGTGGAGGCTTAATGAATGGCCTCGATTTTAATACTGTTGAAATGTCACGGGTGACTTTAAATAGCCGTGATTTTGACAGGAGCCTATCATATGTGTTGCAGCTGAAGGAATTTTACAAGGACAGCAGTGGTGCTATGGGTGAGCTCTGAGGGTCAGGGCCATCGAAAAAGTTAGCTGAATTCATACAATCATATTTTTACAAACATAAATATAATTATGTCATGCAGGTTGGTAATGAAAGTGTTAACGATCCACATTTGCAAGAAGTTATTGTTGGAATAACCCAGCTCGGGTTAATGCAGGTAACTGGTCTGTCTGAAGACACTAAGACCGCGGTGGTTAAGCAGATGATGAAGAGTGACATTTGTGATTTGGAGGCCAAGTCACACATTGGGAAGTACATGTGATGAGACTTGACTTTGAGCTACCTGCAGTTTAAATGAGTTTAAGTAACACAGACACCTGTTCACAGTGCACTTCAAGGAGCACAGATGATTATTTTCATGCCATGTGGGTTCGTCACCCCCGTCCACTCCTTTTGGATGGCAGTAACTGACCATGGAAACACTACACCTGGAACGCATTCCTACCTCTTCTTGGTTTGGTTCAGATGGCTGGGGTGACAGCCACACATAGCACTGGGACATACTGTGGTATGCACTAGATCAGCATCCTCCTCAGCCTTTGGGGGCAACCAGAGCAGCTACTCTTGTCTAGATAAGAGGAATGTTACACCATATACCCATTAATTTATTTAAAAGAACAATTTACTGACCACCGAACGACAGAAAAACTCCTGATCTGGCCAATATTGACCCCCTCTGAACCACCATGGGTTGCATCTGAGGCCTTGACACCACAGCACCTCCCTTTATTATCATTTCAAACTCTAGTTTCTGTTTAATAATTACGATTACGTCGTGTTTTGGTAGCGTTTGCTTGTGTTTCTTCATTCTGTCTATGAGCACGATACCTTGAGAAACTTTGAATGCATGCTGATAAAATGTGTTAGAGTTGCAGAGCGAGCCCATGTTAACATTAAAATCTGGCTTACAACCACCAAGGCCTTCAAGGTCATCTTAATGACTTATTGGTCCAAAACTGACAAAAAACCTTGAAACTTAGAAACTATAATTCTATGACACTAAGTGCGCCGTGTATTGTCTATATAATGTCTGTAAAATACTGTACAAGGGGGCGTCGGTTTAGCTCAGCAGGGTGAGTGGGCAACCACATGCCTTAAGGACCGCGAGCAGTATGCCCGGGTTCAAGTCCAACCCCCGACCTTTTGCTGCATGTCTTCCCCTCTCTCTCCCTGCTTTACTGTCTCTATCAAAACCAATATGGGTAGTGCTGTCATGTTTGACCTTTGACCCCTCCTTAAAGGGTAATAGATTGATCAGAAGGCCTTATTCCAAAATGTATTCAATTCATTTTTCACCTCAAAATTCTGCACACAATAACCCATAAATGACAAAAGTTTACTTGAAACTCTTGCAAATATATTAAATATTATATTTAAAAAATAGAATATACATCATTGCTTATATTTAAAACTTATAGGCAAACAGGAAATGCTGCATGGGGATTTTATTGTGACTTTGTACATTACTGTAACATAACTGTTAATTTATCATTTAAATAGATGTACAATAATCCTGAAGATTAAAAACTTTGTTCTCTCAATATTTATTGTTTCCCTTTTATTTTAAACGGTTCTCAATATTTGTTGCTGCTGCTGGCCGTTTATTTAGTTATTTATTATATCTTTTGTCAATAATATCTCTTTAAACTGAAAAGACCTTCAGGTATCTGCACAATGCACATAGACCACACAGCATTTTCATACACAGATACAAATTTTAATGAAATATATGCAAATACTTTTTCTCTTTTCTTTCTTTTTCAGTTGAATGTGTTGAAAATGTGTTGCACTCACTCTCAGTGCCTCCAGGTGTGCCAGTGCTGCTGATTTCATGAATCCACCTGTGCACCGTGAGAAAATCTCTTTCCTGCTTTGTGCACGTTTCTATCAAAGAGATGAATCCTACATTTTATAATCGTGGCTACGTTTGTCTGCGAGCACAACACATACATATGGTTGTTATTATGCATTGTGATTCAAGTTGAGGTCAGCTGTCTTCCCTTGAATTTGTTGTGTAGCAGGTGGCAGTTATGCAAACCACATCATTCTGTTTCTGCTGAATAAAGGTTGCTACACCAGTTCGAAAGCTCTTCCCATAAAGCAATGTTATAGAGATTATGGTATCTGTTCCTCCAGATACAGTTTTAAAGATTGTGTATGTTTTTTTTAAGTTACCACATTCCTTTGGTTGTACATTTCTGTTTACACGGTGTGTGTTTTTAATATGCACAGTAGCACGTACAATGTCAGGGTTTTTCAGGTGGGCGGAGGTGTAATCACCGTTGCTTGTTTTTAGACATGTAATAGATAGCGTGGTACTTATTGTTCTGGTTATGAAGCTTGTCTCCATGATAACCAGGAACATGGAGAAGCTTGTTTTACTGTTACTGGAGTTTAAATCTATTTTAGTACAAAATCATTCAAAGGAAAATCTCTACTGTAGATTTAAACTTTTCCATCCTATTTCATCTGTTCAAGGCTGTGTTTATATTAACAAAAATAAATAAAAGGAACAGCTTGACATTTTTGTATCATATTCTGCTGTATAAACAGTATATTGTGGAGCCAAAATGCAGGACGCTGGAGACTGGAGGTCAAGGAGGCAGCAGGCAGCGATGAAGGAGATGGGGCACGTCACGATTCTCCTCTGGAGGCTGGCAACCAGCGAGGAAGACCGTCAAGTGGTTCGGTTGAGGACTGACTTTGACCAAGCCAGCAGCAGAGGTGGAGACCCCCTAAGGCTCATGTGACGTGTACATATACAAGTTTTACAGGAGCTCTGTGGGTCCTGGAAAAGTTGGCACAGGATACTCAGAGGCTAAAGTACTCACAAAACACAGAGCAATGAGAGACAACACAACAAAGGACAGACACAAACTGAGGGTTTAAATACACAAAGGCTGATTCAGTAAATGTGGAACAGGTGAGTTAAAAAACAGGTGTAACCAATCATGGGAAACAAGATAAAGGAAGTAAAAGTCAAAGCAAGACACGAGCGACAAAAGATTATCAATATCCAACAGGAACAAGAACAGAAACGGAGACTTAACGAGAAATAAAGTATGAATAAAGTATGATCAATCAATCAATCAAATAAAAGGAAAGCAATATAAACAAAACTGTACTCAGGAACTAAGAGCTTCAGACTAAATGCACTTAGGAAATACATGAAGAAAATATAGTAACAGAAAGCAAACAGAAGATATTCAAATAGACACAAACTATAAAGTTTATCTATGAACTCCTGGGTCAAAGAGACGGGAACATGAAAGAGCATGAAGAACTTTATGATAGTGGGAAAAGAATAAGAGAAAGCAGAGAGGAATCTTTTCTTATTAGTTATTTACATTACTGTAATTATCTCACTATTTATTCCTCAGTATTCAGAGCAAGCACTGACACGCAAAGGACGTAGAAACACAAAAAGGAAAATACACAAATCCGCGTTTTTCTTACCGCTAAGTTGGATTTTTCTGCTTCCTTGCAGAATATTTTAATAGTCTCTGTCTTTTTAAAGGGAACAGGAAGAAAACAGAATCAGCTCTGAAAATGTTAATCTGACGTCTTTAGATGGTGGTGAGGCTCAGCCACCTCGTCAGAGCCTCAGGCAGGATGCAGTGATTCATTCATCAGCTGTTTGGGAGCAGTGGCAGGAATCCAGGAAGTTTTTAATATGGATGTTGCATGTGTGACTTATTCTTTCTGCTTTCTAAAAGTTACGAGTGAAAGTCTCTAAGTTACTCTGTATTCTAAACTTGAAATGCACTTTTTTTTCCCTTTGTCTTATCAATCCACTGTTCTCATCCGTCAGATCGTCTGATTTATGCTGAATTCACCTTCTCCCACATAGATGTGACTCCACAGCTAAGCCCTTTTTTTGCTGACAATGTCTCCCACCCCTCTTTTAGGCAATAAAAGTAATTTGAATTGATTGACGCTGGCCTATTGGTAAATCAAATTATGTATTGTTTGAAAGCACAAAGCCTGACTATTCAAGCTGTGTAAGTTATTTTACCACAGGGGCAATAGCTTCCTTGTAACAAGTAGGCGTGCAGAGCAAAATGGTAGCTAATTGGCTTTCCTGTTAGGGGGAAACTGGATTTAGCATATGGGTAAAACAAGAGAAATGTTCCCAAGGTTCCAAGATTATAATCTTTTTTCTAAAGATTTATTAGTCACCCTCTTTAAACAAAAACAGACAGAGAAAAGGTGAATAATAAGGCAAAGGTAGCATGACCCATGAAACCACAACAGAGACAGACAGGTGTCAGGTCACGTGCAGGTAAACTGGAATTGTGCTTTTCTTTATTTTCTCTCTAGTGTTCTATTTATGCATGCTTAAATTAAATATGGCTAAGTTTCACATGATACAGGTCTGCGTGTGAACAAGTAATCTCAATCTTCCACTCTTGGCTCTGTCTGATGTCACAGTGACGTCCTTAATACGGTCGCATCAGGGTTAAAGTGAAGGGAAGGCATCTAAAATATTTCAAGGTGTGACGTGGCATCATTTATCATTTAGAATAATAGGTTTACTGTTGTTTTTAATAATGTGATCTTTTAATGTGAGGCTTTTAATTCATGCAAAAAGAGCTAGAAGATGATACGAGGCCACTTCTCTCCAAAGTGGAGATTCATTCAGCTTCCCGTTTGCTGAAACTTGGAATTCCAGGCTTATGACTGACATTCAAATGTGAGCACGCTCACTGCTGCTGCGACTTGACAAACCAGTTTTGAGAAGAGGTGCCAGCTAAGTTTGTGCTTTGACTCCTGGGTGACACTTTGCAAAGGATAAAAACGGGAACATGACTTTGCTCCAGAGTGTCCCTCTGCTGAAACTCGTGCCTTCATGCTATGCTGCCACCGCAGTGTGAGAAAGTCAGAGTAAAGGCTTCTTGCAGGTGTGTAAAATGTTGGTCAGCATAAGGTAGGGTTGCCAACCGTCCCTTAAAAAACGGAATCGTCCCGTATTTAGAAACAAAAGTACACGTCCCGTATTGAGCTAATAAGGGACGCACTTTGTCCCGTAATACAGTGAGAATCAAAAGTAGTCTATAACTTTTAATGGAATTAACGCTTTGTTTGAAAACATAATTCCCAGCCCCTCTCCTGCTTTGTGACCAATGAGCTGACAGCACACTTATGACAATTCGAGTATGACAATTCAGATTACCGCTCATCTCATTGGTCGAGGAAAGGTCGCTTATGGAGAAAATACCGGAAGACAACAGATGACCACAACAAGAAGCATGGCCAACAGGGAAACAAACGCCGACACTGCGGTGCAAGTCTCGGACGACAGTACACCTAAAGCTGGGCAGACACTGTGCGATTTTTCAGTCACGTTATTCAGCTCCTGCTCAAACTGCACGATTGACTCGCAGGGGTTAGAAGTTTGCAGGTCACGATGCAGGTCTCACACTATACCTCCCGATGCTCTGATGCGACCTGAGAGCTCACACTGTGCCTCCATAACATGAAGGTTATAACAGAAAATCTGTCGCTCGCTCTCTGTCTTTCACTCACACAGACACGCACACCACCACCATCAACTTTGCTAAATTGCTAATGAAAAACATGATCAGGCAGCTGTGAATGAGCAGCAATGTAGATCCAACTATTTTCACGGTTGTTGTGGTCGTGATAATTTTGTGATGCCACATCGAAAAGGCTCGGATGAGCTTTCCAAAGTTCTACAAGTTGTGCCTCCATCGCTTGTGTCCAGATCACACGCTGCACAGCCGTGCTGCAACGTCTTTTTCACCGACGTTTACCTGTTTGCGCGTGAGCAGTGTGAGCGGCTGTGTTGACACCCTCACGAGTGATTGATGATCGGGAGCTGGTCATGAGATGTTAATCGCTTCTCGTTACCCCACGTATACTACACGATTCACGATGAAGGCCAAAATCGGGCCGATCACCAAATCGGTCGCACGACTCAAAAATCGTCTCAAAATGGGCCAAAAATCGCACAGTGTAAGCCCAGCATTAGAGCAGCAATGTTTGTTCCCCTCAGAGAAAGAAAAAAAGGCTGCGAAAGTACAGGGAGGAATGGGAAAAGGAAAACACCTGGCTGGGAAAATGCACGATAACGCCTATAAAGCGCACTGCACTGTGTGCCGGAGCACTTTTTCCATAGGCATGCTTCTAATGGTGGGCACATGAAGAACATGAGGGGCGTGAAAGCTCGGGGAACCCTTAACCAATTTCTTGTCCACCAGGCCACGGCAGAAGCAGATATGGTATGTAAACACTGGTTTGTTGTTTAAACCCTCTGGTTAAGGTTAATATGGGCATGTGCAGTGAATATCAGCGCTATGTGGCCAGAAGTGTGATAATATAACTTATTTTGTGTAATAAACAACTGCAAGGATAGATGATTACAACAAATAGATGACTAATACATAAAAGTAATACATAGATGAATAATGATGATGACTTAAGATGCGTAATCATAGGAACAAGCGGGTTTACAAACAGGAGCAGCTGATTAGCTTTAGAAAAGCTGAAATAATACCTCAACTGAAGCCAATTGTACTAAATGCACTGTATGTGCACTGTTACAAGAATATTTTTGTTCTATTGCTTTCTATTAATTTATATAATTTTAAGTTAAGCAGGACAGAGTTCTTTTAAAGAAAGATTTACTTATATTCTCAAAAGTTAAGCATGACAGGCTTCTGTTTAAGAAAGAGACCTGTTTTACTGTGTTAATGTTGTCATTTTGAGCTAGAAATAAATGGCTAAATGATCATTTGTTTCCCATATGGTCATATCACAAAGAATATGCATCTGCTTAAATCAAATTCAAGTCAAATGGTTAAAAAAATAATTTCACACACAAAAAAAAGAGCTACCACACTGGGAAGGGTGAAGACAACTGGGTTGCCCGGCCCTGGCCACGAGGTGTCCCTTATTTATTTTTCAGGGAGTTGGCAACCCTAGCATAAGGGTGCGTGCTGTTCTCGTCAGGACCTTGAAAAACAAACTCCCGATGCTGAGAAACAGCTCATGTGATCCTACAAGCTCCTTCTCTGTGTCATGGAAACTCTGTCTTTAGATACATTCGCTCTCTGCAGTGTCTCACGTTCCTTTTGTGCTTTATCAGATCTTATTTAACATGCTATGAGTCGCTACTCTCCCTTTGTTTGCCACGCAGCTGATCAGCCTCGTCGGGGGAGCTATCTAAGAGTGTGATTGAGCTCCCACTGACGTGGGATCGTTGTGTGAGACTCCATGTCAGTGTCTTAGTGTAACAAGTTCAGTGTGTGTATGCCCGCAGTTTTATAGTGTCCTGGCGGCTGCTTCTATTGTTTCCCCCAGAGGAGCGTGGAACAGCAGAGAGCAGCGAGCACGGGGAGTGTGGTGACACGGGAGCGGAGAGCACTAAACACGGAGTTTTGGGAAAAGTCACAGGAGTCAGGGGAGCGCACTGGGATTTGTTGTGTTATATTTACTTCACTGTAAATAAACGCACTGTTCATCATAAAGAGTCCAGCACTTGGGTCCTCCTTCCCCACATCCCCACGGTCTGCCATCACACACCGTGACACTGGGTAAAAAATGGTGTGAATTAAAGGACTCTGAAATATCTTTAAAATTGCACTAAAGCACGATGGAGGTGGCATCAGGGTTTGCAGTTGCTTTGCCTCCTCAGAGCCTGGATGCAATCATTGATGGTGGAAAACATGAAGCTTTTTGACAAGAGAATTTGAGGGCAGCAATACACCTGAAGAGTAGGAGGCATTAGGTGATGCACAGGCCACAGCCTCTGGAGCTAGAAAATCAAGCTGATGCTAAACTGCCAAACAGCTGGAGTTCCTCTAATGGCACCTGTCTACTAGGCCTCCCATTAAAACTGGACTCGAACTCTCAACCATGCCTTTGCTATTAGTGCCTGATTAAGGAACACAGCTTGCTGTGAGGTGCAGCCTGCCCATTAAGTTTTGTGTGGTGAAAATTCTGGTTTATTAATGCGTTACTGGTCTCTTATTTGCATCCACGTCTGTGTGTCAGTGCACCCATACAGTTTACAGGAACAGATAGCTAACCGTGCTTGTTAGCATTAGCTGATAAAGAAAGCTACTCTGGGGTCTAAATATGGTCAATTCTGGCTTCAGAAAACCAGCACGGCAGCAGCTGAAATGCTAACATTGAGGATTCAATAAGCAGAAAGCAGTGAGCTACATCACAGATGGAGGATCTTTGAAATAGAAAAAACAATCATGATTTCAAATTAGTCCTTTATAATCTAAACCCAAATAAGATGCTGAAAGTTGGGCATTTTACCAAAACATATGGTGACTGACTCATTTTGGAGATACACTTATGTGTACAATAGCTATTCATATCTTGGTTTGGCTTTTGGAGAGCTGTATGGCTGACTATCTTTATACAGTCTATGGTGTGAGTTGGTGCATAGCAGTGACAGTGAGTACATAACAAGGACTGTTTGTGTGCAAAATCCTGCTGCTGTCATCACCTGCACCATCATCCATGAAGATGACTAAGCCAGGTCCAGAGGTAGCACCCAGGCCATCACATATAACACCCTGCATGCTTGGTCTGATGAGCTACTACAGTTTGGAACACACTTCCTTTCCCTTTTTGTCATTTTTCAAACTGGTCTCATCTCCACTACCTCTCTGCACTGCTGTTGATGAGAGATTTAAATCCTACAGTACACCCTCTACATGTCTGATGTTTACCCTTCTCTTCTGTCTGCATTGGCCTTGATCAAAATATTTTTCTGCTATCACATCCAGCAGGTTTCCATGCGTGACCTGTCCCGTGGTTCCTTCTTTTTTTTCCCTGCTGCTGTACTTGGCACATCTATTTTCTGCTCTGTTCTTGTCTTCTTTCAGGCAAATTCTTCTCCTGCTAGTTCCTTGCTCTTCATGTTGCCTTCTGGCTCCAGTTATAATCTCAGTAGATGAAAAGAAATCTGCCTGAAACACTACTCCACCTATCAGTCAGCAGATAACCCACTTATATACAGCTTAAGGTGGAAGCATTGACACAGAACAGCTATTTCTGTATGTGTTAAGACCATCAAATCAAGCCTGGTAAATAATATACTTTTTTTTGTTGCTAAACTGGGCTTTGGTGCTTTACTTCTGAAAAAAAAAAAAAACAATTTTCCAAGTTTTCTCGAATATTCCCTTGTGCTGTGTATGCTGCCAGGTGTGTGGGGGAGGATCTGTATGTCAAAGTGTTCCGAATGCTCCACAGGGAGTACTCACCTGTGAAGAAGAGAAAGAAGAACAGGTGTTGAGAACTGAACTTCTACATATCCCAGGGTGTTTTGCAAATCTGTCTCTCTCTGTCTCCTGGGTCAGAGTGACAAAAGCTTCCTACACCTGCACTACAGAGCAGCTGTTGTTCACCAAATTGCTGTACACAGAATGAAGGAGTTTTCTTTCTTCATAACACGAATCTCCCTTTTCAAATGTCTTCATGTTGTGTTCTGGTTCCTTTGCTCAGAAGAAGTACATTTCTGTGGCAGCTTTTCAGTTCAATTCAATTTTATGTATACGGCGCCAAATCACAGCTGTTGTTGTGATTTGGCGCCTCAAGGTGCTTTATATGGTAAGGTAGGCCCTACAGTAATACATACTGAGAAAATCCCAACAATCATATGACCCCCTATGAGCAAGCACTTTGGCGACATTGGGAAGGAAAAACTCCCTTTTAACAGGAAGAAACCTCAGACAGAACCAGGCTCAGGGAGGGGAGGGGCCATCTGCTGTGACTGGTTGGTTGTGAGAGAAGGAAGACGGGATAAAGACATGCTGTGGAAGACAGACAGAGATTAATAACAAGTACTTTGAAATCCTTTTCTTACCTCTTAAGTCAAACATCTCTCAAAATTAATTACACCTGTGTAACTGTTACAGAATTAAGGAACAAGTTAGCTTAGAATTCATGGAATTCATCCAGTCATCAAGGAGAAAACCCTGTGAACAACACTTGGCAACAGCGGGGAGAAAGAACTCCCTTGTTAAAGGAAAAAACCAAGCACAATCCAATATCACAGCAAAGTGTGTAATAGATAGGCCAATTCAGCGTGTCTGTTTCACTCTTCACCTCTCCACAGCAGGAAAAAACCAGAGTGGAGAGAATTTGCATTACCAGCAGAGCAGAGGAAGGCATGACGTACATTCCAGGGTCCTTAATCACCAAAAAGGATTAAGCTAGGTGGCTAATATGTATGTATATGTAAACCAATGACTGTAGAAAACATGGACGACGCGACATTGTGCAAAAATGAAGCCAAAATATCCCGCTTGTGGAGGCTGCCATCTTGCATTTTTGGAGTCTGCGCAGTAGTGTCTTGAGGTGGAGCGACTGTGTCACGCTCCCGCAGAGTAACAGAGTAACATAGTGTACGCTGTTAAGTGCCAGGAGGATTGCCAGGATTTATACATTGGGGAAACCTAACAACCTCTGGCAAAGCGGATGGCACAACACAGAAGAGCCACCAGGTCAGGCCAGGACTCTGCAGTCTATTTACACCTGCAGGCCAGTGGACACTCTTTCAAGGATGAGGATGTACACATCCTGGACAGGGAGGAACGCTGGTTTGAGCGCGGAGTCAAGGAGGCCATTTACGTGAAAAGGAAAAGACCATCTCTGAATCGAGGAGGGGGCCTATGGGTACATCTGTCACCATCTTACAATGCTGTGATTGCAGCCATTCCCCAACTCTCTGTGAATGGGACTAATGGACATTGATCAGTGGCCATTGATCAGCGGGCCTTGATCAATGGTTATGAGAATTTGCATAATTATGATGAAGGAACTGACCTCCCAGCCCATTGTTCCTTCACTGGGCTGGTTTCAGTCATTAGGCAAATGTACTGTTTATAAGATCAGGGAAACCTGCAGTCAGCTGAGACTGAAGAAGTCACTTGGATGAGTGACGAAACATTTCTCCCACTGAAAACGCTACGTCCAGATGAACAGAATCAACTTTTGGAGATTTACTTACCTGGATTATTGAGCATGCATCAAGACGCTCAGGATGTCAGGTTAAAACAGTCGTTCGTGTCTTTGTAACGTAAACGCTGGCCCTCCTCTCAGAGCCTACGCTCTATCTGCTATTCCCAAACAGAGATACACATGTTAGGTGTGGCTGTGTGCAGACAGGAATAGGACCCAAGGTGCAGACTCCGGAGACAGAACTTAAACCAAAACAGTAGTGATGGCCCGCTTGAAGCTGACGCTCCGGAGCGTGTGTCGAAAAAAACAACACACTGGTTCAGAAGCACTGTGTCGAGGCTTGCTTCGTTTGGCAAAAGTCACGTGACCAGTGACGTCCGAAGCTTCATTACGCACGTAACTGCTTCGGTACCTGATTCAAACGGATATAAGGAAGTGAATCATCCACGGGATTCGTGGAGTGTGTTGATGGTGACAGATAGCGACGAGGTGATCATTCCACTGACAGATATGGAGCCAGCGAGGAAGAGAGGACGTTCTGGCGTGTGGGGATATTTTGAGTTGATTTTGCTCAATTCATTTTATCTGCCGAAGTGAAAAACTTGAAATGTCCAAAATCATGTTTTCATAATGTAAATATCATTACAGCATTTGACTTTAGGAACACTTCCATGTGAATTAAAGCTGATGAAGACTACAAAAATGTATTTGACACTATACGTACATTACATTGCTACACAGTTTAGAAAATCATTTTGTTTATTGTTGTTAGGTGATAGTCTGCAGGACCCAGGAATACCTGCATATCTACCAGCTTGCAGTGTAGTTCCTGCACTCCACAGCCTCTTCTGTTCCATGCAAGTGGATTTTCTCCAGGGCAGGAGAAACTATTTCTAAGAAAAGAAACAGACTCAGCCAGCGCACAGTAACACTAATCCTCTTTTTAAATGTAAATAACAAAAGGGCTACCTGACATAGATCATGTTTTTACTTTGCAAGTTCTTGATTAGGGGTGGGTTTTGATTATCGCCTTTCTGATTACAATCCATGCTAAATTGAATAAAGTGATATTGATTCATTAAAATCCCGTGTCGATTTGTAAATTAACGTTATTATGCCTGAAACGCCAGCATCTCAGGTTAAACCTCACAACATGTCGTCAAACACCATGCAGCTAAAACAGTAACTGGGAGCAGGTTTACGGATTCTGCATACAAACGTGAACACAGAGCGCGGACCCGACGCGTCAGAATCAGATTTTGGTGCGTCGTCGGGTCCGCGCTGTGTTTGCCTCTTTTTTTTTCGCTGGCTTCTGCAGCTGCAGGTTTCATAACTCTCTGTTTACATCTCTAATTAAGTCTCACATGTGTCAGCTTTCTTTTAATAGATACGAAATTATGGATATATACTGTTAAATGATCAGAATTGTAATATTTCTGACTGAAGCAAAACTTTCCAGATTCCAATCAAATTGAATCGGATCCTGTATCGAATCAAAATGATTCTACAAATCAGTAACGATGCAGCCGTACTCAGCTTCCTAAGCATTTTCCCTTTCCAGTTCACAATCAATCCCACCCCTAGGTCAAAAATATGTATAGGACAATTGGCCTAATCTAATATTTTGTATGAACCTGTCCAGCTGTCCAGTGATTAAACGACAAGTAGATGGAGGCAGGACTTCACAGCAGGGGCATACTCCATAATGTGCTGTGCAGTCTCATATGTATATTGTATATGTTGCTCACTTATTGTATTTACCAACATCAAGGAGTTATGAGCAAAGAAAGGTCACACCATAGTGCATGTTTAAATAGGGAAAGTTTATTGATCAAAATGTATTACGCAGATACGCATTACATTTTTTCAGCCCCCCAATCGAGAAAACAAAACCAATTACATGTTCAAAGCAACGGAACGGTGGCCCAATATCGGAGAGAACTCCACTCTTGAGTGAGCAGTGATAATTGAGCAGTCCGTTTTATTTTGCAGATTCAAGCTGCTCTTCAAAGTTTTCACCACCAGATGTCACCGGAGAGGACTGTGTTGAAAAGCTTCGAGTAATGAACCGTTTTTCAATACAAGCTTCAGTGCTTCGGAAAGCTTCATTTGGCCATCACTACAAAACAGCTTTAATGCCGAACGCAAACATCATATAACTAGAAAAAACTCAAAATAAACTTACACCGGTGGATGAGCAAAACACACAGCAACGTAAACAGTAGATCACGACACAGACACAGAGAAACACTGGGCTTAAATACACAGAGGGAGCAATCAGGGAATGGGTAACAGGAGGGAAACACAGCTGGGGCAAATCAGGCCTAACGAGACAAGAGGAAGCAAAACCAGACACATTAACATCAGACATGGACTTTCAAAGTAAAACAGGAAACACATAACACAGACTGAACAAAGACACAGACTCATATGCAGGCACTACAAAGGGAACAGAGACGCAGGAACAGGGCAGACACAAACACTGACTGAACACGGGGATATAGGAACTTAGGATACACATAGACGCGAACTAGACAAGGGGATGCAGGTGATAGGGGAGACAGAGCAACTAAAGAAGACAGAGACATAAGCCATAAGACAGAACTCAAAGAAACCAAAAACTAGGAAGTATAAATAATATCAAAAACTCAAAAACCCTGGGTCGACGACCCAGGCATCCTAACAACACAAGTTTCTCCATGACTGCAGCTGCCAGTCAAAGCTGTTATGATGACATTACACCCCAATTTAACATCGCCACGGTAGGAATTAGAATCAAACTTATCTGTCAGGGATCCTGGGTCTGAGCGACCCAGGATCCCTGAGCAGTTATGAATTATTATTATTATTATTATTATTATTATTATTATTATATTTGGTGTTGCTGCCCTTCTCCCTGTTTGCGTGTGTATGTGTTTGTGTTTCGGTGGGCGCCTTCAGGCCTGGTGGGTGTGGCCCTGCTGACGGTCTGGCCACACCCGAAGCCACACACCTGCTGCTGATCAGGCCTCGTCAGGGGAGCTACTTAGGAGAGTCTTGGAGCTCCCACCGACGTGGGATCATTCCATGAGACTCTACGTTAGTCATCCAGTTGAACTGAGTTAGTGTGTATGCCCGCGGTTATATGTGTCCTGACGGCTGCGTCTATAGGGCTTTGGAGTTGACGTCACGCCGCAGTGCATTGTGGGATCGTGGCACCATGTCAGAAGGCCTCAAATCAAACACACTGTGTTGGAAGCGGGACTGCCAGAACCTTGCTTAAAATCAACGCAAAAGACAAAGGGCTGTATCGCGACCGATTGTGCCCAGACGCCAAGAGATGATACTTGGAAAAAAATAGCGTGCATCGGTAATGTGGACCCGTATGAAATAAGGCAGTGGAGTGGAAACCCAGACAGCCTACCGCCGTTGTCCTATCCCGATATCTTCGCTTACCCTGTCTGTGGAGTCAGCGCATACACGGCGAATCATTTTCGGAATTATAAATTCCTGGAGACACACATCTAGTTCTAGTTGGGTACAAGATTTGGCCGTTTTTAAGCCTCCACGTTGTGAGTACGTTGACCATATGACCAAGATACAGCCAGGTTGCCAGCTGTGCGTTGCCATGTAAATAGTTTGCATTTCATGTGTATGTACTTGCTAAGTACAGGTGAACAGATCTTGAATAAAAAAAATAAACAATTTTCTTTTCTGTTTCATATTTCATATGCTGGTTTGCCTGCAATAATGCCAAATATTAAGCTACTCCGTCAACATGACGTGATTCTATAGCATCACACATTACGATGTTTTATCTAATTATCTATGACCTCGGCGCATTCGAAATACACTAAAAGCCTATTAAGAGAGATATGAATTTATTTAGAACTCACCGGAAAGAAAATGCTGCGAGCAAACCAACAAAAAATTGGGGATGGCAGAGAACTCGATATCCGCTCATCTGACCGCTGCAATCCAAGCCTGACATCTTCGTTTAGTAATATCGGATACATGAAATCCCTCCCGTTGCCTCCAGGAGAGGAAACGATTAAAAGTGAGCCCATTTTCCAGCTTCTTGCCTTCCCTATCGTGTGATCTAACGTTGCAACCGACAACACAGCACGTACGAACCATAGCTGACGCTTCCGTGTACTTTCTTTGGCCTACTGTCATGGCGGGAGGGGGCGTGGCCCAGCTCCCGTGATATCACGCTCCAAAGCCCTATTGTGTCCCCAGGAGAAGTGTGGAGCGCCAGACAGCAGCCAGCACGAGGGGTGCTGAGACACGGGAGCAGAGAGCACTGAGACACGGACTATTCACAGAGAGACACGACACGGGAGTCAGGGAAAGAGCACGGGGGATTTATTGTTGTTTTGTACCATACACTGTAAATAAACGCACTGTTTGTACATAGAGCACCGCGCCTGGGTCCTCCTTCCCCACACCTCCCACGGTTTGCCATGCTAAACCGTGACAAAATCAGTGTGATGAGAACTACTGATAACAAAAGAAAGAGTCTTTGGAAAAAATTTATCTGAGGAGAATTAATTTATTTTAGTCCCATCCGCTAACATGGAGGAGGCGGGGTTTATGACCTATACCACAGCCAGACACCAGGGGGCGATAGAGACGTTTTGGCTTCATTTTTGGGGAGCTGTCGAGTTTTCTACAGTCTTTTGTCGTGTCCAAATTCATGGGCTGCATCCTCCTGAGGCCGCATTTGTAGACCGATTACGTCACAGCGACGCGCCGAAGGCTGTCCAAATTCGTAGACTCCTCCGAATGCAGCCGACAAATGCGTCCTCCTTTTCCCCGAATTTGAAGGATGGGTCGGGTGTGTCCTTCGTGGCCTACCATATCCCAGAATTCATAGCGCGGCCCAGCCAAACTCCAGTTTCCAACAATGGCGGTCGCTACTAAGTTTTAAAATTACTCATACTAATCTTTCTGGGTCACAAAATAAACTTTTAACATATTTTCAGGCGAGAAAGTAGTTGTGTAAACATCAAATATCTGCTCGGTTTATCAAGATATCGCATATTTGCAAAAGTGCTTCGACGTTTTCGGAGGCGTCTGCTACCCACCAGCTCGATAGCTAGCCGGGAGCTCGAGGGTTACTGATGCGGCCGAGAACGGCACAACTCCCGGCACAACTCCCGGCACATCATTTTCAGATCACCGCGGACTTTCGCTGCTCGGGTTAAACGTAATATATAAGTCACTTAGACAGCCTAAAAATGTTATTGTTGGGCTTTTTTCAGTGTTTTGTTTGTTCGTGAGTAAATCGGTTTGGCTGAGATTAAAGTTAGTAGATTAGATTAGATAAAATAAAACTTTACTAACCCCCCGGGTGGGTTCCTCCTTGGTTTTTACACAGCTGACTAAACGTCAAACAGAAAACTGATTAAACAGAAGTATGAGACAGTCGAGAATTTACGCCAGTGTCCCGTTATATTTTAGATAGCAAGGAGCAGACGGCTGAGTTTATTAAACTCCACCGAGACAGCGGTGACGCTAATCAGAAGGCTAGACCGTCCAATTTCACGGCCGTTTACTTCCGGCCTACCCGACCATCTGAGGACCCGGCCCACGTAGACCGCGAAGGCCGGGTCCTGAGGAGGATGCAGCCCATGAATTTGGACACGACCTTTGATGTAAACATGTAGTAATCTCTCTTTCAATGCTTTTCCTGCTGGCTTGAAATAAAATATCTCCCTCTGCTGGTACTGCAGCTTACTGCAACTTCTGCATGCGTCTCTTTCACACGCAAAGTGTGAAATGGACACGGTGACCTGGTTGTGGAACATAAAAAAAAGAATAGAATCATAAATGAAACTTAAGTAAATACTGTTAGCACTTTCTTCCATCTCGTCTGGCTTTTATAACAGCCTGAACTCTTTGGGCTATGCTAATTAAAAACGATATTCTCCATCATGCTGGTTCCAACTTTCTGAAACAGAGGTCACAGGAAGGATGCAGTTTTATCATGGATCATTTCCTCCAATTCCAACATAAATGTTCATTTGGACTGAGATCTAGACTGTTTGTGGACCATTTCATTGAGGCCTTTCCCGAGAAAAGCTTTAGAACTGATGTCTGGCAAAATGCATTATCATCCTAAAAAATGAATGCATCTCCAGTGAGCCTAAATTCTGTCAGTGGGATGACAAAAGTGTCCAAAATCTGTAAGCTGTGCACTTACAGTTGAGGTAATGGCTCCCCTGGGCTTTTCCCTGACATGCAAACCCATATCACAAATGAGTGGGTGAATTCATTCTTTTCTTCCAGTAGTCATGCCTGTTCCACGTGTCACTGGAATGGCACCACACAAAGGTTCCAGCATCATCTCCTTAGCTAATACAGATTTATCAGTGAACATCACTTTGCACCAGTCATCCACAATCCACCACTGCTTCTCTCTGCACCCTTTAACCTTGTTTTCTTCTGTTTAGCTATCAATGCTGGGTTTTCTTGGCTTTTATGGACATAAATCCACCTTCTTCACTTCTGTCACACTGACTGCTGACAGTTATTTTTCATTTATTTTGTTGTGCATTTTTCAGATATCAAAGGCATATTGCAGTGTCCTATCTACTGGTATATTATTATTTTCTTAATCTTCCTGCTTTATTTGTATTTGCACACTCCATGTTGGGTTTACGGCTTAAATTCGTTCTTTAATCTTTTCCACTGTATTAACCGACAGCTCTCTTGCCATGCTTCCTTTCAATCAGCCAGGTGCAATAGCTCTGCAAAATTTCACTTTTTAACTGCAGACTAATTTGCATATTCAGATTTATGTAGGTATTTGTTTTAAAAAGATAATTCCATATTTTTTCATTTACTCGATCTGGGAAAAAATGTCTTTAATCTGAATAATTTTTCTTTTTTATCAAGCAAGAATGTCCAGCTATGTAACATAAAATGGTTTGGGGTCATATCTGTGGTTTGTTTATTTACCACAAAGTAAAAAAGGCTGAATGAACATCCTCCAAGTGTCTAATGTCCCTGGTCCCCATATTTTCCTTTCCTTCCTCCTTTCTTCCTCTCTCCTTTGTTTCTCCTTCTCCCGCTCATTCCTTTGCTGTGAATGTGTGTGAGTGAGCAGGTCTTACTGTCTCTGTGAGGTCCTCCTGGAATCATGTCGTCTTTCCAGTTCTCAATAGATCTCTGTCTGCTGCACCTGCTCTCCTTAAGCTCATTACCCATCTGTGTATATAAGGAAGCCTTCCGCTCTGCACCCGATTATCAGAGGCGTCAATAAGTACACACATTCTGTACTTAAGTAGAAGTATAGATACTAGTGATGTCTGTATTCTACTAGTCTGCAGTTTACTAGTCTAGTAAAAGTTACAGTACTGATTCAACTTCTTTACTCAAGGAAAAGTTAAAAAAAAAATACAGGCTCTGTACTCAAAGTAAGAAAGTAAAAAGCAGCTCTTTGGAATCTGGTTTCTACCAGATATTTAGGGCAAAGCTAACTGGACCTCTTGCTATATTAATGTAATAATAAAATAAAATCAGTAGATGGGAATACAAACTTTATTTTCGTCTAATTTTTAATCCTACTTGTACTGCCAACATTGCAGAGGTTGACTTTTCGTCTAAACAGAGGGATTCAGCAGGTGGTGGGACCCTAAATTCGGTTTTATTGGCTCAATGTGAGGAAAAGAATCACAACTCAGTAATTTCTAATCAGAGCTTCAGTAGATTTTCCATATGTACAGGCTGTGATCAGCTGATCTGGGCTACTGCTGCTCTCTGTGGATGTACACGGCTGAATTCAATAAGATGTCAGCAGATGTTTCATAACGTGTCCTGGCTGATTTCCATCCTCTATACTGACAGTACACATAGAGCTGGGCGTGATTTTTTTCATATCACGATATGTTTTTTTCATTTCAGGCGATAACGATATATATCACGATATAAGCCAAATAACTATATTTGTAAGATTTAAATGTGCTGTTGCTCACAAGTAAAATGTGAAATAATCAGCAGCTTGTTTTTATTTAAATATTTATTTCCCATAATAAGTTCAACAGGGTAGATGTACTTAAGGAACATGAGACTTTTTCAGATAAATAAAGGCAAATATTGCAAACTACACAAAAGGCAGCCGCTAAAGTGTTTAAGTTTCAAAATAGAACAAACGAAACAGACTAAATTGTCAATTCCACTTAGAAACAAAATATTAATTCTAAAAATAAATCTTAGTTTGTTTTACAGAAGAACAGACAAAACTGACTAACTTTTGTCAATATCAAATAAACTGAGAACTAAAAGGAAATTCTCAATCTCTCCTTGTTGTATAGCTTAGCTTTTCAAACAGTTTTAACAGTTACTTTAGTCTGACAAAAGCCGAATGACGAATTAGCGCTTCCAGTCAGAGATTGAGCATGCACCGGTTTATTGTATTTCCAGACTTGCTTTCGGCACAATTTACAGTGCGCACTACTCTGTTTTTTGTCAGACTTGATAAGCGAAATACCTTCACACTACGGAACTTCTATGGCTCTTCCGTTCGACAATCTCTCCGGCATTGGAACCATCATCTGTTTTCTCTTTGGTAACCTGGTCACCCAAGCTCTCGGTTGATTTTTCTCTAGTCAGCACACTCGTTTCCTCCATTACCCGGGCGGCACGGTGGCTGGCTGCTTCCCAAACAAATACACATGTGAGGCTTGGCTCTTGTGCTGTACGTAACAAGTCACGTGACGTGACGTGTGCGCTGTGATTGGTTCGGCTCTGCGCTACTTTATTTGGATTGGCTGTTCTTTTTTTTTTTAAGAGGACAAGAGCGGTGAGGTCTATCGCAATAGTTTAATTTTTCTATCGAGAAAAAGTTATTTCGCAATACATATCGTTATCGTTATATCGCCCAGCTCTAAGTACACGGTTTGTCCTGTCTGCAGAATCACAATACTTTATTAATCCCTAATAAATATAAATGACTGACATTTGACTCTAACCTGTGAACTTTGTCATTTGCTATTTTACTACAGGGCATGTGCAGAAAGGATGTAACTATTGCAGAGTTTACAGTGTGTTAGATGGAGGAGTTGTGCAGGGAGATGGCCACAGACAGGAATGACTTCCTGTGTCGTTCAATGGTGCTTTTTAATAATCTCAGTCTATCACTGAACGTGCTCCTGTGACTTCTTCACGCCAGCATGCCATGGAGTGGGTGGGAGGTATTATCCAACATTGTCCGTACCTTGGACGACATCCACCTCCCAGACACCACCCTAAGGGAGTCCAGCTCCATCTTCCACATTACTGGCCTTGCAGATCAGTTTATTGAGTCTGTTGGCATCAACAACCCTCAACCTGTTACCCCAGCATGCAGCAGCAAAGAGGATAGCACTGACCACAACAGACTCACAGAAAATCCTGAGCATTGTCAGATGTTGAAGGACCTCAGTTGCCTCAGAAAGTAGAGACAACTCTGGCCCTTCCTGTAAAGTGCAGTGGTGTTTTTAACCCAGTCCAGTTTATTATCTACATATAATCCGAGGTATTTATGGTCCTCCACAAAATCCACATTGACCCCCTGGGTTGAAACAGGGGTCAAAGTTTTCCTGGTGTTCCTAAAGTCCACAATCCAAACTTTGTTCTGTGCCACGTTGAGCTTCAGATGATTCTGCTCGCAATACATGATTTTCAGACTTTAAATAAGTTTGTTTTGCAGCAGGTTTCATGATATGAAAAAAACAAAAAACAAAACGTAATGTCACGTGTACAGACCTGATATCTGGTTTCAAACATGAGGACTTACATGTAAGCTTTAAATATACAGTTTATCCAACCCCACTGAGCGGTCCTTTAAATCTAACCTCTCTTCTTCCTCTCCTGTCCTGTCTTTCTTATCTTTCTCCATGTCACGGCTGCCGAGGCGAGCCGTGTGGATTTAGAAGGAGGACCCAAGATGCAGGCAGTGGATGAGATACCGGTGGTTTTATTTACAGAGGTGTAGTGGCAAACAAACAGTGGGGCATAACAAACAACTAAAGAAACCTAAACTGGGAGAACTAAAAATAACAGACCTGGGAGCATATGACAACGGATGATGAATAGCAGAGAGACGCAGACGAGGAACACAGGGTAACAGACTGACACGGAGGACCACAGACTGACACGGAGGACCACAGACTGACACGGAGGACCACAGACTGACACGGAGGACCACAGACTGACACGGAGGACCACAGACGAACCGGCAACAGGCAGGAGAACACACAGGGCTTAAATACACACACCAGTAATCAGGGGATGAGAGACAGGAGGGCAACACAGCTGGGAGGAATCTGGGCTGACGGGACAGGGGAAACGTAAACTGATCACACTCACATATGACACGGACCTTCACAATAAAACAGGAAACTCAGATACATGGAACCAGACAAGACATTGAACTAAACAGACAGATTCACAAACAGATGGGGAGACACCATAGACAGACAGATACAGACGCAGACTCAGAGGAAGATCGAAAATAACACAGAACTTAAACAATCATCTAGAAAATGATAACAAACTAAAAGCGCTGGGTCACCGACCCAGGACCATGACACTCCATCTCTGAGTGAAGTTAGCTCTCTGAACCTTGAGCTAGCAACACACTCTGCAACAAACTGAACACAAACAGTTTGTGTGTTGCTGATGTTTGTTGAACTCATAGAAATGCTGCATTTGAAATGACCTGAAACAACATGTTATTCCCTTTAACATGTTGTTTCAGGTCACTTCAAAGCATAAATGCTCACTCGTCTTCTGTACAGCTAGCTAGATGCTGAAGTAGCCTAACCATACATACCTGCAGTCGTTCCAGTGTTGCAGAGACGAGGAATAATAGCTCCCACTTAAACCAAAAGTAATTAAAGTAAGTAAGTAAAAGAAAATTTAAGGAGTAGAAAGTTCAGATACTTATTTGAAATGTAGGAACTAAAAGTAAAAAGTAGTCAGAAAAAAACTACTCAAGTAAATGAGTGTTTGTACTTTGTTACTTCCCACCTCTGCTGATTAAACAGCTTTGTTAGTGGTAGCACTGATAGTTCCTTTCTTTATTTTAGTTCATGTTTTCTCTTTTGTCACAGCTCTGAAACACCGATGGAAGCCATCACTGTCTGCCTGTTCCATCATCAGCCCAGCTGCCCTTGCTCTGTGAGCCCCATCACCAAACCCTTCACACTTTCTGTAGATAAACCTGTTAAACGTGTCCCAACTCCAAGTTCACTTCTGAGTCAACCAAACTTCTTCTGATCATGGCAATTATTTCTCAGAATGTTAAGGTGATAGTAGGCTAAATGTCAGTCTTTCTGTGACTGGTAAAATTCAGGTTTTCACCCACGTCTACAAGATTTCTGGCTCGGTTAGTGGTCATTCATTTTAGAGTAAACCTGGGAACTGAACTTTAAGCATTCTCTCTGATTCTCAAAAATAACTACTTCAGTTTTATTTAGTAGGAAAAACAGGCCAAAATACAAGGTACACAAAATAGCAGACAAAAGTTAATGACATGCAATAGTGACATGTAAATTCACAAGTTAAAGAAGACTCCAGCAGCTTGACCTTATAGCAGGATAACCACAAGGTTCAGGGTCACCTGATCCAGCCCTAACTATAAAGTTTACTGCCTATTCTTAAAAGTAAAGGCAGTGTCTGTCTCCCGAAACCAGGGTGGATCTAGATGAGAGGGGTCTAAAACTTGAAGGCACTGCCTCCCATTATAATGCTAAATACTACAGGAAACACAAGTAAGCTGGCAGTGTGATGGCGAAGCTCTCTACTGGGACTAACGACAAGGTCTTTTAGATCATTTGGGATTAAATTCAATGTTGGATTTAAGAGGGCAGCTAATATGAAGAGAAGCTGAAGGCTTTCATGGGCCTTTTAGAACAACTTGGTAATATCCAGATGTATGAACTCATTTTTCAGCATCACGCTGAGACCGAATGTTTTTCTTTAAACAATAATGCACAGACAACAGGAAGCTGTCCTGGACGTCTGCTCATTGTGCAGCCTGTCAGAAGTTAGTAAGGTAATACTTTACACCACCACCAACTGCTTTTATTTACACAAACAGCACTTCCATTCTGAGCATCCCTGTCCATCTGAGGAGATGTTGCTGCACACCTTACACACACAATTTTCCTTGCTCTGCGTTGTGTTGTACCCTCATACTTGGCTGTGTGTTCTGTCTGCCTGTTAAGCCTTGTCATGATTCCCAGTCTAGTTAGTTTTCTGTTCTTTTTGGCGTCCACCAAATAAAGCTGTTCTGAGTTTAGTTTTGCCATCTTGAGTCCTGCACTTGGGTCCTCCGTTCCTGCCTGCTGCACACAGACCATGACAATATATGATGCATGATGTCTTATGATCTGTTACTTTGTGTTTGATGGCAGGAGTTAGGGCAGGGATTACAAAGGAATAAAAAAGTAGTGTGAAACTAAAGAAATAAAATAAAGAAAACATTTTCTTAAATGATGGTGAGAAGTAAAGTTTATCAAGAATACAGAGAGGCTGTACACCTGCCTCTTCTTCTTCTTCTGAAAAGTTAGGAAGTAAAATAATCAGATAAATATGTAAATAAACAAATAAATATAGCTGAAAAAGCCCACAGAAATACAGAAGTCCACTGGTCTCTAAAATAAGCTAAAGCAACACATGATCAGCAGTTTAAAATGCATATGTGTGTGTTTTTAACACTAGATGGCGCCATCAACCCAACCATCAGCTCTGAGCGACTCAGCCTCTTCATCTTTAGGGCAATGATACAAAATTCAATTATTTGTACCTTGACAGTATACTTTGTGGCATCTGTTGCTTTACTGTAAATCTCAAGAAACCCTGTTTAAAAAAAAGATTGCAATGAGTTATACGCTAAATATATTTTCATTTTAAGTCTGATAGAATTAAAAAATTTCAAATTAAATGTTTAAAAAAGGCAGAGAAAAGAATTAAAGATACATAGATATGGGGCAGGGGATGCCTCTGAATCTGGAACTGAGTACTTTTACATTAGTACTTTAAGTGCATTTTGATGCTATACCTGTACTGTATCACTGAAGTAAAGAAGCCCGTTTCATAAAATTGTTATTCTATACAAAACCATATTACTAATAAGCCACATAGCATTCATTTGTGTGCTGTTTTTTCACTACATAAAAATAATGTCTGTAGTAATTATGGGATTATTAGGAGGAAGACATTAATGCCATAAACGTTTAATGTACTGCCGTATAAACTGTCTCCTTCCTTCCTGTATTCCAGTCTGTGTTTAGTGGAGGAGGACCCCGGGTTTCCTTCTCAGCACATCCTGACTGGGTGGAGCTCCTGGATGACAGTGGTTTTCCTGCTTGAGGCTCAGACAGGCCTAAACTATTCAGAGTTATTTTAGAAGTTTCATCCCAAATCCCTGTGGGTTTGGTCATCATGTGTCTGGCAGGGTTTTTTCTGTGCTCACATTATTTTCATGTCATTCTGGTACATTTCCCTTTAACGGAGAGGCTGAGGTGGTAGTCATTTGCAAGCTGTTTGTTTTAATTTTGAACATAAAGCCAGGTAACACTGAACTTGACCCCTAATTGAGTCAAGCATTCTAATTAATCAGTATTATGCAGCTCTATGTATGCAGTGCATTGGGTAAAAATGAAAAAAAAAAAAAACCCACATGGAGCAAGCGTGACCCAAAAATAAGATCACACAGACAGTTGGAGGACAATTATAACAAACATATTTTTACACACAGTTTATAAATGTCAAATATCTGTGTATATTTGTGATTTCTGCAGCTGTCTTCCTTTCCTCTCATAATGCCCTTCATCCATCAAGCTGCTTCCTTCCTTTGTCTCCTTCCTTTCGTTCCTTCAGACCAAACAATAGTTAACATGAGTGAAAACATCATTAACGAAGCAAAAACAGGCACAATATCAATTCAACCTCCTAGGACCCTGTGTCCACATATGTGGACATCACATTTTGGGTTATTTAGACTAAAATACTCAATTTTGCTCTACATGGGCCTGATATCCACTTACGAGGACATTATACTGCTACTGTTCTATGAAAATTTTAATATCCTCATATGTGGCTCTTATTTTTCTTAAAAACAAAAATATGGTAAAAAAAAAATCTGGTAATTCTTTGTTTTTACATTCATCGGGCCCCAATATGCCCAAATATCAAAGAGAAATTAAAAATGCATGCTGTGGAAGAGTTCGGGGCTTAGTAGGTTAAATTACACCATAATTATTTTATATATTAATAGGTGCCTGCTAATATAATCTTACTGTGGTCTGTAGTCACTTTAATAAACATTTTATAGAAAACTAAGATTTCCAAATTATGTCAGTTTGTATTATGGCTGTCTCAAAAAAAAGCATCTCCTACACTGCACAGCCTTTCCACAGTGTCTACTCTTTCATATACATATGGTGAAAACTCTCTTCTAGAGTCCTCTGCATTGATTGTTGCCAATGATACACTTAAGGAGGTACCCGAAATGTAAAACACCTACTTGAGACACAGATAAAAAAATAACACTTTATTCATGTGTTAGAAGATCATATTGCATGGGGTGGTGGGGGTTGGAGAGTTAACTTAGGAACAGAGTTGGGGTCCCAGACTCAGGAGATATAAGTTGGGGGTTTTCTTACAGCTGCGCCAGAGCTCTGAGGAAGTGGCACTAATATGAAAACTATTACCAAGCTTTTAACACAGACTAAAAGGCCAGCTGTCTCACAGTCTGTCTGGCAACAGTTTAGGGTTTCAGTGCACCAAACTCTCAATAATCAGTCAACATTAACAGAGGAAACATCGAGTGAGGGAAATACTCCACATCACCTGCTCTTCACTAATGTATCCAAGACACTGTGTAGTTCCCAGAGCCACACGCACAATCACTGAACAGTTTGTCGCACCTCCGCCTCCCTGTCCCGCTGTCAGCCATCTGCCCATCTGCTTTCACTGACATAGCTGCCAGTGCGTAATTTAATCAGAGCCCTTTTTACCAGCATGCTCGTGTCACACTGTATGGATTCACACTCTTTAAGCTATCTGGAACTGAGAGGCTGACTGCTGTCGCTTCATCTTTGGGTGCTAATTAAAAACATCTGGAGCAGAGCTGGAGGGCAGCAGAACATGTGGCATCAAACTGCAAGACTGAGCCAGTGACCCCTGCACACACCTTCACAATGCTGACCTTAGACCTCTGTCACTCTGTGATTTCCACTGAAGACTATTAGGAGTCAGAACAGCAGGCTGATGCACAGGAGGCGCCCTCATTAGTGACGGAACGACACACATGACATTTTTCCAAAGAACTGCTCCTTAATAATGTGTTCGACAGTTTAAGCTGGGTCACACGTCTCCAACACCTGAATTTCTCTCTGGTTTCCGCTCTACTTGTTATTATTTTTATGACGACAAAAACTTCTAACTCAGACTCTCTTTAGTTATTTTGCTGTCGTTTCATTATTTAGAAAGGATGAGTGTCTTTGAGTACTAAAAGTTACCCAACAATTCTTTTTTTAAGTATCTTTAGTCAATATCTCCGAGTCAGAATAACTATCATAAGGGGCTCAAAATGCTGTAAACATGCTTTCATCGTTATGGCCAAAGGAGGGAGGAAAAACATGTTTCAGTGTAACATTTGTCACTGCAGTGCAACAAGTTATTGTACTGAAGTCAGTAATCACTTTATGGTTACAATTATCTTGTTGCTTGCATCACAAAGGTTGTTGAGTTGTCTACACACCAGCATCGAATGTGTCCTTTTCTTCCTGCTCAGTTGTGCTACAGTCAGCTGATTGTGGTTTGTGTGCAGTGAGGAGGACAGTGGTGGAGCGGTATCTAACTTTTGAGAAGCAGAGATTTGCAGATTTTTATATCAGCAAAGGACAAAGTGCAACGGTAAAGTGCAAAATGCATCAAAGTATTATACTGCTAACACAACATCGACTGTTTGCAAACATCTGCTGAGGGACGAGGAGTCAGGCTTGTAGCATTGTAGACTTCATTTCTACCTTTACATGTCTCTACGGTGGAATCACCGTGGGGACACTGAAGTCTCTTTGGACTGGCTTTAAACCACTTTTTGCTTTATGTTAGCAGCATTGTGTTCAAACTTAAACAATAAAAGAAAGAGTGTATGCGTTGGCGTGGAAGACTGTAATGGTATGTGACTGCACACTTCAGGTTATGTTAGTGAGTAAAACAATCGTGACGTAATGAGTAGTGTAATAAATTACTTTCTTCGGAGAGTAAGAAAGTAATGCATTGTGTGACTTTTAAGAAAAGTAAAGTGTAATGCTTTATATTTTCGACTACGGACCCCAACAGTGAAAACGACAACAAACAGAAAGAAAACCTTCAATAAAAACGTGCAGAACAACACAGAGAGACACATAATGGCCTCCATGAAGCAAACAGACCAAAGTAAACTAAAAAGAGGCTTTAACACCCGCACAGTCTTTGAAAGCAACACAACAGCAAAACAGAAAACACAAGAAAGCAGGAAACATACCCTTTTAGTCATGGTCGTCGGTTCTTGGGTGCTTGGGTCTAGGTTTTTGTTCTGTTTGGTTCTGAGAAGTAATTGGTTCATTTAGTTTTCTTATAATAGTATAGCATATAATAGTAATATTTTGCATTTCCTTGTGCTTTTAAGTTTTGATATTTACTAATGTTATGATCTCAGACGACACATGAGCAACAAGTATAAGTTTTTATGGCAGCTTTTATATTGATACTTTTTATAATTTAAATATTTTATTGTTTTTTTTATTCACCAAAAATGGCGACGGTATGAAAGTGAACCACTTAATAAAGCAAAGCAGTAGTGTTTGTAGAATCCTCAAACCCCAGCGTGCATTCAAATGTAATTGAAATGAGCCGTTTCCTGTTTTTCTTATTTTATTTTGAAATCTTAGCGGAAGTTGTGTTCTTGGTGCCTTTTTGCTAACTTGTTTGTAGAGGGAAACTTTTCTCCAAGGTTCGCGCTCCTCCTCTTCACGCTCCTGACGTGCAGCCACTTCAGCGGCGTACTCTTTAAGCATTAGCCGCTTTACGAAGTCATCTCTCGGGCTTTTTTCCACTTCTTTTCTTAAAACCACCGAGCAAAAGCCTTTCCTGCTATTTTTCAGTGGAAATTCAAAATAAATTCCAAGGAATCAACAGCGTGGACCGAGGCGGGATGGGGCGGTCCAGTTGAAGTTGCGAGCTAAAGACAGGCTGAGTCTCCTCCGGTGCTCCCACCACAGTAACGCCAGTCCCCGCCTTGGAGACCATGGGCTGCGGCTTGCGAAAACTAGAAGACCCGGAGGATAGCAGCCCCGGGAAAATCTACTCCACCTTGAAGAGACCGCAGGTGGAGACCAAAACAGACACCGTGTACGAGTATGTACTGCTAGACTTCAGCTTGGAAGGTAGGCGTGTGGCATATTTAATCCATCAATCGATTAGCTGACAGAAAATGTCTTGTTTGAAGATGTCCCATCAGTGTTTTAGAGCTGCACATATTTCTTATAACGATGATATTCATCCTCTGTTGCTTCACACTCTGAATACAAACTACAGCAAAGATAAACGGACTGACAGAAAATGACCCACTAACAGTTTCTGATAGTCCGTCGCTTTTTGTGTTGCAACATCATATTCATGAGCACATAGCAGGTTTTCTTTGTCTTATCAGAAATCTATTTGCGTAATCTTATTGTTTATACTGATATTGGAACATGTTTACTGTTTTATACAGCAAATGATTCATGAGAAAAATTTTACATTTAACTTTTAACATTTTCCAAGTGCTTCAAAGTTAAAACGATTAGTTGATTAATCAATTGATTGACAGCAAATGGATGGCAACAGTTTTGGTGGATTCTTAACCTGATGCTCAGAACAAATGAAGCAACTTAAAAACAAACAAAAATATCATTGTATTATTATTGTTTTTTATTATTATTATTATTATCATTATTATTATTATTATTAGTAGTAGTAGTATTAGTGTCTGCTCGGTGATTGACTTTTCCTCCTGTCACCATGTCACAGGCTGGACAGGGCAGAGTCATGTGACAAGATACAATGGGGAAGTATTAACAGAATTTAAAACCAATAACAGCAATCAACACGGGCAGATTATATCGGTTAGAGGATCTGAAGAGGTTAATTTTTAGCTAATCTCCCAGCCTTACAATCAAGTATGCTGTGAGATGTTCTGAGGCAGTGATTTGATTATTCAAAATGTTGATTGAACATTTTTGGTCAGCTGTTGTAGCTGTAGGCTTGTTGTCAGTTTTTCAAATTAAAAGGACTAAACATTTGGCTGTTTTTTGTATTCTCCTCTGTTTTATAAATGTATAAAGTGCATATTTTTGGGGCTGTTGCTTAGATAAGACAAGTCCACCTAATTCAGTTGCAGTTGCATCTCTAGTTTGCTTCTGGTACCTCTTACACTGGCCTCAAAGTAAACCATTGTTGCTAATTTTAATGGACCCTTCAGCTGAACAAATAGTTCAGGTTCTTTCCCGTTTCCTCTTAACAAAAGCCTGAAAGTGTTCCTTTTTCTAATTCAAGCATTCCTCTTGTTTATTTGGCCCTAAAATAACCATAAATAGCAAACGTTATGATACTGTAGTTTGTTATTCCCCGGGGAAAAGTGTAATAAAAGCACCTTACAGCCAGACAGGAAGCATCTGATGTCCAGATCACTGTTTTAGAAAAAAAGGAAATGACCTGTTAGTTTACTTTCAAGTGTTTAGCATACATGTAATGAGTTAGCATCTAACTCTTGGTTTCTCCTGGTAACAGGGCTGTTTGCCTAGCCTATCATGAAATAGGTCACCAAAGTTTTTTTGTTTTTGTGCCCTCCTCCCTGCCTTTGCTAGTCACTTGTTACCTCAGCAAACACACGGACACACAGATTGACGTACCTTCTTATGCAGTTAAATGCAGCATCCTTCCAGAGTAAACAACACCACCTGCTCTGATGTGGAGTTTCATTTGAACATATGCGAAGGTTGCTGTTTTTCAAGGCTAATCCCTTCATCTGGTCTCCCGACTGGCTGTTTTCACTGTGACCTATTTGGAAGGAAATGGTGATTAAGTTCTGAATGGGAGCTGAGCACGTAAACGTCAGGCCAGCACAATGATGAATTGGGGGAGAAGTACTGCGGCCAAAGTTAGAGGAGGTCAGGGGAGCAAAGTGCTCCTGTTGTGCTGTCTGCAAGAAGGTAGCAGTAGAAGCTACCATTGTCTGAGCTGTCATTATTGACTGATAAAGCTGCAGATTTCTCTGCACTATTATAGTTACTATTATAATCTTTGTTATTTTTGTAGTAGTAGTAACAGTAGTAGTTTTGGTGAAATGTATTATAAAATTAGTGGCTAAGTATAGGATTTTTTTTGTTTTGTTTTTTGCTAATATGCCACCTTAATGTTTCATTAAGATTTTAACTCCTGCCTTAGATAGTGACAGTTAACCATAATATCTGAACACAGCCTTAAACATCTGCAGCAGTAATATTGATCCGTATAACACTGATTGAACATTTGTTCATCAGAATCATTACTTTTACTTTAACCCTTTAAGACCTACCATAGAACCAAGTCTGCCAGAGCTTATATTATATTTTTACCTGCTGTGGAGCCATTTTTGGGATCATTTCAAGTTGCTATACATCAATACAACCATTATAGCCCGAATTTTAATAATATGCATGCATTAAGTGCATAGTAATCACATAAATTGCAAAAAAGTGCAATAAACTACAAAAAAATTTAAAATCGTTTTTGTTTTTTTAACATATATTTCTAGTTAGAGAAATTTAAGAGGCTTATCCCTCAAAACTGTAAATACAAAAAAGTTGCACAAACTAGTTTCCCACCACAGGAAATTTATTTTAAGTGTCTTCATGGTTTTATTTTTGAAATATACCAATTTTCATATACTGCAGGAAAAACGAAAATAAATATTATACTGCAAATTTGCAAAATAACAGCATATGCATCAAAATAAACTATTTCCAGCTGTGCAATATGAGTCCTAAGCATCCCAGAAACGACACAGAAAGTCATAAAGTCAAACATAACTCTTAAAAACACAAGTATAGGCTCATGAGGCCCCGATGGTAAAAAAAAAACTACCGTACATTTCCGCAAAATGACATCACTTCCGGTTTCGGGCAGGTAATGGCGGACATGCGATAGTTCACGCTGATGGACGTAGGAAGTGTTATGAACAGCTGATCGGATCGGCAAAGCGTGTTTCTGGAATATTATGTTTTTGTTGCTGCAAGTGCTTTTTATGCAGTTTTTGCAAAGCTATATGTGGAAGGAAACTGTGACCTAGGACAAGCTGATGGCATAAGATGTAAGTACAACTCCTCCGGTTTCATATGCAAAAAAAATTATTGCGCTAGCTTACGTGGCTGCAGTACTACCGGGATTTAAAAATAGTTACGCAAAATGGAGCGTGTCCGCTCTGACCGGCTTTAAAGGGTTAACTGCACTTTACTAATAATACACAGTCTGACTTGTAGTGAGGTGTTTTCGTAGCATGTTATTGGTACTTGTATTTAAGGAACGGTTCTAAAAAGTAGTTCAGATGGTGATTAACTTTATTAGTATACTTTAGATACTACATAACATATGGGTGAATAAAAGTAACAGGTTCGTTGGATTGTTCTATATGTTCTGTGGAATCTTTAATGTTGCCATGGGAATTTTTCTTGTTGACAGCTCTGTGTATGACCCACCAGCAGTGGGTTCATGACCCACTGTGGAAAATTATTTTAAATCTTCTGGTTCTCTGAGCCAGTCATGAGCGGGCAGTCATGGGTTTTGCCCTCAGACACACTTATAAATACAGTATTTTAGACAGAGTGTGTGTGAGTCATAGATCTACTTTAGACAAACTCTGGTTCACACGAGTTACAACAATAATGAGCTTTGTGAGGAGTCCTTGCTTCACAGTGGATTCATTTCTGTAACACAAAATTAATTTGTGCTCAGCAGCAAAGTGATGGATCACACCAGGGCTAGTGGGCTTAAATGACAATAAGAGTATTAATAAACAATCTGAAGTTATCCTGTAAATCTCGGTCACTTATATCTCTATCAAACCTCGACACGAGGCTCAGAAGCGCTGCATGTTTATGACTGTTTGTCTGAAGGGGGCTTCTTTTCTTTTGTGAGTTAAGTGTGAGAATAGCACATTAATGTTCAGGCTTCCTGTATTCTTGGATCCGTGTCATGGAATCTCACTTGAAATGTGCAAATATCTCTTGCTGAGTGTGAAGCTCCATAATTGGCACAGCTAAAGATAAACTGGAATGATTCCAGTCTGTGAAGGTCTAGTACAGACTGTTAATCTCCCCATTTTATGATTTTGTGTATTAAAAAAAAAGGGGGGGGGGGGGGGTCTGTAGTGGTTTAGTCAGTTGGATTTTTTCTTGCCAAATGAGCCACGAAAATGATCCTCAAAAAGCCAATCTGTGCCACCAAATGTGCACCACATTTACTGGCTGGTGATCAGATTTCAGTTGGATTGTTTTTAAGGACAGATTTTATGTAGGTTTAATGTTTGAGAGCATGACTAACATTCCTGATGAGCACCTGGCCTGCAGATGTCTTACAGCCACCAGAGGTCAGGTTGAACTGTATGCCTGTGCATATTTATTTATGAAACACATCAAATCAAATCACTTCTATTGTCACATCACATGTGCTGGTACACTGGGACAGCACATGTGAGTGAAATTCTTGTGTGCAAGCTTCACAAGCAACAGAGGTGTGCAAAATACAATAAGAATCTGAGAATTATGAGGATAAATATATGTACAAATATAAGAATGTATGCGCTTTACTGAATATGTATACCAAATATGTATATATATATACGTGTGTGTGTGTGTGTGTGTGTGTGTGTGTGTGTGTGTGTGTGTGTGTGTGTGTGTGTGTGTGTGTGTGTGTGCATATATATATATAAAATAAAATACACAATATACAGAGGTAAGCAGTTGAATCGCTGGGTATCTTTATGTTTGTTTAATATTTAGGTAGATTTTTGTTAGTACCTCTAAAAATTGTGTTGTTTGTCCAGTATTATGCCAAATGTTGAGAAATGTAATATGCAAACATAGGAAACATTCCACAGTGAAGTGCACTAGTGAGATTGTGGGGCAGTGAGCAAGTCGGCTCTCATCCAGTTATAAAAATATTTAAATGTAACATTTCTCATTTTGCCCAGAATACTGTTTATTCATTTAATTAGTTTGTCAGTAATTTGGCTCATCCTGAATAAGGATGAGCCATTGGTGTCTCACTGGCAAACAGGAAGTGACACATTACAAAGCTGTATGGTGGAGGCGGGTAGTTGGGTCCTTACTATGTAAAATCACCTTGACACAGCTGTTGTCCTGAACTGGTGCTATATAAGTAAAACTGAACTGACTCAACAGTATTCTGAACAACCCAAATGTCACATTTTGGGTTTAAGAGCTTTGCTCGTTGTTGTTAGCTCAGCCTCACTGCTTTCTCACTGAACAGAGCAGAGAGGGTGAGTGTGGTGCCTGTGCTGGGAAAACAAGACCTCATTGTTAAAGGGTCCTGTCCTTGGCTCAGAGGGCCTTTTTGAGGGAAACAAAATCCACTAAATATGTATGAAAATCTTTAGATTATTATTTTTTTAAGTAGGATCACAACTGGATTTCATAAATTCAATTCAATTTAATTTATATAGCGCCAAATCACAACAAAAGTCGCCTCAAGGCGCTTCATAGATACAGAGAAAAACCCAACAATCATATGACCCCCTATGAGCAAGCACTTTGGCGACAGTGGGAAGGAAAAACTCCCTTTTAACAGGAAGAAACCTCCGGCAGAACCAGGCTCAGGGAGGGGCGGGGCCATCTGCTGCGACCGGTTGGGGTGAGAGAAGGAAGACAGGATAAAAGACATGCTGTGGACGAGAGACAGAGGTTAATAACAGATATGATTCAATGCAGAGAGGTCTATTAATACATAGTGAGTGAGAAAGGTGACTGGAAAGGAAAAACTCAATGCATCATGGGAATCCCCCGGCAGCCTACGTGTATTGCAGCATAACTAAGGGAGGATTCAGGGTCACCTGGTCCAGCCCTAACTATATGCTTTAGCAAAAAGGAAAGTTTTAAGCCTGATCTTAAAAGTAGAGATAGTGTCTGTCTCCCAAATCCAAACTGGAAGCTGGTTCCACAGAGGAGGGGCCTGAAAACTGAAGGCTCTCCCTCCCATTCTACTTTTAAATACTCTAGGAACAACAAGTAGGCCTGCAGAGCGAGAGCGAAGTGCTCTAATAGGGTGATATGGTACTACAAGGTCATTAAGATAAGATGGGGCCTGATTATTTAACACCTTGTATGTGAGGAGCAGGATTTTGAATTCAATTCTGGACTTAACAGGAAGCCAATGAAGGGAAGCCAAAACAGGAGAAATATGCTCTCTCTTTCTAGTCCCTGTCAGTACTCTTGCTGCAGCATTTTGGATTAGTTGAAGGCTTTTCAGTGAGTTTTTTGGACATCCTGATAATAATGAATTACAGTAGTCCAGCCTGGAAGTAATAAATGCATGAACTAGTTTTTCAGCGTCACTCTGAGACAGGATATTTCTAATTTTAGAGATGTTGCGCAAATGGAAGAAAGCAGTCTTACATATTTGTTTAATATGTGCGTTGAAGGACATGTCCTGGTCAAAAATGACTCCAAGTTTCCTCACAGCGTTACTGGAGGCCAAGGTAATGCCATCCAGATTAAGAATCTGCTTAGATACCATATTTCTAAGCTTTTCAGGGCCGAGTACAATAACCTCAGTTTTATCTGAATTAAGAAGCAGAAAGTTAGCGGCCATCCAGGTCTTTATGTCTTTAAGACATTCCTGCAGTTTAACTAATTGGTGTGTGTTAAATAAATAAATGAAATTCTACCCCTTGTTCAAGGACATCATCACCTCTCCTTGAAGCAGTGAAGCATTTCTGGGACACGTAGTGGCGATCACACACTCACACACCCATCATGTATCTCCCAGTGCTCCCAGTCAGCTTGGCCTGATTCCACTTTGAGAGGAGACTGGACTTGGGGCCTGGAGCCCGAGGCAGTACATCAAAGTGCCTAATGGCTAATGCTTCCTGAGGTTATCACTAGCGGAGGGATATATATATATATATCTCATATATGGTATGCATATTCTGTTTCTGTAGGGGAAAGAAAGCATGTCGAGCTGAGTCTTTGTAGTTATTGATCTTTTCATAGCAAACTGCTCACAGTGCATCTTACATCCGGACAGCACTGAGCATCCCGATCATGTTATGCCAACAAACTTGCAGCATCTCCCGTCTGTTTTTGGTAGCTTTCACACTAAAATGCAGAATTTCCATCTGTAAATGAAACTTTCTAAAAACGTTTTAAACGTCCCAACAGATTGCTGGTGTTACCTTCGCTTTTTGAAGCAGTTTTCCGCACAGTTTGTTTTCTTATGTTTGTTTGTCTCATATAAAAATGCCAGGTAGCTTTATAGGTTCCTGTGTAGCATGCTCCTTCAAACTCCTGTTTGTTCTTGTAACAAGTGAGTTACTCCTGTACAGGCTAGAAGCAGTGTTGACAGAAGAATAGCCTTGTCCTGTATTTCCCTGCTCATGGACTAGCTTTGTGCAACAACTGAACAGGACTGAGGGAAATCAGGGAGTAGATGGTGATGTAAGGTGACGTGAGGACCACATCAATAAACTGGAGGATGGTTGGAGTGATGTTTATTCATGACTGACGGTGATTTCAATCGCCTTCCTCTGAGAGAGGATTGGGTTGTGAAGTGGTTTGACTGACCTCAGCCTTAGATGACTGTCCCAGTTGTGATGAGGCGTTTACTGTTTCTGCCTGCCAGGTCTATTTATTATCTCCAGAGGGTAGCGCAGTTGTCTGTAATCTCAGTCTAATCCTAGTATTTAAAGGTCCACGACAGATCCTTTCAGATTAAAGTTTGTGTTTTAGGTATTAAATTTGAAGGAGATTTCAAGGACACTGAAAGGTAATGCAGACCTAAAAATGTAACCATGAATGACATGAATAATCTGAAATGATACATATTGAAAGTACATGTGTTGTTGGTGTTTTTTGTTTTTGTTTGTTTGGGGGGGGGGGGTTGATGTTAGGAAAGCTAACATTAGCATTGAGCACGTTAACAGCCAACAGTCAGCAGTCATGCTTACTGGTCAACTGAGAAACAGAAAGCTGCTTTTCTAGTATTCAGATCTGCCCCTGACTCAAAAAGCTGGAGATGATGACAGGAAACCATCTGTGGGCCTCATTTTATTACATGATGTGTTTGAAGCAGTGGACTGGTCTCTCCAGCGGGAGACATTACATGGTGTAGGAAGCTGACATCAAATGCTCAGCAGTTTGGAGGTATTTGTTTCCTATAATTGATGAAGCGAGTTAACAACTAAAGAGCTCATTCAAGCTGTTTTGGCTTTTCCTCATTTTTATCCAGATCTGATTTTAGGCAAACAGTGATCATGTCAGGACTTGTGCAGCACCCACTGATTTCAGACACGCCCTGGATCGCTTTTTTTCTGGTATGAGGTCTGCTGCAGGAGACTGCAGACACACACACACACACACACACACACACACACACACACACACACACACTGTTTGTACCATAATCACAGCTTAGAGGTTTGCATTCACCTCTTGATCCTGCTGATCAGTTACTGTTCCTCACCAGCAGCATTCGTATTTGAAGCAGATGAGCTGATAGTGGCTTTGAAAACTAAAATGTGTCAATTAATATTGTTTGCGTTAATAATTAATTAATAAACATGTAGCGATAGAGACTTCTGTGCATGTGTGTTTTACTATTACTGTTTTGTAATAGCATCCTTTTTTGGGGCCGACATTTCTACACAGATTAATTGTGAGACTACGCTGGTATAAAAAAAAAAAAAAAAAGATACGTTAAAGATAATGACTCTATCTACGATCCATTTAAAAGAGGGAATCACCAGACAAGCCAAGATACCATTTGACAATACTTTGCTCACAATATGATATTGTTGTGATTTTTAGTATCTTTCAATAACACGTGCAATTTATCATCTTTAAAAAAAAAAAAAAAGGTTAATAATGTCCTGAAAGTTAAACTGTCAGTATCAGTTTTATTCAATAATAAGTTATGACATTTCTTTTTCTTTTTTTTTTCTATTTCTTTTTTTTGGGGGGTTCAAAGTGAGATCAATCAATCACACCAACATTGTTACTAAAACCTGCCATAACTTGGAGTCAGTCTGCTATCAGTCTGCAACTGGATGGGGTCAAGTTAACATGCAATCTGTTTTTGGAAATACATCAATTAACTGTGATAAATCATTAAAAATCACACAGCAGTCGTCTGTCTACAAAGAAATTCATGTTAAACTATTATCCAAGTCCAAACCTTCAACAATCTCTCTGAGCGACTGCAGTTAACCTAAAGGTTGCTCTCCTTTCTTCACTTGTGTGAAGTCATGAGGTAGTTTTGTCAGCTAAGTGTGCCCAGTGTTGGCTGGGCTCAGCTCATGATGAGCCCTGAGCATGAGGTGACCCTCTCGTTTGTAGTGCCCCAGAGTATTTTAAGTATTTTGGTATCCCTATTTGCCATATTGTGATGCTATGCTGGGTCTTTTTTATTCCCTCCAACCCTGTTTAATAGAGGACAATAACTTCACATAAGAATAAAGTTCAAAACATACTAGTCCCTGTTCTCCCTGTGTGGTATTTATGTGCCAAAAGCATTAATGTGGTGGTCCTCGGTGTCATTCACTGTCTCCTCTGGGAGTGTCTCAGTCAGACAGACTCCCCACTGACATGGACATCAGACAATGGTCTGAGAAAGAAACTTCATCCACGGGGTGGACGACTCACCGCAGAGGCAGCTGATTTTGTTGAATTGTTGCATACCATTAAATGGGCATTTTAATAAAGGAACAAACTCTTTGTTAATCCCCATCACACGCACACAGTCTTCAAGTGACCTTAATTTGTTGCTTTTACAGTATTATAGATTTCTCTAAAATTAATGCAGAAAGTGTAACTTGCTTTGGCTCTGTAATTCCAGAACCTTAGATTTTCTCCCTGCTGATCGTTTTTATTCCTCGACTACAAACGATACAAGGACTTGAAAAAACAGACGTGTTGAGGTTCGTAGTGTGGATGTCGCTCTTCATTTATTTGCTCCTCGTTGCTAGGCAGCTTTCCCTTTTTCACACCTTCACACATGGGTTTGTGAAATCCGTCTTGTAACCCGCTCCCCCCTCCATCTCCCTTTGGCTTTACCTCCCTTTCTCTCAGCTCTGTCACCCCTCTGTGTGCCCTCCTGTTATTCAACTCCTCTTGAACGGCTTCTACATTTTTACCACGTCCTTTCTAAGCTTCCCTTCTTCATCCCCTCCACCACCTCCTCCTTTTTCTCCCATACCCCACTGAACAGAGGCCTCAGTGTGCGGGTCCATGGGCCAAGTGGCAGCAGAATGGGAGGGGGTGTGAGGATTGAAACGGGGGAGGAGACGAGCAAAAGGCTGTCACAAAAGCCTTGTTTAGAGGTGTATTTGGATGCTAACACAGACGTCCTGGGAGCACTGAACTCCAGTTGTGGTGGTCTGTTTTTCTGATGTGGCCACTCTATATCACAGGCCTCATTTCATGATACAGTAGCTGCGTCATTAGCCTAAACAAACTATGTAAACCACTATGTTCCGCTACACAAGCTAACATAAGATGTGACATGATCCTAAACAAGCTAAAATTAGCTTAAACAAGACACATTCCTAGCTTAAAATAAAGGCACTAATATAAAGTACTACATTATGTTAAACAAGATAACATTAGCTGCTATGTTAGCCTAAACAATTTAACAGCATGTAAAACAAGTTAATTTTAGCTGATATACTAGCCTAATCCTTTGAACATTAGCTGCTACATTAGCCTAAAGAACCGAAGATAAATTGCTACCTTTAAATAAAAGCATTAACAAAAGCTGCTACAATTTCATATTTGTCTAAAAAAACAAACAAACCACGAGCTAATAAAAACAGTAGTATAGGAAGATAACTGGTGTAGGAGTCATTTTTCTTGTGCCCCTATCTTTATCACCACTAGGGGGTTGTATTTCATTTTATGCACTTGTTATGACAGGCAGGTATGAGGTTATGTAGGGTCAAGGTTAATTCTGTTCAGGTCTTGCTGATGAGACGGGGCAAACGGTTTTCTGCTGTGCTCAGTCTGGTTAAATATTGTCTTTGTTTAAATGGAAAGATAAACGGGCATTGCAAAGGAAATAAATAGGGCTGGGTATCGTCACTGATTTCTAGAATCAATTCGATTCCGATCACAAGGTCCCGAATCGATTCGATCCACAATTCAATTCGATTAGATTCGATTCAATTTGATTTAAATCTGGAGAATTTTGCCTCAGACAGTCAGAAATATTATAATTCAGATCAGTACATTAACATATTTTTCTATCTATAAAAAGGAAGCTGACACTCGCAAGACTTTATCAAAGGTGTGAGCGTCACAGCAGATGCCTTTGTGTCAAAGTAGCTGAAGATAAAACACAGAAAAACATGAAGGTGATTTTCCTGGCCTGGGATTTTATAAAAATATTCTGCAGTACATCAAAAACGAAAGAAAACCATTAATCAACATATGAACATTACCTCTGACATTACAGCTGTTTTATTAGAGACACAGCTGAGCGTTTTGCATTTTGCATAATTTTAAAAAGTTGACATTTGTTCAGAAGCCTGTTGAACGGCAGAAATTAGGTTTTCTTTTCAGAAGTAAGAAAAAGGGAAAAAAAAAAACAGCGGCCGACAGCGCTGTAAACAACGGTAGACTTGTGCGTAACAAGCAAGCGAATAATGTAGAAAACAGATTTTTAGACGGGAAACTGTTCTTGAAGTACAGAGAGAGAGAGAGAGCTGTGCATGAAGTGTGGTGGAAGCAAAACAGCAAAAGTCGGAGGGAATCCATGACGATGTTTATGTGAAGCGTAGTTTGGATCTTCTTTTGCTGCTGGTTCGGTCAATATTGTTTGGAGAGAGATCAAACTAACAGCTTTAGAATCAGCGCAAAAAGGGCGTAAACACAAAGCGCGGACCTGCCGACAGATCAGAATCAGCGAGCTGTCGGCATTCAGCCTCGACCGTGTCGTGCCATCGGGTGAGAGAAAGGCGACATCTCACTGATTCTGATCCATCGGCAGGTCCACGCTTTGTGTTTACGTCTTTGTGCAGGATCCGTGTTTCTGCTCTCATTTACTGTTTTAGCTGTTTGCTGGTTGTTGAACTGTTGTGAGGTTTAACCTGAGATTCTGGCGTTTCGGGCAAAATAAATTTATATTAAAAAATCGATTCAGGATTTTAATGAATCAATATCACGTTATCCAAGCCAGAATCAATTTTAATTGATAAATCAATTATCAAAACCCACCCCTAGAAATAAATGACTGAATATAAATATCGTGAATATAAATGAAAACAAAGATTTGGCACGGTGAACTGTGACTGAGTGCACGTAAAAGCAACGCCTACTAACAAACAAGTAGCAACCAGTAGCATCAAAATAGAGGATTTACTCGCTACAACAGCGATATTTAACTTTTATCATGTACGTCTGATTTTTTTTCTTTCTTTTTTTCATAAATTCCAGGAAAACTACCACTTTTTATGTGAGTTTCTCTGTGTTGAGGTACTTGGATTCACTTCATTTCATGACTGCTGTCCTGTGCACAAGTTCTCTTTAGAGCTGCATCACTGTTTTCCAGCAGCTGCAACATGTGTTAAATTTAAATTCACCTCAAGCATTGAAAGCGGGGTTTAAGCCCACAGGAATGCCTGTAAACTGTTGCAGCAGTCGCCCGACCCTGGTGTTTACTGGTTTTATTGAGGTTCTGGTGGTCTTCATTCTCATGAAGGGAGCCAGCCAGACAGCTCATTCAGAGGCTGCAGTGATGTCAGCTGCATGCTGGTCTCCCAGGTCTCTTGGGTGTTTGTTCACGAGAATGTGGGGTGAATGCTTTTTTTGCCATCTTTTACACACACACACACACACACACACACACACACACACACACACACACACACACACACACACACACAGTCTTGTTTTCATCGCTTCACAGGCTGCTGTACAGTCTTTCACTCTGTTCCCTAAATTTAAGTCTTATCCAGAGTTTGTCCCAGTAAGGGAGACGGGAATTCCCCACATTGTTTGTGTAAACTTGTATCTCGCAAGATTAGTAATACTGTTACACACAAGATGAGTTGACATCAGGAGACTGTAACCACATTAATTTTCTACCTAAACATCAGTACCCACCCACAACATGAGTTGTACACAGAATAATGAGAAGAACACACAAAGCTGTGTTGATGCTGACATGCCCTAACCCTCAGTCAAGCTCAATTAGTGGAAGTTTTGTCAGAACAAACAATGAATCTCCACAATGTGACTGTATAAACAGGAGTAAGGCTCTGAAGGCTCTTGCTCTTTATCATTTGTGTCCTTTTTCTTTCCTTGTTTTTAATCATCCTTTGTCCAAAATGTGCAAATTGTTCTTTAAAGTCTTGGAATGCAGTGTGTGTGTGTGTGTGTGTGTGTGTGTGTGTGTGTGTGTCTGCGCACAAACGGCGTGTAGCCAAACCCCTCTGAACAGTTGCTCTTTGTGGACACAGGAAGTATGGTGATAGCCGCATGGATTTCCAGCCAGGACTTTAGGAAAAATGGCACAAGACTCCGCCATTCACAAACTCTCCAGCTCTCTCTGCTCACTTCACACCTCTGATGGCTCACAAATGGATAAAATGAAAACAGAAAGGATCTCTTCCCCTTAAGGCTTTAGAGTCGTAAGGGGAAAGGTGTTTATTTGATGGTAGATCATGGAAGGTGATTGATGGAGCCGGTGGTCACATGTCATTTTCAGACGTCATAAAAGTTGGATTGATTTATGAATAATCAATAAATGGTTTGTGTGTCAAAGTCTTCGGATGTGTCATTCAACTCTGAGCGCAGGTTTGAAAACTGAGCAGATGATGTCTGTGTGTGCAGGTAGCCGTCCGACAGTCCAGTATGTGTCCTCGCTGTCTGAGTTGCCTCAGGCCCTACAGCCATACTACACCCAAGGCTACCTCTTGGCTGCACTTCACCCCATCATCCTGTCTGTGGGTCGGACTCGCTCGCTTCCCTTCAGCCTGCTCTACCGCGCCATCCTGGCCCGTCCTAGACCCAGGTACGCCAGTCCTAGTCCAACGTCATCAAATTTATCTTAAAACTGGCCTATTATTGATTTTTTTTTTTCTTGTATGTCATGGTCAAAGAAAGCTTTTGCCATGATGTTGTCTAGTAGGTATATGAAAGATAAATGAAGTCAGCTGCATATTTAATGCAGATTGCTGATAGGAGGTCTGACTTGCGTGCTAGCAGAGAGAGGAGACGGTGTTTTGGTTTGACTACTGTTCAGTTTCTGTTGGCTAAAATTCACCTGACAACAGGGATCTCTCAGCAGCCAATGAGGATGGAGTATGTCTGATCTCTCAAGCCTACTGGGCTCTGCTGAGGGACCCAAGGGGGCGACAAAACCACCACAAAGAGATATAAAACCCACTGCCAGGAAGGTCAAAACCACAATACCCACACAACAGTCGCAAAGGGACCCAGAATCACCATACACAGCTGAAACAACCGCAAACAGAATAAACATGACTTGACTACAAAGAGAAATAAAACCTCCAAGACTAAACACGACTACCATTCGGAAAAAAACTACAAAGAAACTAAACATGAAACCGAGAAACATAAAACAGCCACCAAGGAAGCCAAACTAACCAGAAGAGTCTAAAAATGATTACCAGCAACACAAAACAACCACGAACAGACTAAATACCAGGAGACTAAAATCAACCACAGAGGAAATAAACATGATTATTAGCAACATGACGGTAAAGTTGCACAAATCAACCAATACGAGGCACGAACATTTTCACACTTTTCTCTCTTGTTTAAACACTCTCAAAGTTCAAACCTTCGTAGAAAAATAAGTCCAGTATTATAGAAGGAAACCAAAGATCAAACCCTGTTTTCAGGTCCACAACATGGGAATAGAGCAGCTGCCAGAGAATTCAACATTAATGAATCAATGGTACGGAAGTGGAGGAAGCAAGTAGAATGGTAACTTCTACCTTCCTTTGGCATGTCCAGAAGTCCCAGTTTATGTGCAATGGTTAGCATCTTCTTCTGCCTTTTAGGTGCTACCGCAGGAGCCTTTGACGGTGCAAAACGCTTCATCGACATTGTTGTTTGTTGGAGAGAAAACTTAAAAAGTGCAGCACTTCAGAGTCACACTGTAGCGATCTAAGATTTATGTAAATTTGACAAGCTGAACGCATTCTGTACTGTACAGGAGACACAGCACGAGGTTAATTGACAATGGTCTACAGCTGATCGGGACACAGAACACAATGTGCTGTAAAACAAAACAAAACAAAAAACAAAACAAAATGCAAAATTGCACCAAAAAAATCTGCGAATCAGTGAGGCCGCAAAAGGTGAACCACATTATAGCGAGGGACCACTGTATTGCCGTGTTTTCCGCACTATAAGACACACTTAAAATCCTTTAATTTTGTCAAAAATTGACAGTGCGCCTTATAATCCGGTGCACCTATGTATGAATTCTGGTTGTGCTTACTGACCTCGAACCGATTTTATGTGGTACACGACGCTCAAAAATCTGTCAAAAATGTTTTAGTCCGTTACTGAAGTTGGGCTAGCTGGTATATAAGGATGTGCTACGTGATCGTAGCGACAAAGCTATGTTAGCATAACATTAGCACAGTGAAGCTGGAGGATGAACGCTAACTTTTTTCCACTCGAGAACAACTGAGATAATCCATCCACAATACGAGGTTAGTCATTAATATACTGCAACAACATGGGAATAGAGCAGCTGCCAGAGAATTCAACATTAATGAATCAATGGTACGGAAGTGGAGGAAGCAAGAAGAATGAGTTGAGTAAAGTTTGACTTATCTGACTGCTTTGTTTCACTTAATGTGCCTTATGGTCCGAAAAATACATAGGTTTGTGGAGCGTTGTGTTGTTTTTTTCTGTTAGTTGTGTGGGGGGATTTTTTCCTGCAGACTGTGGTGTTATGCTCGTATCGAGTCGCTGTCTCCTCATACTGATGAGAACAAAGTGAAACGTTTACCTTCATGTTGAAACGGTGCTACAACGGTCTGTGCGTACTCTTATCACTACAGTAGCAGCAGCCTGCTGAGCATGTAAATGATTTATTTGTTTGTGTCTGCAGCTCTGTGACAGCTGGACTCTGCTGAACAAGTCTCCCTGGGGTCTAACACTTATCTTTGTTATGTGATTTCAGTAAGCAGACAGCATCCATGTATCACAGCGTGCCGGTGCTGAGGGTGGAGGAGTGGCCTTTACCTGGAGACTCGCTGACGGCTGACACTGTCAGAGCACTCATCGATAGGGTCAGCCATCTTTACCGGTGCATTAGTCAGATCAAAGTATCAAAGAAGGGATTTTTAGTATATATGTTACGATCAAGACATCCTCAATGGATTCAAGATAATGAGTGGTCAATGTATGATAAAAGCAATAAATAAATACTTTTAATGGCTGAAAAATGTTTGAAAGCAATGTTGGAAAATGCATTCACCTCATCTAAACTTCTTAATCTGTATTTATCTTTGCTGTAGGTGAACAGCAGTGCACGGGGAGGGGTTCGATTCATTGGCTCCGTCCTCCAGCAGGTGAGTGGGATCACCAATGGCCGGGTGCACAGTCCAAAGAGGGCCTGTCGCTCGCCTCCACGTACACCTCCTGAAACACTGCCTGGAGACAGAGAGCTGGATGACAACACCTACAGTCCCGGTAAGACAAGATATTCATGTGGGGACTTTCTGACTGGTTGTGTGACCTCAGGTTCACATCCATGGTGACAATAATGGTGTTATGTGTTAGACTGTCAAATGGTCGAGAAGATTTCACCCTTGAACCTTGTATTTTATGTTATTTTTTTAAGAAAAATGGTAAAATGAGTCATACTTTTGCTCCTTCTCCTTCCAGATTTGAGGTTGCTGGTCTTCTTCCACTCATGGGCTCCTGGCTGTGCTCCTCTGGACTCTCTGGGCTGTCAGTACCACCAGGGGGCACTCTCCATGCGTGTTTCCAGGAAAGGCCACGTGGTCAGTGCTCTGGAGGCTGATTGGTTGGAGCTGACTGCCGCCTACTATCGCAAAGGCTGGTCTCTGGTAGACTCCTTTGTTTACTGGGACACACCTAAAGGTTGGTCTGATGGTGGATGTTAAACAAGCATGGAGCGGTGCATGTATGTTTGTCCTCTGCAGGCTTGAGCACTTAAAAACATTAGTCATGATTCCAAAACTAAAAGACTGAAGAAACCTCAGCTGTCCGGTGACAACAGGTATTGTTCAAACAGTTTGAAAATGGTCTAAAACCCATTCAGATTCAGAACCAACACCAACTTTCAAAGTCATTGCAAAATCTCATCCAGACCAAAGCCAAGTTTGAAACAAGCCAAAAGTCAGGTTCAAAACCAAGTTTCAAACCATTCTACTATGCCCCAAACTAGGGCTGGGCGATATACCGAGTTTTTAAAAAATATCGATATATTTTCATACAAGATATAAGATGTGACAATATCCTTGATATAGTCTATGTTACGTTATAATTATACTTGTGGAGCCACAAGTTTGCCTCTCTTTCGTCCACTTTTGTCTCTACGCAACGTTACTCGGCCTCGCCTCTCCTTCACTGAATACAACTCCCCCTCGCCCATAGCTTCACCTGCAGGCAGCGACCAGATGGACACGGCAAATCTCCGTTAGCGAGTTGTGGGGCTGGACGGCGTCAACGTGTTAGCGAGCTAACCACGCTAACGACATGCAGCCCACAGGGGCTGCACGGCCTAAAATCCTTTCATTTTCTCAAAAATCGACAGCGCACCTTATGTATGAATTCTGGTTGTGCTTACTGACCGCGAACCGATTTTAGGTGACGGCAATCTGTCAAAAAGGTTTTACGACTTTGGTAAGCTACGGAGCTGCAGCGCTTGATGGATTGTCGGAGCATTACGGCTACTGTAGTCTGGACCCTCGCGGAGTGATACGTACTGTGCTTCGACGTAATATTACCGTATTGTGTGTGTATAAGGGCCATAAATGGCACATGTTCGGAGACATGGTTACAAAGAGGATTTCAAACTCAAGGCTGTCAGTCACGCAGTAGAAGTTGGGAACAGAGCAGCTGTGAAATCTGTCTTTGTTATTATGCTCAGCGTCTGTTAGTTTACATTTTGACTGCACAATTATGAGCTTTTTGTTATGCACAAAAACAACATCGTTTTCTTTTATTTATGGAGCATGATTGTTTAATAAATGCTGATAATTTATTTTTGAGTAATTTCTTCATGTAAATCTACGCTGTATGTAAATAAAAATGCCTGTGTGACATCTGGGACACAGTGTGACTAAGAACTCTTTTTGTTCTTAACTTATGGCTTTAAAAAAATATCGAGATATATATCTTATATCGCCACCCAGCTAAAAAATATCGAGATATGAATTTTGGGTCAAATCGCCCAGCCCTACCCCAAACCAGAGCCACAGCTAGAAGCCAATCCAAGTCTAAACCAAGTCAAAGATTAGGTATAAAAACATTCCACATCCTTGTCCAAAACAAGTGTAGCAATTTGTTTAACATCACAGCCCAATACAAGTTATAAGATGGTCCAAAACCAAGTTCAGACCCAATCTTAAACTTTACACAGCTTTGTGTATGTATACACAATACACACACACGTGTGTGTGTGTGTGTGTGTGTGTGTGTGTGTGTGTGTGTGTGTTGTGTACTTATTGTTGTGATTGACATTGCTGTGCTTGAGAGTCACCATCTAACGTAACTTGTATGTGTCTGCGCGTTTGCATGGCCAATAAACACGATTGTGATTCTAACGTCCAGCCCAACAACACTGTAAAATGGGCCCAAAGTCAGAACCTGTTCCAAATGTTTAACTAGTCTGACGTCAGCTTGAAATCCACAAATGAAACCAGAGTTGTCAAAAAAATGTTAAAAAGACTAAAACAAGTTTGAAATGTGTCACACTGATCTAAAGCCACCTGTGTCACGTTGTAAGTGGACTGATTCTTGTATAGAGCTTTTCTGCTCTCCCAGAGTACTCAAAGCTTTTTGTACAACATGCCACAGGCATCCATTCTTCTATGCTTTTAAGTGCTTACTAACCACATTCACACACATTCATACTCCGATGGATGCATCGGAGAGCAACTTGGGGTTATGCAGACTAGGAAGAGCACAGGATCGAACCACCAACCTTCCGATCAGTAGATGACCTGCTCTACCCCCCGTTGTCCAAAACGCTGGAACAACGAGCCTCCCAATAACCTTGAATAAGTCCAAGTGAAGCTGCAGAGCTGTGCTCTGCAGATGAACAGGAAGCGAGGTCGCCAAAGTCGGGAAGACTGCTCCAAATATAGATGCAGTGGGAGAAAGGAACCAAAACAGGAAGTGACTTTTTTGTGTTTATGTCAGTCTTTGGTTTTTGGGTTTTTTATGAGATAGAAATGGATCGCATATGTTTTTCATGTGTTTCATTTTGGCCACAGTTTATTTTGTGCAAACTCGAGTCATACTTTCTAGTCTTTTATGAATTTATTTTAAGTCGTTTTACTGCGTGCATAGAATCAGATAACTTGGGTTTGTTATCCTTCTTCCTAATGAATCGGGGAGCATTAGGCAGCTCGCTGATGGTGCAGGGTGATGGAGAGGTTTGTACAGACGGACTACAACACGAACCCTCCGCGCTGCTGTCCTCTCACACATGAACACGTGGGAACTCTCAACCTATTTCTAATAACTGGGTCATTATCAACCCAGCGACGCTCTCATTTCCCCAGCAGCTGAAACTTGGCTAGCTGCAGCGGTGTGAATCATGTATGTGCTGCCAGACAAGGTCAAGAATCTGGTAAATGTTTGATTGTTGTTCTGTACGTTTTCATAGCAGCATTTAGTTGTTTGCTCTTTTTAGCTGTGAAACTGCACAGTTAGACCACTTGATTCACAAAGCTGACTTGCGTAATGTCATCCAGCGCCCTCTGAGCAGTTTGAGTTCCACAACTGTGACTTTATCAATAAGAACCATGCCACACAAAAATATGAAGATGAATTTTTCTGTTTTCACCACAAAAACGTGACCGTGTGTCTTCCAAACAGACGTTTGTGTCACTGCCACTGTTTGTGTGTTTCAGGCGAGCCGGTGCCTCGATCGCTGGAGGGATTGTTCGTGTACGAGGAGAGAAGCACGTCTCCTCCTGCCAATGACACAATTGTTGTCGAGCAGTGGACCGTCATCGAGGTCAGTGAGATTTTTGGAGAGATGTTTGTGGAACAGAGATGTTTTATCCACTCTTTAAGAGCAAGCTTAGGTTAAACTGTGAGGCTTAAACAAGACAAAAAAAAGTTCTTTTTGAACATTAGTAGCTTTTAACACAGTTTGAGATAAAAAATGACCCGTATGTGTACGTGTGGTTAACATTGTGAGCACCTGGGACAGAATTAGAAAGTCAAATAGACGGTTTGAAGAGTTTGAAGCTGGTCGGCTGGTGAGGCATCTGGTTTTTTTTATACCTTCATACCTCCTCACATTATACACCATATGACAGTATTTATCTAATCAATAGAAATCATTGTAGTGATGGATTGGCTGACTCGATAATTCCACGTTGTTACTTTTGCTGTCTGTCTTTACAAATATTCGTTTGGTAAACTTATAATGCCATTAATGCACAACTCACCGTGTAGTTACACCAGGGATCGGTTAAGAGCAAAGCACAGAGCCACAAAACATATTTAGGCATGAAAGTGAAGAAAAAGCATCACAGCAAATCCGGTCTGGAAACTGAAATCAACTTTTGTTAAATTCTGTAGTTTCTTCCACTGATTTCATTTTTATTCCATAGGTTAGTAACTGGTTAAATAAAATAGTTTCAGGAGCCACAGGTTTGAGACCTTTGCTGTGCTTATTGGTTGAGGACCCTGACATGACACCTTAGAGCAGAGCTGAGGTCCAGTGTGAAGTGTTATACACTTAGGATGTGACTAGAGGCAAAGAATTGTGCAGCTTCTTCCATGTTTGTTGGCTCTAAAATACTCCCAAACACTCTTTGTTTACTAAGCACAATCCAGTCGTTCTTTCACAGCTCTCTGAGCTCAGCTGTCCACTTTATCAGTGTCTCCATGGAGAGAGAAAACCCCCACAGCATTTCTAAACAATATCATTGCCAGCTTTTCATTCCTCAGTATAGACCAATCATCATAACTACATCGCATTTCCAAGGAACTCCTGAGAGACCAGATCCTGGCCCCCTAAAGCAGGTGTGCTTTGGAGCAACCGGCTCTCAAAGGCTCCCCTTAATGACCGGCTCTAAAATAATCAAATGTTAACATGGAATCAAGCCAGAAGTGGTGTTTACTGAGACTCACGGCTGGCTCTTAGCCAGAGAGGTTGCTTTTTCTGAGCCCTTCTGTTATATCTGGACACGTTGCTCTCCTGCAGGACTCCAATGTGAAAACAGATTACGGGCCACTCCTCCACACTCTGGCTGAGTTTGGCTGGCTGCTCACGTGCGTGCTGCCCACACCCATCATCCGGCACGACAGGTAGAAGAAGATGCTTTGAAGATGTTTTCTCTCCTGAAACATGTTTTTCAGTTTCATTTCTGACCATGCTCCCGTTGATGTGTGCAGTGACGGGAATCTGGCCACAAAGCATGTTGTATTCCTCCAGAGGCCGGTCAGAGGTGAGACAGCCGGACAGCCGAGGAACCAGGTGAGACCTTTTCCACATTCGCTGTGGCCAAGAAACATGATGAGGCAGCTGAACGTTAAGCAAATGTTTAAATGGTCTTTAATCTGCATCTGGCATCAGCGTTCTCTGTTGGATAGACCTACAAAAGCCTTGTGCAGCAGTGAAAGAGGCGAGCTGGTGAACACGTTGGGATGTTAAGCAACTTCAGTTGCTAATAAGTCTCTCAGGTGCAGGTGGAGACCCGAAACAGAGCTAGAATAGACATCACTGCACTCAGCGATGTCAGTGTTGTGCTCCTGCTTTCCCAAAGTCAGTTTGGTTTACAGTGTGTGTGAGGAGGTTGTAAATTCAGACGCCAGCAGGGATGCAAATTTCCCTTTAATTTCCTTACCCATGCCAACATTTCATAATTCCACCTCTCAGCGTAGCTTCCTCACATTAAGCTGAAGAGTTTTTTCTTTGGGATTTTCAAGAAAGCACTTCTAAACATGCTAGTTTTCTTTAGAAAGTATACATTGCTTTTATTTAATGTTGTGACTGGAGAACAGCAGCAGTGTTTAGTGGAAGTAAAGAGCTGACCTGTATTACCAGCATCACCCCGATGAAGATGAATGAAAAATGGCTCTGTTGGATAAGCAGGAATATCCTCTGTGTGGCTAAAGTCCCCCCTGTGGTGGAGAAAGTCGGTACTACTCGGAGTTCACTGCAGTAGTACTGCAAACTCGTAGGAGGGCAGAAAAACAAAACAGCAGTTACCTGCAAACTATTCCAGGTGTAGTTTTCATGAAGCTGCTTTATTTATTCCAGTCGCCAGTCTGCAGAGCCGCCCTCAAGAAAATCTGTCTTTAGATTTTTATTTTAAATCGTAGTCCATCTGTGTCATTTCATGGTCTGTTATGGGTTCTGACTGGTGTCCCTCTCTGTCTCCAGTCTGTGTCCAGTCACTCTGTGAGTCGGGCAGCCAGCAGCCCCGACCCTCCAGACACCCTTGCTCTGCCTGCGGGAGGCATCGGGGGATTCCCAGTGTTCGGAGGAGGGTACCCCAGCTCCCTATCCCACATGGAGGAAGGTGGCTTTGAGCAGGACGAGGGGAAAGCTGAGGTCACCTGTATGTAAGCAGGTGGAAGTACCCAAGCAAAGAGATATGAACTGTGGAAGGTTCAGACTATTCACCATCTGACAGAGACTTTAATGTAGAGGAGCTCTGCACTTTGAAAATGTTGTTAACGAAGCCATAACGAGAAAACGGTTGGACTTAGATGTGCAGAGTGATGCACGCCTAATAACAGGTGCTCCCAGTATTATAAAGCACAGGAAATATGTTAATGTTATTGTGAGAACTTGAAGGAGCGGGGCTCTGCTTTCTGCTTACAGTCTGGAGTTATGCTCCTTCACAGCTCAGAAACATACTGAAGCAGGAAGAAATCTAGTTTAGTTTATAGTTATTTAGAAAGAGTACAAAAAGTGATGTGGAACTATAACTAAACATAATAGGAAAAAGTCACAGGCAGTTTGGGTTAAAAGGGCCTACTTGTTCTTACTTCAGCCCTCTAAAATCCATGTTTCCTGAGAAAGTTCATGAATGTCAGCTTTAGATTTATATATCAGTGAGACAACATCCTTCAGTCAAGTAATCAGTTGTCAGTAATAAATGTATTCCAGAAACTGTGGAAGGAAAAAGAAAGTAGCACATTCCAGACTTTGACATATGACCGGTGACCTCAGCTTGAAGTGTGTGGATGTAGCTGCTCGGTGCGGCTGCCATCGTCCTGTGTGATCACTGTGTGGTGTCAGTGGCTCTATTAGGTTTAATATCGTACACGATGGAGCTCGATCAGTAAAAATTTGACTTGTTCTTTCATAACTGGTTTAAAGCCCCAGCTGTGTGCGCTTTCTGCTGGCGTGTGTGTATAACTGACTTTCAGTCAGAAAAGCAGCAGAAGTTCAGCGTCTGGACTCGGAGTTCTTTTCTCTCTTTGCTAATGTGCTGCTCATAAAAATCGACGAGGAAGACTCCTGGAGCCTCGAGGAAGATGCCGGGGTGGTGGAGGTGTTGCGCTAAAACGTGGCGATGCAGGGCAGCAGCTCTGACGTGTGAAAGGAGGAGATGGGAGCATTTGGAGTTTAAAGGTGAACTGGAAGTGTCTGTCAGGTGTGTGACGTGAGGAGAGTGAGGGATGTTGGTGTGCGTGACACAGGGCAACTGGAGCACCACTTCAGTGTGTAGCTCTTACGCTGTGATGAAGGCTCTGTGCTGAAAACATACCAGGTATAAATGGTGGGCGTGGCTTCTTTGTCTGAAAAGTGAAGCAGACACACAAGTGCCTTAAACCTGCACTCTTTCTAATGGCCACCAGGGGGTGATACCAAAGGTTGCAGGTCCTATACAAGTCTATGAGGAAACAGCCCCCTGCTTGGACCTCTATAAACACCAGTTCAGTGACGTATTTTGGATCATACTGATGAAAACGCTCCGCTTTGTAAAGTTTGGTCACTCCAAGTGTCAGAGAGGACGACTCATACAGTCGGTGAGCACATGGTCTGAGTCAGAGCTACACCCACAGCTCATTACATCCAAGTTCTGATGATGAGATCATCACACAGTTTACATGTTTTGGAATACATTTATCTGATATTTAGCTCTCCACTGAAGTTTTGTTTCTATTGTCACATATGATGTTTCACAATTGTTTTGTAGTTTCACCAGGTAACCACACAAAAAGAGAAAAGTCACTGAACTACTTGAGCCACCGTACGGATATGTAGTTAACCTATATACCTCCCCAGTACATGATGAAAGCGAGGTGCCTGAAACAGTATATTTGTATAGAAAAGCCTATTTCTCTGAGATGTTACAGCTTTTTCAGCTATTACTCTGGAAGTCATTCATACAGCTCATCGTGTTTAAAAGTATTATTTTTCCTCCTTCATTTTAAAGGTACTGCTAATATTCCTGCTGCTTTCCAGACATTCAGTGTTACACACATCCTAAATGGATGGAGGGCTCTTTTTCTGCTGTTGTGCATGTGTGTGTATAAGTATATTAGATGATAAGTGTATTTGTCTCATTTATATAAAACATTTCTAAAGCTGAGCTTTGAAATAGAAGCGATCGATGTCGTTTGCAGTCTGTGATGCACAAATACAAGAAATGTGAGTTAAATGCCACAAACATGAATTTCTAACAGGTGCCATGTTGTGTGAATAGTATCAAAATGTTTTTTAAAAAAAGACCCTGGAAACTAATTTTTCGAAGGGAGATTTGAGATTTCAGGATGAGGGAGAGCTTCCATGCCAATTCCTGATTAAACTATTGTTTGTTCTGGGATTTTATAAAGGGAAGTTACTTTATAATAGGACACAATTGGGACAAAAATATGGAGTGACCTTATGAATCAGGAATGACTTTTAAGCGGACCTGTTCTTCTCATTTTCAGATTTGATCTTGGACTGGTTTCAACAGTCACATTGCACTATTCCCAGTGAACCGTTCTTATTAGCGCTGATCTTCAGTTCATCCCGTCTGAAGCCACTTTTAGCTTCCTTTGAGCCAACTTTATTACGATTGGCTGCCCTTCGTTAAGCGTTTACAGGTGGGTGGGGCTTCTGTGTTTGCAGCCTGAGGGGGCTTTATTAGAGCAAACAGTAGAAATGGCCAACGTGTACATACCCTGAACTCATTATGTTAATGTTTGCTTTGTTTAATGAGCTCGATGATCAGAACAGTGCGTCAGGAAATGAGGAAAGCAGAGCAGGTCTCCTTAAAGATCAACTTTCAGGTTAATCTGAGGACTTTTATAAATAAGGTGCTGTTTTAGTTTGAATGGAAATGTATTAAATGGGTGTTCACTGTCAGTATTAATATTCTAGCTTTTCCCTTTTCCGAGAGTTGTACATTTCCCTTCCTTTATCGTGGCTGTTATTTTTTATTAAACAGTATTTCCCATGTCTGACTCACTGATTAACCACACGACCACACACGTCTGAATAATAGTCTTTTTGTTTTTATTAACAGACATGAAAATGTCAACAGTAACAAAAAATTTTTTTAGTCCAATAAAAAAAAATAAAGTGGGTTGGATCAGGCTCCTCCCACAAAATAACTTAATGAGGGAGAGGGTAAAAGAAGGTTGTGCTCCGACATGTAAATGTGGCCGATGTTCTCTCCTTCCTGGATGACTTATCGAATGCTTAAAGCAGCCAAACGTTGCCCACTGCTGCAGGAGATGAGAACATCAGGCACACTGGACACAGTATTATGAAGTGGGGACATGTCACGATGCAGGATCAGAGTTAGCCAAACAGCCTTCCTATACACGTCAAAGGCCGAAGAGACTATCTGACTGCTAGTACACATACAGAGCTAAGAGATTACGGTTTTCTTTGTTCACTACCACACGAACCGCACACCTACATTGTGTTTTAATAGCATTATTAAGTCAGCAGGCTAATTTAGTGATCCATCTCATGGGACACCCCCAAATCAGACTGGTAGGCAATACAAGCAAAAAGAACAGAAGCAGTCAGGAGAAAAGTGCACAGAAAACATGAGTGAATTTAAACGGGGAGGAGTGGCAGAGGGTTTATATACACAGAAGGAGGGAGAGCTGTCAGTGTGGGCCTTTCTCAACAATACAGGTCACCATAGTTACAGAGGCTTTCTGCAAATCCAGCTGCCTGAGGAAGATTAGCCTGCGATGTCCAGAGCGAGAGGCAGCGTGGTGTCACGGCTCCATCGCTGCTGAGGATGGATGAATACCTGCAAGAACTGCTTCGTGTTCTATGCTCAGTACAAGGTGTTATAACGTAGACAGTCAAAGTGTGTGGGAACTAAAAAGGGCTCCAAACGTTAAAACGTTAGCCAACCATACAAAACACTGACTGCAAGCTTTAAAGCTGCTGCATATTTCCTTCAAATCTGAAGAATGCTCCTCTAATCAGGAACTGCTGGAGGGTAAAACCTTTCACACTGCAGTTCCCCCATCAGTATTTAAGCTTTCATGGTTAATGCTGTTAAAGTTGTCCTTATTTACACGGTATTTATGATTCCTTTATTTCTTATCTAAAATAAGATTATAGGTGCTCATGTGTGCTAAAAAACAAAAAATTTATCCCTTTATTCTAAATATAGTGAAGATAAATCTGAGATGGGCTATACTGGTGGGCGAGTGAAGTAAAGAGGCACAGAGGGTCATTAAATTCAAGTACAGCCACAATTGATCTAAATGAGTGTTTTCATCTGCTGGAAAACTAAATGCCTCCAGCGTGCTGGGAAGCAGCCACGGAGCCGTGAGCACACAAGCTGGATCCTGTGGACATGCGGGATTATGAACAGGGTTTCCCTACAGGAGAAGTGAGAGCAGGGCTGTACCCCCAACCTCTGAGTGGAAATAGAAAAAATAATTGTGTCCTGCAGGCATGACTGAACTCTGCTCCTGGTCATCTTTACCCTTACATCCTTTTAGAGATACAGGTGACTGGGGAGGAGGGACATGGACAGTGTTACTAGACGGGAGCCTCAATACACTGGTGTGTGTGTGTGTGTGTGTGTGTGTGTAATGAATGAGTCTCCTCTGTAATGTAGAAATATGTTTACATGTGTCTCCCTTATGGTGGCAGCAGCAGGAGCTGTCTCTTAGGCTTCGCTCTCCCCAGCTGAAGAGGTGTTCTGCACTTCCTCCTCCAGGATGGGAACGATCAGGTTGTCCTTGGACATCAGGTTGTACTTCATCACGAAGCGTGTGAACCGGTGACACAGGAACGTTTCATTCTGCACACAGACATATGTAGCAATGATCACAGTAGCCAGTGTGTTACCAGTTCAGTGTTCTATAAGAGGCTGGAAACAGACCACGAGACTCCACTGCTGGAAATGTTTTATTCTAAAGCTGAACGGTGAGAGGCATTTGTGTGTTTCTACTTTATGGATTCAGAACACACTCCTGTCCTATGATCACGTTCCTCTTACTTTCTGAGAAATAAGCATATATGAACCTTAATCCTCATGATGGCAGAGAACAAAGCATGCTGCCATTTAGGGCTGGGCGGTATAAACTGTACACGGTAGAAGTTTGGTCCGTTTACAGCATCCTGCCATGCAATTGCATTTGTCCCTAACCATCAGGAACCCTCACGTTAACTTTTATTGAGTGGAAAAAAGTTAGCGTTCATCCTCCAGCTTCACTGTGCTAATGCTATGCTAACATAGCTCTGACGCTACGATCACGTAGCACATCATTATATACCAGCTAGCCCAACTTCAGTAACCCTACAAATGTCACTGCTGTTTAGTTTTCTGTCTTCATTTATGTTGGAAGTGATAGCAGAGCTGTACATTTGAATTTTTTCAGAAATCTCTGTCAGAACATGCCATATCATGTTTAGGTGGAAGCTAGAGAGCTAACTTCCTGATAACTTTTAACTCTACTCTAACTAAATTTAATAAATCCTGTTTTCATGGACGTCTGGATGTTAAACTTAATTGTTGCACCTGGTAAAGCAGCAATGCTGATCATTTTATTAAAGATGAAAGAAACAGTTTTTAACTCTCAGTGATGCCGCAGTGTTCGTTTGACTTTGGGACCTGAAGTAGATGTAGTTTTGGACCCAGATTACTCCGAGAGGCTCCTGACTACGGTAGCCGTAATGCTCCACCAATCCATCAAGCTGTGTGGCTTCATAGCTTACCAAAGTCAGACTAAAACATTTTTGACAGATTTCTGCACGCCATGTACCACATAAAATCGGTTTGCGGTCAGTAAGCACAACCAGAATTCATACATAAGGTGCACTGTCGATTTTTGAGGAAATTAAAGGATTTGTAACTGCGCCTTATAGTGTGTAAAATACTTTATACAGAAGACTATATCGCGATATGTTGTTACCACACATGCTTCAAAGTATACCATGATATGGATTTTAGGCCATATCGCCCAGCCCTACTGCCATTGCTGCTGAATTCACTTCAAACACTTCATAAATAAATAAAGAATAATCAAACAGCTTATCACAAGTGATTTCTTTCTCTTTTTCTTTTTTTAACGACACTTGAACCTAACATTAGCTAGCATAATGTTAGCTTATAACCAGCTGTTCAGCTGGCTACAGCAGGGTCTCATGTTTCATCTTCTGACAAAAACTGTAACAATATTGTAATAAATAGACATGTTTATGTACATTTTCTTATGTTGGAGCCGTGACTTGAGTTCAGGAGATAAGGTGGAAATAAGGGAGGACACAGCAGTGGTGGGTGAGGCAGATGAAGTAGGAGGAGAACTGTGATTAAAAAAAGACAAATGTGCAAATCTTAAATCTTCACTTACAGTTTCAGAGTTGTGATTTGGACATGTCGACAAATAATTGAAAAGAAAAACTCAAAATAACCCTCCTTGGATGGGATGCCCTGCTGATGGTAACTAGTTGACACATCATTCAAATTCCTCTTTCCTTAGACATTATGGACTTGTATAAATAGTCTTTTGTTAAGCTATTGTGAACAAACTGCTTAGATCCCACGCAGCAGCTAGCTGGCTAACGTTAACGTGCTTGCTCACCAGTGTCACCATTAAAAGGCTAAAAGTTTGATTTGATGCACTGACGTGGAGTCTGTGTGTAGTTTGCTGCCACCGAGCACAGTGGAGGTAAAGCACTGTGATTGTTCGTAAGCATCATTTAGATTTCTGCAGAGAACTGATCCACAGTTTATTGTGTGAAGTCACTCAAAGATGGGGAATGCCTCACTTTTTCTATGTTTTGTTACAATCAATTTAGCAATTGAAATGGAAATGAAATGGGGAAAAATTAACTTGAACAGAGCACATTTACTTAAAACCAATGATGAACACACTAAAAATACAAGAGAGACTATAACAGTCTTTATGACCTCTTCAAGTTTGATTTCTGTAACAGCAAAAAGAAAAAACAAATCCATATACCAGGAAGGAAAAAATAAAATCACATTTTAGAATTTCTAGCTTGACAGCAACAACCAGAGAGCGATGGGAAGCAAAGGTTGTAAACGCCTACCTCATACTTGTCAAATATCTGGCGATGATGGAAGTAAGCATGAGAGAATATCCTATAGATGCGACGACAAACAGAGCCCAGCTTGGCCACTGATGACTCCTTGATGCTCACCCTGTAGACACAAACCAGTGGTGATTTAGCTTGTGCACTGGGAGCATCACAGCATGGGTTTCCATAGCTGAGCAGCTGCTGGTGAAATGTATAGGTGCCCCATTACTTTCTCCATACAAATCCAACCTCATCTAAGGCATTGTAATAAATGTGCTTTAGCCTGTCTACAGTGTGCGCACATGAAAGCCACTTTACAACCCACTACCACCCCACCTCCAACACTTTATTCCGTCTCTCATGTAATCAAGTCATGTCTGTGGTGGCTGATGCCTGTCAAACAGCAATTTAAAGTAATACAGTTGTGCATAACTTTTAATAAAATACACACCTGTGGTATGAATTTGAAAAATCCTACATCCCCCCCTCGTTCTCAAGTTGTCACATTCACAAGGGTTTTTAGAGAACTTGACCTCTGACCTTTAGATCGAGGTCACATTTTTTAAATCATCTGAGATTTTTTAGTAGAAGCACCTATTGGAGTCAATTTGAAGCTTGAAGAGTACTTTTGGAGCTTGGATACTGAAATCGGATGCCTGCTGAAAATGATGCCTCAAGAGTATTAAGAGTGAACAGAAACAGTCTGGTTATTCAGCTTAGCAGCTAAACAATGACCTGAAATTGATTTGATACTATTCTATAAATTATAGCTGCTTAATGGAAAACGACTGACCTGCTGGGGAAGTATTTGTTGCTATTAAGAAGGCAGGCAGCTCCGTCCAGCGTGTGCCTGGTGTAATCGATGGCAGGGCACTGTGGAAGCAGCAGCATCACAAAACAAACACAAACCCATCAATGTGAGAGCAGCTGCTTGAAAAGCTTGAGTGACAGCTGGAAGCTTTGACTCACTTCTTTGGGTGTCTTGTGGGCAGCACATAAAAAGATCCACTGCTCCGTGGCTGTCATCTGGGTGCAGGTGTCTGGATGGCACTCACTCTGCAGGCAGAAACACCAAAATCACTGCAGCTAACAGTCTCTTACTAAACCAACTACTTGATATTCCTGAACCGTTCTGCACTAGAGAGAAATATTCCTGGTTTACAAAGAGTAGCAAGCCTACATGCTGCTGACTTATGTGTCAATGACCATTTTTGCAGACTGCACTATTTTTTTTAAACCTTAAATGAGACCTGATTCGGGATCTATAGAGGATTAAGGCGAATTTCTAGGGGCGAAAGAATGCTCAAACCCCAAAATAACCAAAGGAAGTTTGTGGTGATTTAGTGTACTCACCTGCAGTTTCACAGCTAGCCCGTTGAGCTCCAGGCAGAACTGCCTACAAAAGGATCCAATGAAAGCAGAGTTAAAACAAAATATCCTCTGATCACATGATTTTTTCTTCTGCAGCCAGGTTTTAGCCCAACTGTGAGCACAAGATTTAAGCAAGTAGCGATCGCCTATACTTCACTTTCTTTTTATCTGAAAGCTCCTCATATCTGAACAAAGAACTGGTTCAAAGAATCTCTAGAAACGGCACTGGTCTACATATTCAACTTAAATTAATAATTTCTTCAGAGATGTTACTAAAAACTGATTGCACGCAGTAGAAATAAGCACAGGACTGAACACAGAACTAATGAAGCCTGCAAAACATTTCATGTTTTAGAAACAAAAAGTACAGTATATATTTGCTATACTGTGTAGGAGCTGCCAGAATATAAAAGGACATTTTATAAATGCTTGTCTGCAGCTCTGATCCTGTTTAGAAATATGTGCCCCAAGACTTCTTACCTGAGGTGCTCATACTTCCACACGCCCTCATCCTGACCCTCAGGAGGTTCCAGGATTTTGTCGATATTGGAGCAGTCTGATCGGATGTTCTGCTGAATATACTGACACAGAGAAAACACACACATTAGTACAGACTCTCACTTACAGTCCAGTCTGACTTTCATCACCTGACACATGATGAACACACAGTGAATGTGTTCATACATCACGAAAGGCCAATGACAATGCGAACAGTGCCGCACCAAACCAATAATGTGTTTGGAATAAAGTCAGAGCCGCACCAGGTAGGCTGACACACACAGCAGAGAGCAGCACATGTGTAAATGTTTGGGCTACTGTCAGCCACACCGGTACGTTAGGAGTGAGTCAGATGGAAAAAAAGAAAATAACAACGGAAATGTTGAGAAAAACTTGAGTGACAACATTATTAAAAACAAGATGTCACAACAAGCACAGCTCATAATCCAAAGCTCACAGTGCTAACCCTACTGCTTAAAAGAAGGCACAGAGGAATTTGGAGAGATTTTGGTTACTTAAAGTCAGAAAAAGCAGCAAACACTGCAAACTGTCTCAAAATCATGTTCCGACAAAGGCATGTAAAGACAACACATGATGCCTGCAAGCACAGTCAAAAATGTCAAATTTAACCGGCTGATTAAAGTCACTGACCCTCAGTTCAATGTTTTTCTGTGTCAGGACTTCATCCAGTTTCACCTAGAGAGCTCTTTGGTTAAAAGTTTGGTTTTAAATTCTACTATACATATAAACTCACTTCACTAGGTTGAGTGTGAAATCCCCCCACAGTTTTTTAAACCTTTAACAACATTTACACTGACCGAATATAGAGCTCAGGATTGTGACATCACTAATGTAATGCATAATGGGATTGTTTTTCAAGCAAGTTCGAGTTGATAATGGAATATATAAACGTTTTAAAACATTTAAAACGTTTTAAAATGACAAAACAGCACATGTGACTAGAATGGAAACCCTTTTCCAGACAGGAAGCAGCAACAAGGAGCTTGGCTTGGGTAGCAGTTGGAAGAAGGAAACGTATCACCTTCAACAACATTTTGAAAAATATGTTAGTGTGATCACAGGAATTTCATACCACAAAGTTATAATTACACTATATTTAACTGTTGTGGTTACATGCTGTAGGGCTGTTGCTATGCTACACACCCTAGGTGTGTCAGTTATCTGGGTTGTAGCTACCTGGCAGCATAGCTGGAATCAAAGAAAGTCTTCATGCTTTGATTTTGAAAAACAGATTCTGCGATAGTGTGATCGTGGCCGGGCTACGAAAGTGAACACACAGAAGTCAAGGTGGTATCAATGACTGGTATCAGTGGAGAACAAAAAAAAGCTCCTGCAGCTGGTGCTACACCACAGCACAAAATGTTGCAATGACACGACCTGCCATAATAAAAGCCAAAACTGCTATGCATCTGAATGACTCATTCTTCAGACTCACAGTACAGTTTAGTTAAAGTACGTAGTAAACATAAGGTTATTATTACAGTGCAACATTAAATTCATTAGCCCGTTTTCCTCCCTAATGCCTGCTAGGATCTAACTTTGTTTTGTTTATGTGAACAACATGGTGCCTATCAACATGCTTTGCGATTTCCGAGCTCTATGTAGTCAAATTCTTGTCTAATTTGAGCAACTTTAAGCTCAAGCGATAAGACAGCAGCACCAGACAGTCTAAAATTGAGTGGGGAACACACACACACACACACGAAATGTCAACCCACCTGTTGGACAGCCAGGGTGCTGTCCATCTCCTCAAATGATTCATCTGGCCAGTTGTAGAAATCCTGCACAATGAAGGACAGTATTAGTGTGCACTCAGTGTTTGGAATGTATCGCCAGTTATCCAAAAGCTAGTCTATATAATGTGACTGTCATCTGACGTAAAATGAAAAGAAATTGCCAATCCTGGCAGTTTATAAATCATATATGACACACACGGAGAGGGGGGTAACGGGATGACAAACTGTCGGTGACAGGTGAAGTTTTTCGGAGGGTAAAACGTTAGTACCTAAGTTAACAGCCATAGTTTTCCTACATTACTCTGAGCTCCGAAGGCAGATAGCTAGCTACATAGTTATGTATCGTCTATTGGGATATGACTATTTCCTGCAAAGCTCCGGCGAAATTAACAATTTTTCTCGGACGCGTGGATCGAGGTATGTGTAAAAATGTATCATCAAACTGGCGAAGGAATTATTCAAGCCGAACACTTATTCAGAACAGGGAAAGCAGGACCAAGAGTCGCTAACATTACTCCAGGAACTAGACGGAGCAACCGCTAATCTTAGCTAGCTGGCTATTTCCAGGTCAGGCCCTTCCTATACGCTGTCTGCGACAAAGTTGTCGCGAAAATGAGGACGATAATGCTGTACAGCATCACAGACGCAGCTTCTCCCAGCCGCGGAGAGGGTTCTTGTACTCATGCTGGAGTGGTTCTACAGACCACAACTCACCTTCGCCTTGGTTCCAGGCCGATTCCTCCTGAGAACTGCAGTACCCTCCGCCATGACCATCTCGACAGAATACCCGGATGTTCGTCAGCCGCGGTGTTGTAGCTGCTGAGCGGATACGGTAACACAAAGAGGCTCAAACTTCATTCTTATGTAAGGAGACCCGTATCAGTGATAGGGCACTCTTCTTTAGCCAATATGCAGGGGGTTCGCATACCTGCAAAGTGCCAATGAGAAAGACACAGACCAACCTGACAAACACCAAAAACAGTGTTTAATGTTTTTACAGCTACGCATGAAATCTGGGTGCACTGCCTCAAAGTCTGAATTATAAGGAAACCCAGCTTACTCACTTTGTCTACAAAGAGAGGCGCTGTGATTTAGTTAGGAATCTGTAGTTTTTCGTTTTACTGTATGTTTTTCTGTGTCATGGGTCCCTTAGTTACAGGCTCAAGTGGGATTTGGCTGGTTGGGAAACCTTAAAATCGAATTTAGTAACGCTGAGAAAAGAATTCCTTAGAAATAAATAATTTGTTTTGATCAGCTGATCTGTGCTGCTCCTTCCACATGCACTGCTCGTTGTGGGTTTAGTCATATGCATTTAAGATATAAGCAGGTATTTCAGGGTGCATGTGGCTGATTTCCCAACCCAAACACACTTGAAAGTTAGAATAAAAGTGAGAATTTAGTGGGTGAATCTAATAGATAACCTTAAATATAGATTGATATCTGCTACCCTTGCTATAACCTAGTATTAACCATGAACAACTGGTCTGCTCTGTACCGGTCTAATATATACTTTACTACAAACTAACCAGTTTTGCCTGAAGTTCAAATGAGTCAAAAATGAATATACTTCTGGTTTGCATTATTTTCCACAAAACCACATTCATCAGTACATTATATATAAGTTCGATATTTGATTTAAAAACATTAATTAGAACAGTATGGTTCCACTTTAGCAGATGTAACTTATTGTGCAGTCCTTACTTTTGAACATAATTTCTCATTTCCCTTTCAGCTACGCAAATCTTTCTCCATCTCTCAGCGTCGCACATTGTTTCGTTTTTGTTTCTTCTCTGCTTTGAAAATACAGAAACTTTACATCATTCCTGGTTCCAGCCCACGTTAACCCTATGGTTACAAATGTTATACTACTAAATGCTGGGGTTTTACTGTGATTTCAAAGGTTTAAAGCAATCACTTGAAGTGCAGCAACACCATCTGAAACTACAACACCCTCTGCCAACCTAAAACTACAGCAAAACCAAAACAGCTAAAAGTTATAGCAGCACCTTTTGTGTTTAGCTTTTTCTGTGCTTGCATTTTTTTCTTTATGTGAACAAAAGCCTATTAAACTTTCCTTCTGCCAAGATTACACAAGTATCACACAGTTTCAGGTGGAGGTGTGTCAAAGGAAAAGCCCAACAATGAGTCTTCACTTTTATTATTGTAACAAAACATGATTAGAATTATTTACAGGAACAAAGAAGAAAAAAAAAAAAAGACAGACATGAATGAACTTAATTTCTTCTCTCCGGGGATGTCAGGGACTTTACATGAGGACTGGCGACTCATTCAACATATTTACCGAGGATATCTGCATCACGGAACAGGAAATAGTCCTATGGGAGAAAAGACAAGAAAAAATGTAACTAATTTCAGCACAAAAGTGTGGACGGAGTCTGAGGAAACTGCACCGCACCTTGTCATCCAAAATGACTTTAGTCCCACCGTACTCTGGTAGAAGAACCTTCTCCCCAACCTTAACGCTCACTGGATGGATTTCTCCCTTCTGAAAGAAGGAGAAAAACATGTTAGGCATGAAGTAACACCACAGTTGTTACTGAGTCTTTTATATTTAAAAATCAATAAAAATCTGTATTTTTGTTTCACCCTATAATTTACAAGAAAATACAGTCATGCAGTGGATGGTCACATGACACGTAGCTTCCCTGATCCTAACAGCTTTTTAAAGGGCAGATGGCTGAGGATCTGTGCTTCAGCAGGAGTCCTGTTCACTACTGTGTATTTAGAGATACATTTTTACTGCAGTTTTCAAATGCATCATTGAGAGAAAAATCCTAGGTTAGGTTAGATCAAGTCTGAAGGTCAACCAGACACTGACTATGTTAGCAGTGCTAACCCAATTCTGTAACCAGGGTTCAGGAAATAGTAAAGTCCAGATTTTATTCTCTTAATGCATCATATTTAAAGGTGCAGCACCTTCAGAAAACTAAAACCAGAAATTGTAAAAACTATAACAGACTTTATTTTGAACAGTTTTGCTTTTGCAGGAGCAACTGTGTATACAGAAATAAGAGTCGTGCGCATAAAAAGAATTATGCTGCATCAGCCTAACCCTTTAAAGCAGGGGTGGGTTACTCCAGGGCTCAAGGATTGGGGTCCTGCAGGTTTTAGATGCGTCCTTGATCCAACGCAGCTGATTCAAATGGCTAAATGACCTCAACAATTCTCGTACTTCTCCAGAGGCCTGGTAATGAACTAATCATTTGACTCAGGTATGTTGACCCAGGGTGAGATCTAAAACCTGCAGGACACCAGCCCTCGAGGCCTGGAGTTGTCCACCCCTGCTTTAAACCCAATCAGGGACACTGAAGGATAAGCAATAACTATAATATTGGAATCTTTTCAAAGTAAAACCCATCTCAAGCATGATATACTGATTCATAACTGTCTTGTTTTGAAGGGGAATAAAGTTTCTGTTTAAGAGTTCTTAATTAATTATTGTTTTTATTAATGGTATTGTGAATTGTGAGATTTTCATGTAATTTAATACCAACTGCTAAAACAAGCTTTAGTTTATAAAATAAAACAAAAACCATACACTCTTCTTGTAGCAGCTATGCCATGTATGCTTACCTGGGTGACAGAGCCAGGTCCGACTGCCACCACTGTAGCCTGCAGCACTTTGCCTTGAGACTTCTCTGGCAGCATGATGCCCCCCTTTGTTACCGTCTCTGCTGTGAAGCGCTCCACAAGCACCCGGTCAAACAGAGGAAGGAATTTTCTGAAAGCCTGGAGACCACACAAAGACAGGACATATTAGCACGACTATCACACTATGTTTAGGTGAACTGGGCAGCTAATGATTCATCATTAGAAATAAAAGTTGGAGGAAAAGAAAAATCCTACAAATTTGACTCCAAACTTTTAAGTTGGCTCTCTTGTGTAACACGCCCCACTCCCCTGACTTATGTGTTATCTGTACACACACAGATTTGCTGCAAAGGTTTTAAAATGTGAACATTAACTAGATTCAGTGCTTCACATGCTTCACATGCTTACAGTTAAGTCAAGCTGTAAGTTAATACAGAAACGTGCTGGTTATAATGCATGAGTGAATAATAAACTGCTGGGTTTGAGTTAAAGAAAGCGGGTGGAGGTCAGCGACAGAGGCAGCCTTTGTCAATCAGTTTCCGCTAAACTGAAAATTAACTTTTCCTCACTTATCTACTTGAGTCTGAAATCACGAGGGAGGACAGCAGCTGTGCAGCCTTTCAAAGAGACACTGATCAACTTTTTTCTGTCACGACTTTAAGGACAACATTTGTTTAAAAGCAACTGCATGAGTGACCTTCAGTAAAGGTCATTTGTGACTGTGATGGAGGAGGGTGATGGAGTGGGACTGGTCCCAGTTTGATAAGTAGGGAAAGGAGGCGGAGCTTCCACACTATGTCTGAGGGGTCCAGGCCAAGGACTCTTCACCTCTCCACTGATAAAACAAACTAACCAACATCAATCAGCCCTGAGCCTGGATCAAACATCCTCCTGCTCACTGGTACCAGATAAAATCCAAGGCCAGACGAAGCAGTTTTCACAAAGTTCTTAACAAGTTGCATAAGCTCATTATGATTAGCCCCACATTTCTGTCAGATGCACCAACTTTTCTCCTTATACTTTAGCCACTGATAGTGTTTTGATTGGCTTATGACCTGACGAGAAAACCAGATGTATACTAGACATCTACATTTAAATTGAGTATCAAGCTAGTTGAGGATCTAGTTTTGGCAGACATGGTTTCTACTTAAACAAGGGTTCAAAAGAACTACCCACCTAAGTGTCTCATAACATTTCAAGATGGCTGACCAGTGGCAAGACTCAATTCTAGTAGTAACCTGTTCTATACAATGAGTACTTTTGATTTCGTACATTTTTAAATATTAGCATTACCTTTACTTGTGACAATGTTTCTACACAGGGGTGATGCAACTTTTCCAAAGCAAATGTGTACAGACAAGTATAACTCCCTCTACACTGATAAGCCTTTAAAGAGATTTACTGCAGTAAAAAGCACTCAATTTTCCTCAAATGCGGTGGATAAAGTACTTGAGTACCTCATTTGTCCTGAATGCAATCTGAGTGGATGCTGCTGTAAAAACTACTTTCAAGCAAACGAAACTTCCGCTGCTCCTGACTCAGAGGCCATGATGTCAGTAGTAGTTCAGCAGGAACAATGGGAATGCATGTCGCTCCTCACTAAATCTCATGCCTGGAGGTTTGTGACCTTGAGCTTGACGGTAAACGCAAACTTGCTGCACCTTATGTGTGTGTGTGTGTGTGAATGAATGAATGAATGAATGAATGAATGAATGAATAAATGGCTACACTAAGTGCAATTACTTACCTTTTTACTTCAGCTAACAGTGCGCTCATAGCTGTACTTGTATACAGGTCTTATGATCCCTCATCTAGTTTTAGGCTTTGTGGCTTGCCATTAAGACAAACGTGCATTTGTTTAAGCTCATTCTTAGCTCCCTTGCAGCGTGACCTTGTCACTGATGTTCACTTTAGCTAACATGCGGCTAAGAATAACTAAAAGCTGGTCAGTTTATTTAAACCGTCTACTGACTGCGTCACCTATATCAAAGAACTCGGCGGTGATTGACGCTCGTTTTTTGTTCGCCTTTTTTAAATTAACCAGGCACCTTACCATTTCTGGACGTGTGTGAGGTCTGAGAGCCGGCGTGAATCTGCACCCCGAATCCTTGGTGAGCGTGAATATGGTACGCTGAAGGATAGCTCCACGTGAAGAAATATCCAGAATGCGCATGCGCACTAACCTGCCCTGAACTCGTCAGGCGCAAGGGAAAGTTCTAGTACACCCAAGGCCAACATCAAAAATATTTTTTAAAAGCTCACACATTATTTAATAAAAGCAAAACATGTACGGGACATTTTCTAAAACTGCTTTAGTGACTTTTCGGTCTTTGAAACACTCCGAGCTGAGGCAATGTTGCACAATGTCAACTTTGACCCTTTTTTTTTCCGCCAATGGCACGCCAGAAAATTCTGGAACCGTTTGCCCAGGAACGAGCATTAATTTATAATTCTACATATTTCTATCCTAATTAGCCTATTTTACACACTGTTTTGACTTTATTTTATCGAGAACTATAATTCAAGTAATCGTGTGCCCGCACGTCATTATGAATTTTAAAAGAAGAGCACTTTTATTAGGTAGTTATGGTTTATACACAGTCTGGGCGGGCCGGTACATAACCCGGATGTGCTAGGCCATGTGCAGTTCTGTCTCCGTTACTCCACACGACTGTTCTCTCCTCCAGTCGTTATATCATTCCGTCTTGCAGCAAGCCTTTACCTCAACTCACAGGTAAGTGTGGACACTGCTGCAAGTGTCTGAAGCTACTCAGTTTACGTTACAGCCCGAATACTCGCGAATAGCGCTAGCTTTTATGTAGAGTACATTCTGCGCATGCTGCTCAGGAGGCTCGAGTTTGATAGCTCCGCGCTAACATATTTCTTCCCCTTCTAACTGCAAGGACACACGAGTGTGACTACAGACTTTAACCGACAGGCTAGCTTTCTCTGTGCTCTCCTCGTAAGTGTATTGTCTCGACTGTTAAATGTGCTTTGCTCGTGTGGAGTAAGAGGAAGATAGCGAGTGATTAAAAGCAGTTAAAACCTCGCAGTGAGACCGTGTATGAGCTGAGCAGGGATGGAGAAAGCACTTCCACACGTGCTTTCACAAATTTGACCTTGTGACGCACGACCTGAAGAGCGCACGCGTGGGGTGGACGTTTCTTAATCCAGTCACGGTCAATGCGCATAGAATTAACAGTCAAGAGACTCAAGCATTTAGAACATCTTTTAGTCAACTATCACATATTTTGAAGTAGTTACACTTAATTGATTTTTTTATATTCATCTGCACTGAATTTACTATGGTTATTGGTCGCTCAGTAGCTTAAATACAGCTTAACCTCAAGTAATTACAACAAGAATGGGGATAAAGTCGCGGGGGTGGTGTTGTACACGACTTTTAAAAACATGGATTATCTGGGGTTACAATCCTGTGGTCCTTAGACCTTAATAACAATCCATGGTTGTAAACCCCATTTAAAAATCGCCGATAACCGACAAGGGGCTCTTGCATACTACTGCTGCACAGTTTAAACTCGTAATAGCTTGTTGTTCTTGCAGTACCCAATAATTTACAATTTCTACTTTTTGATAATTGATATGTTACTCAATGATTAAAATATGGTCATTATTCGCTAAGCCGGTGTGATCTGGCTGACTGAAGTCACTGACAGGTTTTCCTAACTGGTTTTAACAGGTTGGCTCTGGGGCTACCTTGTCATTTTTACTAACCCCTTAATGAATGTTAAAGAATGTTCCAGGCTCTTTCTTTGGTTTGTTCGTTTGTTACAAGGACATTACACTGCTACTGTTCTATCAAAATTTTAATCGAATATCCTCATGTGGCTGTCATTTTTCTTAGAAACAAAAATCAGGTGTTTAAAAAAAACAAAACTAGTTATTCTTTGTTTTTTACATTCATCGGGCCCCAATATGTCCAAATATCAAAGAGAAATTAAAAATGCATGCTGTGGAAGAGTTCAGGTCTTAGGAGGTTAATGAAATATCTTCCAGTTTCAGCCACTTAATTGACACATTTTTCAGATATTCTGGCTGTCAGATTGTGTTGTTCAACTATTAATAAAATGTATTCAGCTGCACCTCTCTTTACTTTTAATATGTAGGTAGGCAGGCCAAAACCAGTATTGGTAACACTTAAAACCATTAAACTTGCAGATTAATGATAAGTCCAGGGGACTCTGCCCCCTTGTTGTTTAGTACAACTGGAGATGTTCCTTTATTCATTCATTCACAAGTCTCATGTCATGCCGTCTGCGGCCACTAGGGGTGTACGTATTACATATGCGAAGAAATGTAATTAAACTTTGGGATACTTGGAGTCATCATTATGGCCTAACCTGTGTTTTCCTCCCACAGACATGTTTCGTTTAGCCACAGTCATGAGGCAGGTGAGGCCTGTGAGCCGCGCGCTGGCTCCCCACCTCACACGAGCCTACGCCAAGGATGTGAAGTTTGGGGCTGACGCTCGTGCCCTCATGCTGCAGGGAGTGGACCTGCTGGCTGATGCCGTGGCTGTCACCATGGGCCCAAAGGTAACGCCCCCTTTGCTTTTTTTTTTTTTTTTTTTTTTTTTTCTTGAATATTAGACCAGTTTTCTAGGAGACTGTACAGAAAGATCCTTAATATCTTACACTGAGTGTTGGTGTAGGCCAGGGGTCAGCAACCTTTAAGACCCAAAGAGCCATTTGGAGCCGGTTTCCACACAAAAGAAAACACTGGAAGCCGCTAATACGTTTTGACATCTAAAATGAAGATAACACTGTATATATTGTTTTTTACCTTGTGCTTTGTGTGAACAACTAAGGTGTGTTGCTTATGAAATCCACGAAGTGCTACAGAGAAAATCACATTTTATTCATGTAATTAACACATTTTGAACTCTTAAAGAAATATAACAAAAGGAAAGACACCCAGCTGAACTAAAATGATCCATGTAGCAAACAAAAACTGTTGTGAGCCACCACCCTTATATTGCCTTTGGGCTGTTGGAGCCTTGACCTGACTTTTAAAATCTAATTGGGGGAAAAAAAGCATTATGCTGCTGAAAAATGAAAAATAGATATTTGCAAAATTCTGCCTAAATATGTATTTTACCTGGTTAATGTGTGTGGCGGGGCGTGGTCTGAAACGCCGCTGCAGCGGAGGCAGACGCACCTGAGCTGCACCCGCAATCACACCTTGCCACCTCAACGTCTGTGCTCGCTCTGCTGTTGTGTTGGTATGTGTCGGGCTGTGAGCTGAAAAGCTACAGCCGGCTGTATGCGTACAGCAACCGTGTGTGAAAAGTGGTCAATAAAGAGATGCTGAAAAGCATGTTCACGGAAACATCGTCGGGTCTGCTGTGGTATGTTTACAATGGGACTTCTGCTCCTGAACCTCTGCGCACAGAGTCTGCAAATCGGGGCTGTACGAAGTCACTTTCATCTTTACGCAGGACTGCAAGCTGTCATCTGTGAGGCATGAGCGGTGTTTGTTTTTAACATAGTTCACGGTGGAGAACAGCTGCTGACATAATGTGGCTCCGAAGATCCGTAATTGGCCTACCTGGGGTTGAAAGTCTCGATAAATGCACAGCGTTTCGGCGGGTATACTGGCTTCCGCGAGTGTGACGCTTATTTTGAGCGATGAAAAAATAATAGAATATAATTTTATTTTTACATTTCAATATTACAATAATCTTCCACTTTAGAACTAAAAGTTAAAAAAAGAACTAACATAAATAAATAATAAATAATACACTTCAGCTAAATACTTCTAATTTATTTTCCCAAACCACGCGGAGCCGCAGTACAAGGACTAAAGAGCCGCAGGTTGCCGACCCCTGGTGTAGGCTTTCAGCTCCTGGTCTTGCATTGGGCCAACTTTACTGAGTGGTTGGCACTAATAAATACAGATATCTGAACAAAAGGTGGGCAGAACTGGGGCTCTTACAGCTAGATATTTGTACACTTTGACTTGATGCCACAAAGGGGTACCCTGCCCTCTACAGGCAGAGAAGGGAAATCACTGAATTTCTTGCCAAAAGCAGGTTTAATTTCAGCAAAGAATTGAGATGTATTTGGACTAATAAAGCAGATATGCTAGCCTAAGTCCTTCATCAGCCAAGTGTTAAACAAAATGCATTAATCATTATGCTAAATGCCTCTTGCAATGCAACAAATGGCATAGACTTAAGAAAATACTGGAGATGAAAGTGATTATTTGTCTTTGTGAAACATATGTGCAGAACTTTTCATCTCACAACTTTCTGGCTCATTTCAGGGTCGCACTGTCATCATCGAGCAGAGCTGGGGCAGTCCAAAGGTCACCAAGGATGGCGTGACGGTGGCAAAGAGCATTGATCTGAAGGACAAGTACAAGAACATTGGTGCCAAGCTGGTGCAGGATGTGGCCAACAACACCAACGAGGAGGCCGGCGACGGCACGACCACCGCCACTGTACTGGCTCGCGCCATCGCCAAGGAAGGTTTCGACAACATCAGCAAAGGTGCGAACCCCGTGGAGATTCGCCGAGGTGTCATGATGGCTGTAGAAACCATCATCAACGAGCTGAAGAACCTTTCAAAGCCCGTCACAACCCCCGAGGAGATCGCACAGGTATGGTAATGTTTCTGCTGTCTCCATGGGGCCTCGGGCATTTGGGATTTGAGTTTTAATTATGAGTCTGCTCTTTCAGGTTGCTACAATCTCAGCCAATGGAGATGTGGAGATTGGCAACATCATTTCTAATGCCATGAAGAAAGTTGGCCGCAAGGGAGTCATCACCGTGAAGGTTGGTTTCAGAGATTTCCTCCTGCTGGAGAAAACCTCATTTACTCGTCCAATGAACATTTACTGTCTGATTTTTGAGGACAGCTTGTAAATGTTTGGTTCAATTTGCCAGGATGGGAAGACTCTGCATGATGAGCTGGAGATCATTGAGGGTATGAAGTTTGACCGTGGGTACATCTCCCCTTACTTCATCAACACTGCCAAAGGTAAGGCTGCTGAACAGGTTTCAGCTGTGCATTACTACTCGCTAAAAGTTTTAACTGATAAACCGGTGCTGTGCACTCATTATAAAATGACCAGTTAGTGTGAAAGGCTTGTAAGAGTCCCACTGTCCTCCTACAGAAGCACAACAAACAAACCGTATCTAAACTATTTATCCTCTTTAGTTGTTGCCATTTATCTCTTTGTAGCTGCCTGACTAGAATGTCCAGCATAACATGTTAGTTTCTTAAATTTTTATTTTATAGGTTTTGTCTGAATCTGTGTTAGACACTTTGTAAATGTGTTATTTCATGTAATATTGGTTTGCACCACCAGGTGGGGCAGTGAGCCCAGACAAGGCATTTGTATTCAGTGGTGACTTGGAAAATAGGCAAAGTCCATTGAGGTAATGGGGTCTAAAGTTCAACAGCAGTGTGCTTCCAAAAACATCTCAACACACTGACTTGTTAAGTGCTGCCCCCTGCTGGAGAAAGTGTATGCTTTGCAGAAGGTATTTGGAAATAACGCATTGATAATCAGGGAAAGGGCAAGCACCCCAGAAGATCATCTGACAGTGTTTTAAACAAAAGTCATTATCTGTGACTAGGTATGGGTATCGTTTAGGTTTTATCTGATACCGGTGCCAAACCGGTACTTTTGAAACGGTGCCAGTGCTTAACCGGTGCTTAAAGAATGGAGAACACAAAATTGGTCCAAAAACCTCTCATGTTCAGCTGTTTGTTTGTTTTTTTTGTAAAAAGATAACAATGCTAGCCTTTTCTGCAGCTATGGGGCATATATGGTATCACTCTTGGCTGGAAGCAGTGCTTAAACAATGGAAAAAAAACACAAACTTTGTCCAAAAACCTCTCATGTTTAACTGTTTTCCACAAGAAGACAGCATCATGTAGCTATGATGATGTTTGCTAGTTCACCTTACATGCATTCATGTAATAACGTGGTTAGCCTACTCAACGTAAATTGCACACGAACAACATTAAGCTACTCACGCAGAGAAGAACGGCTGCTGCTGCCATCATCATCCTCATCATTTCTGCTACACTGGCAGGGCTAGGGGCCAGGACTCTCCTCTTCGTGTTTTTGGGGGATGTTGCTAACTCCGGGTCTGATAACAGGCAACCCACCCGCAGTAGATGCGCTCGGTGTGAGGTCTCACAGCAAGCTATCAAATACGGCGCATTTTTTCGGCTTTTAAAAAAAACCGCTATGTGTCGCCAGGTGTTTCATCGGATTCGAGGTGTTACCTCCTTTGACAGTATCACAGTATCAGCTTAAAGCACTTGTTGCAGGCTGCGGAGTTTGCATATTTTGCTGTGAAGTACAGCCAGACTTTTGACCGCTTCAGCTTGGGCATTTTTAATCTGTAGCTCTGCTCTAAAAGAACGTACGTACCTGGCCCCGCCTACTATCCTCGGAAACGTAAAATGATTGGCTAGAATCTAAAGTGTATCACAGCTCAGGAAAATAAAGCACCGAAATGTGCGCTGCTTTTCGGTCTGGTTACTACCGTTTATGTCAGAACGGTACCCATCCCTATCTGTGACAGTGTTGAAACGGTTTGCTTTATTGAATTGTTAGTGTTTTCACTTGCATCAAAATATAATCTTTACAGACAAATTTGAAGTGTGTGTAAAAAAAAAAAAAAAAAAAAAAAAAAAAAAAAAAAGACAGAAGCATGCTTTCAAACTTATCCGTCTAACATCGATACTGTGTGCTGACTGGATTTAACAGTAAAACATGCAGGTTTTGTAACCATTAAACTGTGAATGGTTTTCATGTGCCAAGTCTTGTTTCTTCCTGTTTCTACCAGGCCAGAAGTGTGAGTTCCAGGATGCCTACCTGCTGCTGAGTGAGAAGAAGATCTCCAGTGTCCAGAGCATTGTGCCAGCTCTGGAAATTGCCAACCAGCACCGTAAACCTCTGGTTATCGTGGCAGAGGACGTGGATGGAGAAGCTCTGAGCACCTTGGTTCTCAACAGGTACATTGTTGTTGTGAAGTCGGGGACTGAGATGCATGTTAACTGCTTAAGGAAAAAAGAGAAAACTACACTGAGGGAACTTTGAATGTGTAGTAGCTATTTATTTATTTATTTTCAGGCTGAAGGTTGGGCTTCAGGTGGTAGCAGTTAAAGCCCCAGGCTTTGGCGACAACAGGAAGAACCAGTTGAAGGATATGGCCATCGCCACCGGGGGGACTGTAGGTTCTCATCAGTCTTAAGTGTGGCAACTCTTTATAAATCTGAACTGCCATCTGATGGTATATCGTTCTTTGTGTATCTGTAGGTGTTTGGGGATGAGGCTCTGGGCCTGGCTCTTGAGGACATCCAGGCTCATGACTTCGGCAAGGTCGGCGAGGTGCAGATCACTAAAGACGACACCCTGCTGCTGAGGGGAGGAGGCAGCTCGGCTGAGATTGAGAAACGGGCGGCAGAGATCGCCGAGCAGCTGGAAAGCACCACCAGTGACTACGAGAAGGAGAAGCTCAACGAGAGGCTGGCAAAGCTTTCGGATGGAGTCGCCGTGCTCAAGGTTGGATTCGGCACCATTTGTGGATGAGTGGTTTTTCCTGTGGAGAGGCAAAGCTGTGACACCTTTGCTCTATTTCAGGTGGGAGGAACAAGTGATGTGGAGGTGAATGAGAAGAAGGACCGCGTGACAGATGCTCTGAATGCCACCAGGGCAGCTGTTGAGGAGGGCATTGTTCCTGGAGGAGGTTGTGCCCTGCTGCGCTGCATCCCCGCCCTCGACGCCCTCAAAACTGCCAACTCTGACCAGAAGATCGGTAAGATTGTGCTTTAGCCTCTTCTCGGTAACACCCATACTCCTAGGGTTACATACGAGCTTCGGTTTTAACCAGCGCCTCGATCTAAACAGGTGTGGACATCATCAGACGGGCGCTTCGTATTCCTGCCATGACCATTGCCAAAAACGCAGGCGTGGAGGGTTCACTCGTTGTGGAAAAGATCCTGCTGGGATCCCCTGGGACGGGCTACGATGCCATGCAGGGAGAGTACGTCAATATGGTGGAGAAGGGCATCATTGACCCCACAAAGGTACAGCTCAGCCAATCACATTCACTCGCAAGATGGATGCTATATAGCTTTTTGTTTTGGGTTTTTTTCATGGCAGATTATGGAGGAGCTTTAACTTTTTATTTCCTCCTCTTACAGGTGGTGAGGACAGCACTGATGGATGCTGCAGGAGTAGCATCTCTGCTCTCCACTGCTGAGGCTGTCGTCACAGAGCTCCCCAAGGAGGAGAAGGAAATGCCAGGGGGCATGGGAGGCATGGGCGGCATGGGGGGTATGGGGGGTGGAATGGGTTTCTGAGCCACTCCTCCTGATCTTTGTGTACAGACTCAATCAGGAGCTTAGTGGAGCTGGAGAACTGCCCCCACTGAGCTCTGCCCACAGTGATGGACGGACTGACGACGAATATGTCAGAGATGCAAATGTTTGATAAATGCTCAAAAGACTTGAGCCCACGAGTCCACCTGCTACACTAGAGTCCTCCTCAAACCTTTTCCATTAGCACTTAACTCCTCGTCAAATGCTCAACAGACTTAAACTAATACCAGTGAAGAAGGAAATTCAGCAGTGTTCATATTTGAGGATGGTTCCAGTTTATTTCTACCTGATGTATTTCCCGTGTGGGTCTTTAGATCATAAACTTTGTACTCACTACATCTGTTGTAGGGAAACAAGGAGTAAAACTTCTAAACTCCAGAACATCTGGGTCTCCGTCCTCTTGTGTCTCTTCATCGGCTGTCTCTGAGTGAGAGCGGCCTTCTTCACGCCTTTGCTTTCCAGTGACCCAGCTGTACTCAGAAGCACAGCTCTCACCTGCTCATCGGGAGGCTGTGTTTCAGGTTTCATGTTGGGTTCACATGGGATTGCTTTCCATAAATGGAGGGTATGGGTTTTGCACAAGTCCAATGTTCTTTGAAAGGTAGACGGCCTGAATTTTTGCCCAGATTTAGTTTAGTGTTGCAACTCCTTGTTACCCTGAACCTCTACAACACAATCCAAAATGAGTTTGACAATGAGCTACAAAAGGGAAATAAGCAGGGTGGAATAAACTGTAACTATCCTTAAATGGACCACAGAGCCTCAGCATCTGTCCTTCACTCTTGTCTTTTTTCTTTTCTTTTTTTTTAATTATTTGTATGTGTTGTCTGTGATTGACTTGAATTCATCTGTGATTGAATTAAAGCAGTTTTCGTACATACACGGAGCCTTTCTCCATCTTGTCTTGTTACAACTGGACAAAGAGTGCCTAAGTGACCAGAAGTGGAGCGTCGTCAGGAGCCCGTGTAGTCTGAATGTTTACCGAGTCGCGTTTCTGCATCGGAGTGTACAGCTGATTGTATGTGAGGGGCTCGGGATCCTTTGCTATGGAGTAGATGTGAAATCCTCGTTTCCTCCATCGTGGCACAGCACTCACAGAAAGCAACCAGAGAGTGATCTTTGTCTTGCTACTTTATTCCAAACAGCAGTGATGGTTCCACTACTCTTTCGTGTAGATGTTAATTGTGGTTTCTTTTTTAATTTTCATTAATAAACTCTTATTCTGATGTGCAGATTCATGTTTGTTTCTGCTATGTAGTCTCCACAAATCAGTCTGCTTCCTTTAGTAAAGCAGGTTGGGGTTAAGTTTGTCTTCTCAACCAAAGCTCACCTTTTGTTCAACCATCCAGGCAGAAGCTGAAGATGTCTTGCTAGTACAACCATGAAAACGATACAGATGAAACTTGTGCATAAACATTAGCAGATGGAGGATTAAGTACAGATTTCTGCATATACACAGTTTGTCCAGTCACTCCCACCCGTTTCCAAACCATTCAGGCCTTATTGAATGCGGAGAGGTCACTGTACCCAGAGTGTTTTGCTACAGTAGTTCCTGTCAAAGTTGGCTTTAATGTTTAACCTCAGTAAACGGCTAATAATCGTCACACTAAGTCAGGAGTGGCTCTATAACTTTGGGACCAAAGTGAGCACACTTTGCCTCTATGAAGCTGTTAGGACCATTTAGAAACCCAGTATGTCCCCATCACCAGGCCAGAGGACCTCAGAATACACTACAGGGCTTTTTTTTTTTTTTTTTTTGTCAGCTACTTATGCTTTGGCAAAATGACTCCGACCCACCGATGGCATTATGTACAGCAGGGGTGGGGAACTCCAGGCCTCGAGGGCCGGTGTCCTGCAGGTCTTAGATGTGTCCTTGATCCAACACAGCTGATTCAAATTGCTAAATGACCTCCTCAACATGTCTTGAAGTTCTCCAGAGGCCTGGTAATGAACTAATCATTTGATTCAGGTTTGTTGACCCAGGGTGAGATCTAAAACCTGCAGGACACCGGCCCTCGAGGCCTGGAATTGCCCACCCCTGATGCACAGCTAGACTGGAGCTGTGTCACCCACATGTGATTAAAAGGTGTACTAGTTCAGCGGTCCCCGGGCCTCGGACCGGTACCGGGGCGCGAGAGTTGAGGCTCAGGTGTGAAATGTATGGTTTTCAGGGTTTTTATCGGTTTTCAGAGTTATTTTGTTATCGTTTTTATCGTTAACTCTGTTTTCCTGGGTCTTTTCACGTGTGTTATGAATAAATCTTATTTTTTTCAGTACCGGTACTAGTTTTATTTTGTTGTATTTACCCGCGACACCTTAAAGGCCGGTCCGTGAAAATATTGTCGGGCATAAACCGGTCCGTGGCGCAAAAAAAGTTGGAGACTGCTGTCCTAGTTTATGGCTGAACCATTTATTGTGTTAAAAACTCAGTTCATTGAATGTATAAGGATGAATATTCTTCCACGCCTATTATTCCTATTTCAGCACCTACCCATTTTGATCCCACAGTCTGCATTCAAATTATTAGAACGCATTACATCCAAATTTATCTGGCAGAATAAACGACCAAGGGTCAGACTCAAAATGTTAATGTCTGGAAAGGAAAAAAACTTCAGAATGTACTACTGGGCAGCTCAATTAAAATCAATGGCTGCCTGGATTATTTGTGATTCAGAAACGCAGTGGATATCTATGGAAGAGTATTCATTACCAGGTATCTCCCTTCGGAGTCTCCCATTTCTCAACCCCCAATCACGGAAAAAGATTAAAATAACTAACCCATGGGTCAAGCACACTGTAAATATTTGGAACCAAGTGTTAAAAATGCTAAAAGGGAATTTGACCATGTCTCGAGCTGTTCCCATAAATGGAAATGTTGAGTTCCTTCCATCGTTGTCAGATCGGAGTTTTGAAAGGTGAGTGGAGAAAGGATTGATTACAGTCAATCAGCTGTTTGAAAAGAATACTCTTAAAAGTTTTGCCCAGCTAAGGGCTAAATATGCTTTATCCCCAGGGGACCACTATAGATACTTACAGTTAAGGGACTACATTACAAAGCATAAAGACTGGGACAATATTAGAAGAGAACCAATCGGGTTGGAAAACCATTTTATAAAACTGCTTGAAAAGTCAGGTACATTGAAAAACCAAGTGTCTTTGATTTACCAGAAGCTGCTGATTGACATGTCTGATAATGCCTATCATATAAAACAACAATGGGAAATGGAGCTCAATATAATGTTGGATGATGTCACATGGGAGAGTGTCTGTTGTGGCTGCCATAGAGGGGTGGGTAGTCAGATGTGGAAGGAATTTGACTGGAAGGTTAAATTAAGATTTTTTAGAACTCCACTGAAAACCTTTCTATCCAAAAGTAGTGTCAGTGATAAGTGTTGGAGAGGGTGTGGGTTTGTGGGGGACCAGACGCATATTTTTTGGGACTCTGTTTACATACAACAGTACTGGATGGATGTCAAGAACATTATACAAAACATATTGTCAGTCAACCTCCCAATGGATCCCCTGATCTTTTTGTTGGATATCTTTCGTGATGGTTTCTCCTATGAGCAGCACTTTCTCCTGCATCTCCTCCTTATGACTGCAAGAAAAATGATAACAATTCACTGGCTCAAACCAGAAACACCCACGGTTGCCCAGTGGCTTCTGAAAACTAGACATGTCTATACGATGGAACAGATAACAGCTCAACTACAACTAAAAGTGCCAACCTTTGAGAAAAAATGGAGACTAATTATAAAATATCTTGAAAGGACACTCAAGCCTTAACATTGTTAAATCTGTGCTTAGGTATTGGTATGTATGTATATGTATATGTATATGTGTATATATGTTTTTTCTTTTAAGTTTTTGAATAACCCCCACCATTATATGCAGCAGATTTGGTCTCAGGTCATGTTGTTGATGTGAATTGCCTTGTTATTTTTGGCAATAAAAGTAAAAACAAAACAAAAACAAAACTCAGTTCAATTCAAGCTTTTCTTTATATAACATTTGTATAGCACCAAATCACAACAACAGTTGCCTCAATGTGCTTTATATTGTAAGGTAAAGACCCTACAATAATACAGAGATATTTCCCAACAATTGGATGACTTCCTATGAGTAAGCACATGGCGACAGAGGGAAAGAAAAACTCACATTTAACAGGAAGAAACGTTTGTCAGAACCAGGCTCAGGGAGGGACGTCCGTCTGCCGTGATGGCTGAGAAGACACAAGTTAGGCTTTAAACAATTGCTATGTTTCAATTTAGCATTTTTTGCCTTTAAAACAAAACTACAAACCTAAAGCTATATTACCATCACTTTATTAAGCGAATGAGATGTTTTATTTTTTTTAGAATCTCATCATAGTACAACACTTTGCAAAAGTTTTGAGTTACCCCTCATTTCAGTGATTTACTCGAGTGTGCAAACCTACATGGAAATGCAGTTTCTAAGGCAACAACAATCCTAAAAAGACCATCTCGGTATGGCCACCTTTATTTAGGAATAATCCTCTGGGTTTCTTTCAGGGCCTTCCAAAGTTCTGTAGATGCTGGCTACACACTATTTCAGAAATGGTCTAAGCGAAGCTCTCAATTTACCGGTCAGTCTACGTCCCTACCCTCACCTGTGGTCATGAGCTGTGGGTAGTGACTGAAAGAATGAGATCGCGGATACAAGCAGCAGAAATGGGCTTCCTCCTCCGAGTGGCTGGCCTCTCGCTTAGAGATAGGATAAGATCAGCCATCTGAGAGGGGCTCAGAGTAGAGCCGCTGCCCCTCCACATCGAAAGGAACCAGTTGAAGTGGTTTGGGCATCTGACAAGGATGCATCCTGGGTGAGTCTGGGCATGTCCCACCACTGGAGGAGGCCCCGGGGCAGACCCAGGACATGGGCCTGGGAACACCTTTGTGTTCCCCCAGACAAGTTGGCCGAGGTGGCTGGGGACAGGGAGGTCTGGGCTTATCTGCTTAGATTTAGGCTGCTGCCCCCGCGGCCCTGGATGGGTGGATGGATGGAATGGACTGGTAATTATATAGCACCTGTCTGCTAAAGTTGAGCACTCAAAACACTTCCTCCTACAAGTTCACCCAAACACACACTGAGACTTATTTATTATTCAGTTAATTTATTATTCATTTATTCAGTATCTAAGGATACTTTGACGTGCAGACTGGAGGAGCCACAGATCAGTTCACCAACCTTCCAACTGGTAGATGAGCATGATGTCACGAGAGGGGGCGTGGCCAGGATTTCTGGTTGAGGCGCCATCTTCCTGGGCCAAACTAAGCTCAAGTGAAAGCACCCACATCAGCCATGGTTTGTACTTGCTGTGCGGTCGGTTGTAATGTTAGATCGCACAACAGGTGTTGTGCCAAAAAGTGATTGTCTGCCAAAAACTGATTGTTCGTATTTAAACTGCTATAAGTAAGTTTTGTCCTATAATATGTGAAACATATGTCAAATGCATCCCTTATGGATGACATAAAGTCATCTTGAGCCACAAACAACATTCGTGTAACAAGGTAGAAGCCGCAATCAGTTTTTGGCAGAATTGGTGATTGAGTACCAGTGAGTGCTGGTACTCAATCACCTGCCTGACAGCCAACGGTTTGGGGCAAACCAATGTGACAGGTTAGGGGAGTTTCATCAAAGTACTTCTAGTCCAAATGATTAATGAAGTATTTCTAGGAAATTGTATGTAAATATTTATTCTGTAGCTATGTCACAGATACTCACCTGGGTCAGACTGTAGTGCATGAAAGGAGCTCCTTTCACTGACATGTGCTTTAATAGGAGTCTTAGTCCAAATAGATGACACGGTGATACAGACGGGGGTCTCTCACTCTGAATGTCCAACAGGGACATTCAGAGTGAGAGACTTCATTTCTAAAAGCACTACTTGTACTATTGTATTACTTTTTGTTAAAGTTCCTGCACTATAAACTGTAGACTCATTAAAAGCCCTCTATCACTTCCCTAGAAAGAAAACATTTCATTTCTTAATAATGCTTCTATTATGAAACATCTGCAGGAGCTAGAGCTGGGCGATAGAACGATAACGATATGTATCGCGATATAACTTTTACTCGATAGAGAAATTAAACTATCGCGATAGACTTCGCTGCTCTTGTCCTCTTAAAAAAAAACAAAAAACAAAACAGGTCAGCCAATCCAAATTAAGTAGCGCAGAGCCGAACCAATCACAGCCGCAGCGTCACGTCGCGTGACTTGTTACGTACAGCACAAGTGCCAAGCCGCAGTGTGTTTGTTTGGGAAGCAGCCAGCGGGTAATGGAGGAAATGAGTGTGCCGACTAGAAAAATCAACCGAGCGTGACCAAAGAGAAAACAGATGATGGTTCCAATGCCGGAGAGATTGTTGAACGGAAGAGCCATAGAAGTTCCGTAGTATGAAGGTATTTCGGCTATTTCAAGTCTGACAAAAAACAGAGTAGCGTGCACTGTAAATTGTGCCGAAAGCAAGTCTGGAAATACAATAAACTGGTGCATGCGTCACACTGTGCGCCACGTTATTGTTTCGGTGAAATGAATTTCTACAATACTGTTAATTCTACTCTCTGCAGTGTTTAAATGCTTACATATACACACAGTTACTGTCCCTCCACACATACGACTCGGTTCTGCTTCTATGCCCCAGCTTTGTTTACTTTTTCCCACCGAGGTTTCTAGACTTCTGATTGGCCAACATTTCTGCACGGTTAGGAATCTAGCGCCACCTGCTGCTTTGGCATGTTCATAGCAGCGTTTTCCTTCATTTCTGCCTTTATGTGTGGACGGATTATTTTTTAAAACGAAAACGGAAAATCTCCGTTTTCAAAAATACCCGTGTACGTGTGGACGTAGCCTCAGTCTCTGACTGGAAGCGCTAATTCGTCATTCGGCTTTTGTCAGACTAAAGTAACTGTTACAACTGTTTGAAAAGCTCAGCTATACAACAAGGAGAGATTGAGAATTTCCTTTTAGTTCTCAGTTTATTTGATATTGACAAAAGTTAGTCAATTTTGTCTGTTCTTCTGTAAAACAAACTAAGATTTATTTTTAGAATTAATATTTTGTTTCTAAGTGGAATTGACAATTTAGTCTGTTTCGTTTGTTCTATTTTGAAACTTAAACGCTTTAGCGGCTGCCTTTTGTGTAGTTTGCAATATTTGCCTTTATTTATCTGAAAAAGTCTCATGTTCCTTAAGTACATCTACCCTGTTGAACTTATTATGGGAAATAAATATTTAAATAAAAACAAGCTGCTGATTATTTCACATTTTACTTGTGAGCAACGGCACATTTAAATCTTACAAATATAGTTATTTGGCTTATATCGTGATAGATATCGTTATCGCCTGAAATGAAAAAAACATATCGTGATATGAAAAAATCTCATATCGCCCAGCTCTAGCAGGAGCTTATTGTTTATTAGCCAAATAGGGTTTTGTTTTGTTTACCAATTATGCAAAGCAGGAAACAAACACCTTTGGGTGGATCTCTCCTCTTACTGGTTACAAAATCATTATGTAACACAATTAGGGAGACGAAGATGAGGCTGTCCATAACCCTGATGTAACATTTGATTATGTACTCAGTTGCAGCCGGTATTGCAAGTAATCTTGTAACGTTGCACAGCCTTCCACTAAAGCTACAACGCTACTGAGCATGGCTGTGTGGGCATATATGGTGTCCTCAGCACCTATACGTGGCAGAGGCCTCAGCGCATCACTGATTAGCTGCTGCCTGTGACAAAGTGGGTGAGCAGTTAGAAATCTTTAATACTCACCACTTGTCTCAAATATTAACTTTTTACACCAAAGCAGTTTATTCTCTACATGTGCTGTTTTGCCCGTGAATCTCTTCGGGTCAGCTTCTGTTGGTTAAATGTGCTTTAGGCTATAAATAAGACGTGACACACTACACATGAAAAGGTTCAGATATTTTTCACAGTGCATGTTTGAGCTGTTTTGCAAAAAAATAATAATTTTACACAATTCAGTGAGCTACATGCTGAACTTAGGAGATGTGAGCTGTGTGGGGTGTTTTTACGAGTTAATCTGGGGAGTTTTTGGTTTCAGTTTCACATGTCACAGTCATCATTGTGAATGAACTACACACGCTGTCCCCAGTTTTCAAATCTCTGGCTTTTGTTCACGAGGAGCCACCTTTTAAAATGTCCTGTAACTGTACGAGTAGGTCAACTACCAATCAAGTGATGTCACAGTAATAATTGTGAGTCTGCTTTCAGATGTTCCCAGTGATCCGTGTTAGCTTTGAAAGGGCAGAGGGAAATTTCAGATTCTACTTTGGCCTTTGCCTGCAGTGACATTTCCAAAGCTCATGACAGACTGTTCAGACGCTTCACTTGCAGCAGGTCTATTCTCAATGCTCACATGATGACCCTATTTCTGTCTGGTCCCAGCCCAGAGGGAGGAAACACACCAGAGAACCCAGGTTTGTTTTTTAGAAAAAATACTTTATAAATCATGCAGTCGGTCCATGTTTTTCAACACAAACAAAACGTCCTTTCCACATTGCATGAAACAAGCTGACACAAATCCATAATCATACTCTTTAACAGCAGTGTGTAGCTCTAATGTGATCTTAAAACTAGTATTCACACACTTACACTTCACATGAAGCCACCTTAGTTAGCATTCACAAGCAGTAGAGCGGTTATAGTAAGCAGAGAAAAGGCAAATGCAGAGCAGTGTATAAACATGACGATACTGATACAGCAACACTGATGGAGGAGTTCCCCCAGTGCTGTAAAACAATATTGTATTAGGAATACTGCTTCTAAATGCTAACATTGGCTCCCAGAGTGAAGTGCTTGCATTTACACCTAAACTAAGTAATAAATATGATAAAATGAGTCTATTGTTCCTTTACAAATGAAGATAAATATGTTGCCAGCAGGTCTGGAGGCACTCTGTGGGTGCTGTGTGTCGGACAGGTGGAAGGTTTCAGGTCAGCGGACTCATCACGGAAACATCCTGATCTGAGCCCCATTTTATCAAACCGCTACAGGTAACATGCTGGTTGTGTGATGGTAAAAGCCATTTCTGACTGAACAATGAGCTGTTTGCTAATAATAATGATCACAGTGCACTCTCTGAATCAATGTGTTGCATTTAAACATTCAATTTCTCTTCCTTAGGTTAGCATTTATCAGGGTTAGTATCATTTTCTCACGGTTTTGTTTCATGATCAACAGAAAGTCTTGCCGCACAGTTGTATTCCCTTGCAGCCAATTCCCTTTTTATTGATTTGTATTTGCCTACAAAACATATCACCGCTAATTCAGCACAAACTAAGTTACCTTTAAATAATCCTTACATGCACACAAACACGTGATCCTGCAGAACCAGACACCACTGAATAAACTATTAAGAAGTCAAGGCTTCGCTTTTCCAATTGGCTGGTGGGACGCGGTTGACATTCATAATTAACTGAAAGGTGCCAGTGTGAAGCAAAGCAACAGTAGGGGTGACTGAGCCAGCATGTGCAGGGCTACGCCCCTTTACATTCTCCATAGAGCTCGCTTAGCTCTTAGTTTATTTTTACTGGGCTGTGAGGGGTCAACACTGAAGGAGAACCACTCTGACATCAGTCAGAGGTCAAACATGAAGCACATTTATGACCATATATGGAGGCTGCTAATAACATGGTGGGAGATGATGAATGAAGCCAAAGCTGAATTGCCTAACAGTGCATTTTCTGTAGTGGCCACTTAAAGCTGGCCCCAGAAGTGAGCCAATCCTCGTGGACTTCCATGTTAAAAATGCTAAAAACAAACTTTACAGCAGGACAAAAATATGTTTACAGCCTGGTACAAAAAAAGAGACACACTTTAAATGAGTGTATGACTTGTTCACTTAGAGAGTGGCTACTTTGAAAGAAGTTGTGGTCAGTCAGGGTCCAATACATCTCATTGAAAGGGACTTCCTCTTACCAAAACATCAGAGTAGTTTTGATTAGTCACAGAGTGTTACTGAGCACTAATGTAGCTTGCTCACTAAACCAGCTCTTCCTCAAACATGGTAACATCTTGCTCCAAAAACAAATAAACAGAACTGTGACTGAAGATGGAGCCACTTCAGCACGTAATGTAAAGCTTTTCTTTAAATCTAAAAAAAATCCCCAGTTTCAAACTAGCTAATCTGCATACAGCAGGAGTTAAATCAAAAACAACACTACAACCAAAAATAATTCTCATTAGTTTGATAAAATGAGCTCCTGCCTAGCAGCTGCTTTGGGCCCTGACATCAGCAGTGGGTTTTACATGCTTGCTCGGCTGCATTCAGCATGACTACAACACACCGCTGCTATTGCACACTTAAGCCCAAATATCTCCACCCACTGCTGTTGAAATTGAAAAACCATTTAAGTAATGATAGAAGTCCAGTGTCCATCCACACTGAAAATAAAGCAGCTAAATAACAGGAGCTTAGTCTGTCAGCAGTTAGACATCCAGCGAGTGTCTAATCTGCTGGCCATGATACAACATGTTGGTTTGTTTTCAGAATTTCTGTTAAAACAGGGGATTCATAACAGTCTCTGTGCCCCAACATGGGCACATGGCAGGACTCTGCTCTACCTTTGGTACAAAGATATGGGATTTCAGTGGTGTTGGTTCTGACTTCCATTACTCATTATGGAGTTTGCCACAAAAAAAAAAAAGAAAAAAGATTTAATATAAATGCCAAAATACCAGGATGTTCTACAGTATCCAGAGGGGGTACGGAGTATGTGTGTGCGCTTTTCTGGCCATTCTGACCTACAATCCCATGCCAGATACAGCGAGAGGGTCAGAGTTCAAGGTGCAATGTTATGGCACAGTATGTCCCAGCTGTGTGCACACTACGTGCAACACTATGTACTTCAGTAAAGTGCATTTTGGAAGGCAGGAAAGCTTTCCGGCATTTGGGCATTATTAGTAACTTTGTGCTTCCCTGAAACTGCGTCACTTTGTTTTGGCGTCACTACATCCTGTATTGTCTCTCACTGGGACCTTTTTTCTTCTTTCTTTATGTCTTTCATTTTTTTAATTTTATACTTTACATGTCACGTTGCTGTACATTCAGTGAATTTCTTCTGCTTTTATTGTGATGTTGGTCTAATGCTCTTTGCCTCTGTGTTTGGAATATAAATTAAGCTGCCTTTCCATTTCCATTGCACTAAAAGAACCATACGGGGTGAGAAATGTTCAAGTGGTGCTCATCAGCAGACTAGGCTAGCCACAATAAATGTTTGCTTTCACAATCCTCAATTTCTGTCAGTAAATACTGAGAAAAGCCCTGCGTGTTTTGACACAGTGCACTGCAATGTCTTCAAATGTGCGACCAACAGTCCAAGACCAAAAAAATCTTCAGTTTCACAATCATTTTGACAAAACACAACACAACACACACTCAAGCAGCTGGAGCCTGTGTTTTTTTTTTTTCTTTCTAAAGCTGCTTTTCCATTCAGTGTCCAGAGTTCCAGGAACTAAACTGTTCCTTCATACAGATTAGCAGCAAATTAGTCCATTTATAAATAGGTGACAGCTGGTTTAGCATTAGACTGTACACAAAAAAAAGTCCAGTAGTTGGTGGTAATTCAGTACTCCAGAGTACGCCACCAATCACACGCCACACTCCCCTCTGACGTTCCTGTACTTTTGAGAAGTGTAAGCAGAAACGTTTTCCTCTGGAACTTAACCTACACTCTGGTCCATCTGATGGAAACACAGCTTACTTAAAAAAAAGGTTTAAATTATTCAGCAGCTTCCAGAATAATTTCAGTCATTGTCTGGCTCCAGCTGAACTCTTTGCTTTCCTGTGTCATGTGTGAAACTGAATATCTTCATGTCTTAGGCTGTTAGGTGCAGGTAAATGTAACGTTAGAGAATCTGTGTGCAAAAGTAAATATCTAAAATATCTGAATAAACTCTGCATGTTGCAGCTCATCATTGCTTTGTCTCCGTTTTCAGTTGTGTGCCTGCAGCCCTATAGCTAATGTGTACAGAAGTGATGACGCACTGGCCTGACGCACCGTGGGGCCTCCATTTGACCTGCGGGCTCAGTTTCACCACCAGATCAAGGTCTGATACAGGAACCTGCATTAGCACCAAGGTGAAAATCAGCTGGAGGATCCACACCAGCTTTAAAATCTGACACAGGAAATGGTTTCATTGTTGTGAGAAAGGCACTTTCAGTTGGAACACAGTCTCTTTTCGGGCTCTCTGACGTTGTTGTTTGTGGGTTCGTGTTTGTGCAGCAGAGGGAGGTTGTCGCTACGTGTGGTGGACCTCGTGGAACATGAGCTCGCGCGGGATGGGCGTCTCGGCTCCGTAAACACTGGAGGCACGCCGCTCGAACGCAGAAACCATCTGCTTCACCACCTCATCGAAGAACACGTGAGCGAGCTGGGAGTGGATGAGGGAGCGAAATTCAAAGGAGATCTGAGGAGGAGGAGACGGTAAAGTTAGCAGCTGAGTCTCTAACTTTGTGACTGTATGAAACACATGATCACAGAGCACATTCTCACATAGTGGACATTTTCCAGTATGTTGCCCTGCAACAAGCTGTTTGTACTTACAGCAAAATCCACAGTGCAGGTCCGGGGGTACCCAGGGAGGCCAGGGCTGAAACGCCACATCGTCTCCAAGTGGTTGAACAGTTTACCCTCTGAGCACGATGCCTGAAAAGCAACATGTACAGGTTTTCTGCGGTCAGTCAGCAACAGGAGAGACATTGCATTTGTGAATTGCTTAGAGCAACAACTGTAACTTTACAGCCTCAGAAAACACTGCAAACACCCTCTGAGCAGCCAAACAAAGGAAAAAGAATTTCCAGCTGAACTTTGCACCTAATCCCAGCTTCAAAGACGGCCTGTTTTGACTAGGGTGATATTTACAGTTTACACTCTCATACCCAAAATGTGTGGAGTGCTTCTCACTCCAGCCTGAATGATTTTCAGTCAGTGTGATAGTTCACCAATCAGGGCAGTCTGTTCTATTTACATTTTACAGACATTGAATTTAAGGCTGATAACCCTGCCTTGATCTGCCTGAAAAGAGCAGATAGTGTTGCAAACGTCTCTCGCACCTTTCACACCTCAGAGAGGTGCCGTCTGAGTGTTATCTTCTAATGATATTCACACTCACCTCAGCCTTTGTTTGTTCAGCTTTGCTGAGGTGAGACAGGGGCAGGTATTGTCTCCTCTTTTTTCAATTGTTATTCAGCTATTTGTGCCAGCCTTCACGTCTCTGTGACAGCCAGCTTTTTACACCCCCTTCTTGTGTGGCCAACTTTCCATCACATGTTGTGTAATGACAACAGGGATAAATAACGAACGAGAGAAAAATATACAACGTTGCAGGAAGACGTTAATCAGGACTTAACACAGACAGCCCTTTTCCACTAGTACCCACTTGTCTCGAAACGACAGGGTTTTTAGGATTCTCCATTAGGTGATAGTACCTGGTACAGGGCAGTTTAAGTATCAACTTGGTTGGGCTTTCAAGCAATCTGAGGCGATCCAAAAAGGTGACAATGACAGACTGTGTGCCACGCATTGGCCAGTCAATGGCGTCATTCACTGAATCATTAGAGCACTTCTTTCACAAAAATCAATACCACCATTAATGAGGAAAAACAGCTGCAAAAAAACAAAGCAACACAGTGGTCCCCGAGTCTGACAAAAAGCAATAGATCAAATCAAATTAAATCAAATCACTTTTATTGTCACATCACATGTGCAGGTACATTGGTGCAGCACATGTGAGTGAAATTCTTGTGTGCGAGCTTCACAAGCAACAGAGTTGTGCAAAATACAAGAATGGCTACATCTGAAACTAATAAATATATGTACAATATATAATAGTATATGCATTTCTGGATGTGTATACTAAATATTTTTCTGTGTGTGTGTGTGTGTGTGTGTGTGTGTGTGTGTGTGTGTGTGTGTGATCAACCATCATCCTGTGATGTCAGACTTTCTGCCATGTTTCTATAATGCTCCCATACACATTAGGTGGTACTCCACTGCAATGGAAAACGACGGTAACCTAGTAGAGTCCAGCTGAATAGGCACCAAGAGTGTCTCCCCAGCACAGACCGCGGGCCTGTGTTGACTAGCTGCAGACCTTTTTCTTTTTCTTAACACTTTAAAGCCTGAACCATGAAATAACTGCCAGAAAACTCAAAATATTGTAAAATGGAGTGTTTATTGAATAGGCTGACGACTTCATACAGCTACTATGAAGGTTACTAAATGGGAGCTCATGCTTTGTCGTGCCAATCTTCATTCAAAAACCGTATCCTGACTTTGACTTGAAACCAGCTTAATCTGTGACGTCCATCTAAATGAATTTTTCATTCTTACCGTTTTAGTCTGTTTCTTTTAGATTGAGTGTTTTCCTTTACCTACTCTGTGTTTTCCTAATAATGTCACAGTACTAACATCAACAGTGGATGTTTTTTAACCATGAGCTTGAAGCAGTATCTTACCTTGACCAGGTGAGGGCGTACTGTAGTGACGAGGGAGGTGTAGTTCTCCACTACAGGGGGGAAGCCCACGGTTAATTTGGCCTTGCAGAAGCCGGATCTCTTGAAGACCACCTCAGACTTCTTGCACCAGGGAACAAAGAGGCGGTAGTTTTCCACCTCAGCCACCACTTCATAGATCTCCTGCATGGAATACCTGCAGGGACACGGAAACAGAGAGAGCGAATATGTTAACGTAAGGCTGCACATCACCAAGGAGATGAAGGTCAGCAACTGTGTGACAAGACACCAACCATAATACAACAGCGTTGACCCAGAAAAGGCTCAAATAGGTCAGTAGGGGGATGTTGGAATAAGGGAAAAAGAAGAGCAGTAAAGCACACAAAACAAAAGTCGGAGGTGTTGAATGACAGACACGTACAGACACTGTGTTACATAACTCCAGACGTCCAGCTGAGGGAAAATAGCTGCCAGTGCCCATGTCTATTTATACAAGCAGATTTAGTGATTATGACCTCTCTGAGGAGCACAGGAGGACATTTAGTGCGTCACACACACACGTAGGGTACAGATACAGAGACCAGACTCCCAACACTCACTGGTACACAGGGCATTTCAGAGCAGCTGAGCGCACAGCATGTTGCTAATACTGGAGATCACTGACATTGGTGCATTATATCATATTTTGGACCTTCAATTTCAGCCCTTGTAGCCGTGTGGTTTGGTTACATTTCATCTCTTCAGCAATGGACATAAAAGCTCAGCAGCAGGACAACCCAGACGTAAAGTCTGATTAGATATCACAGAAAGACACCGAGAAGTAATTATGGATATTGATTAAGATTTTCTCTTTGTTGGTGGCATTATTGATTGTGCTCATAGGTCCAGTTCTTTATCAGTGCCATTACTGATTTCTGATCATTTTGCTGTGTGTGTGTAAACATGTTTTTCAGCTGTTTTTTTTATCTGTGAGTCAGAGGACAGGATAGAAATAGAAGTCAAAGGGCTTCTATTTGACTCAGGCATTCTACAAATCATGACGTCATTGTTTAACAATGTGCTACCGCCAAAAACCGATGCCAGTTATGAGAGGAATTAGAAAGCTTGGAGCCATTCTGATGGATGAATGTTTTTCCATCCTTTTTCAAAAGCTGCCTGTGAAACTATTTTTAAGTTTTCAGGAGGGTCAGAGTATTTCAGTCAAACAAACACAAACAGGAGCTAAAGATATATTTTAAGGACTTTAAGTGGTTAAATACAAGCTGGGGAAAAAAACACTCGCAGGAGAGAGCTGAAAAAACTGTTTCTATACAAAATACAAGTTTTTGCCCGCAGACACTGTCTCCTCCTGAGATAAAAATCCTGTCCAAACGCGTCTTGAGGCAAAAAATAAATTAATTTAAAAATAAAAATGACAAAAACACTGTAAGTGGATCCAGACTAACCCAATGATGCGTCTCTCTGAGTACTCCTTCTTCTTGGAGAAGGAATCTGCGAGGTTGAAGAAGCTGCGTGAAGGCAGTGTAATGGGGCGCCCTGGCACGGCTGCACTCAGCAGTGGGTGCGCACGCATCATCAGGATCCCGCATGATGAAAGGTATCTGATGACCAAACAAAAAACAACAAGTCACCAACAACACAATAAGCTCTCAGAAAGCAGAGGAGACCAGGGCGCATCGATCTGTTGTTCTCAGTTTGGAAAGTTTGTGTGATTTGACCCCAGTCTAACAGCAGAGATCAGAGAATGGCCAGCACAAGCAAGTTTTGACACAACATTGACATTTCATTATTCTTTAAATTCCTTTTAACACAACAAACAGGGTGTGACTGTGTTTGGTCTGTGCTTCCTGCAGTGGGAAATACTGGACTGTTAAGTACCCACAGCTCATGCCTCTCACTGTGGGTTCTTCTTCATCTTTACTCTTGCTCAGGCTAAAGCACACAGTGAAGCACATGTCATGCTCCTGCACCAGACTGTGGCCTCCCTCGTAAAACGATATAAAGAATGTTAGGCACCCAGAAACATTAAGAAAAACCTTTCTTTAATTCCCCTCCTGGCCTCAAAAGCCAAACTGAGAGACAACTGTTTCCTCCTCTCCATTTTGTACTGTGAAAATGTTCCAGTAGCTGCTGTTATGACATCAAGAATGTTTTTAACTCCTTTCTGGATCAACATTCTGCCAGCTACTCAAAAAAACTGCAGTTTCTCATCCAAAAAGGTCTAGTTTTTACCCAAACAATCTGAGGCCACAGAAAGCTGCTTAATGACAGCGAGTAGCCTCTGAGTTTTATAAAACACCCCAAATTCTCTTTTTCTGTCAACACCCAGGAAACAGCCATTCTGTTTAAATAACTCAACTGTCAGGGGATAAAGTCTGCAGGAACTCGGTGCTTCCATTCTCATGATGGCCAGTTGACTGACCCGTGCAGTGTCCGAGGTTCTAGTTGAAAGAGAGCTCATTTAAACAGGGAGGGTAGTATATAACTATCACACTGTCTGCAATACAAAAGCTTCCAGGTGGAACTCGCATCCTGGAGTTTCTGTTCCTGGAGGCTTCAGCATAAATAGATCTCTGACAGGAACTGTCTGGGTCACAGGAAGGAGTCAGTTGAAAAGCCGTTTTAATGTTTGTGCCTCCACTCTTGAATGTGTTTTGTCCTCAGGGTGCACAGCTGTAATATTTTTCATAATCAAGCTAAGCGGGACAGGAAGTCCTGATCTATACCAGCATATAACCAGCTGATTATCCTGCAGTACCTGTAAACATAGCCCAGCCCCAGCCTGGGGAGAGGAAACTCGCCACGCCTGCCAAGCATTTGTCACTCAAATAAAACAAGTCACACAAATACAGATGGCAGTAACGTAACAAGGTCAAGGACACTGATTTTACTTTAAGCTTTGGAGGGGAGGGTCTGTGCAGACACCTTTGTGACCAACTATCCATGTAACCCAGGTGGGAGACGGCAAGCAGACTTCAAAGAGATAGAACAGGAATGACTACTCAGCCATTCGCTCTCCAGGTCTCTGTGTCTGCATCTTACAATAATCAAGATCTTAGATTAGAATATTTTCTCACTCGTTCAAGATTTCCTCACTGTGAAAGTTAATCTACAACTATTTGAATGAGTGATCTTTAAAGTCTCTTTTGAGACCTAAAAGATTTCTTTGTTTGATTTTTCTGTGGTGGTTTTTTTTTGGTTTGTTTTAGCAGTAAATTAAACATGATTAGCAGTTCTAGGCAGCTGATCACACAAAAAAAAAATCATTAACTAGTAAAATCAGTTAAGTCTTTACATACACTTCCCTCCTTTTCTCATTTCTCAACATTTTTTTCCAGGCTATTTTCTTAGACTGTTAAGACTGTCTTACACCTCACTGACAGAAAGGCTCGACTTGTTCCAACTTGTCATAAATATCTGTGAAACAATTCATGATGTTAACTGAGGAAAAATAAAAAGGGTTGCTATATGGTGATAAGAAAAAAATGTGATAATTAGTTCATACTTAAAGTGGACCTACATTTTCAGCTTCAATTTTTTGTTCTTAAACAACTGAATAGATCACAATTATCCCTGTACATCTTTCACAGGTACAGTTACACATGTAGTTCATCCTCTGTCTCACACAAGCCTTTTAGTTGAGTTGGTTTAGTTTAGCTCTTTTCTTATGATTGGTTGCACCCTCATAAATATTTTAACAGTAAATGTTTTAGAGTGGTCTCTTTTTGTTAAGAGTGAGCACCTGTAAATTAATGACCATATTTAAGATAGATACATAAGATGGAAAATAAAGAAAAAAAATGCTATGTACCCTTTAAAATAATCGCCCTACATTGTTCGGTGATTCATTACTTGAACGCTATAAAGCTCTTAACATCACATCAGCATTTGTTTCCAGCTTCTACAATGTGATGATTAGGTTATATTTATAATGTTATATTGATATAAGTAAAATATATGTGGACTGTGGACAACCACAATCCACATATATTTTCTACTTTAATCAACTCTACAATTAATCAAGTATGTAATCCTTCCTCAAGGCAACATGTAGCAGTAGCTCCAGAGAAGGTTGGATCAGGTGAAAAGCCCTGCCCCAGCTCTCCCATGACACCATGAATGGGACAACTTAAACTGGCTCATAACCTTCACCACAGCAACTTAACTAGAGATCCTGTTACTCAGGCATAAGCAGCCTGTAGGCGCATTTTCATTGGCCACTCCTTAGGAGTGTGTCTAAGAGGGGTTTTTTTTGTCCATTGTGGCTGACTGTAGCTCTGTGTTCCAGAGTACCCCTGCCACAGCATGACGGGAAGCAATTCAATAACACATCGATAATTACAATAAATTTAATGCTTTTTCAAACATTTTGGTGTGACAATATAACAAGTTAAATATGTGACAGCAACAGGCTGTGAAATAAGAAGCATAAAGGCCTGTTTGTGGCACAGGTGTGCAACAAGACTGACTCACAACTGTCAGAAAAAATATGCCAGCAATTATAAGCATTCAGTGAGCTTAGAGGAATACAATTCCCACAGGTATGGAGTTTTGTAACCTGTTCCCAAATGAATCAGGTTTTCCATTCCCATAGTAACTCATCCCCCACTGCATCAAATTCCAATGTACCCACTGCCCTTAAACAGGAGCCTATTCACTCCTGTTTTACTACCTGAAATATGATACACCTGACCTCTAAACGTATCCTGGGTACAGGCTGAGAATGGCCCAGAGCAAAAGGTGAATGAGACACCTCAAACTCCACAAAGGTGCAAAGCAGAATTAAACCCAAACAACAGACGAGCTGGACAATGAGTTCATGGAAGTATACAAATACACTGAGAAACTAATTAAAGTAGCACACTTTGGATTTGTTTAACACTTCTTTAGGAAAATGTAGATAAAAGCATTATCTTGTTTAATTTTAAGGGAGCAGATAATGTGCTCTTGTTTAGGCTAAGGTAACAAGTAATGTTACCTTGTGATGAGTAAATATATAGACCACATACAGTAGCAGATGCTCATACTAAAAATGACCGAATTTTCAAATAATGAGGTCGGTGTATGTATAAGTACACCGTGTGACCGAAAACCTAAGACTTCAGACTGCTCTAAACTTAGAATTTCATATAGCCTTACTATGGTCATCTCAGGCACACAGCTCTGGCTGTGAGCAGAGACACCCCACCCACCCGCTGTTCAATCAGAGGAAAGATGACTTAAGGGAGGGGGGTGGGAGATAAAATGGCTGAGAGAATGGACTGGGGACTGGATTAAGACCAATATAAGAGATAACTAGCTGAAATAGAAAAAGGAACCTAGACTAATCATCTGAAACACTGTCTGCTTAGTGACAATACGGAGTATTAAACATATCTGCATGGTTTATAATATACTCTTTCGCAGTCAGCTTTTGATGTTAAAGAGAGGCTGTTGTATAAACAGATAATGACTGACAAACAGTAAACTTAATATAATATATGCATCACATGTGAGACAATAATTGGTGAAAAGCTGCTACAGGTTCTGGTGATGGTTTCATTTACCAAATGGGACTTAACGGTTTTAGGAATATTTTCAGACTGTACCTGCATGTCGTTTTTACTACACTGTTTTGCAAATCACAGATAATCGATGCTAATCGTTACGATGCTTCTAAATTTTTTATCGTGGGGATTTAAATATGTAAAGTCTTCAACTTGGCTGTGCTATCAGCAGTGGTGGGACGTAAAAGAAAAAAAAACCCACTACGCAGACATAGTAATAATTAATGAGCCTGGTTTATAATCAATACATAAATTATCGCGCATTTTTGTAGTTTACGCTAAGACTGCTGCTCCCCACAGGAGAATGCATATAGTCCAGTAAAAGAAACTGAAATCAGCTTTACTTTTCTATGCGTGAAAGTGAAAGAGCGACAATTTAATGTTTCAGTGAATATAAATTATTATGTAATGTGCTATGCGGCTTATCACTGCAACATCGTGGCTGTACTACATTTGCTATAAGATAGACCAATACTGCTTTTACTCGACCCTCATTTCACTACTTTCTATCATCTACAGAGATGTAGTTAACTAATTCAACGAGATTCTTGACTCAAATAGGGCCGTGAATCGTACACCGCGGCAGTGTTTAGCTACCCCGTACCAGAAGTTTAACTTTGGTATAAATGCTCGTTTTAGAGCTATGTCTTCATATTTTACACCGTCTCGTTTCAGACAACAACTTGAAAAAGTCAAACACTTTACCTAACGTTGCTTCTGTTCTGGATATCCCGGTTGGCTGTGGACGGTAACTGTTTTATGCACTCAGCTACTTTCCTCAAGTTCCGACCGCATCTCGCCATCTTCTCTTCTTCTTTAACGGCTTTGTTCACTCCCTCGCTATCAACCAGTTGACAAGGAGCTCAACGCGCAGTTTGGCCCGACCCTCAACTGGCCTAACCCGCTTGCCATTGGACGACCTGAGGCCACCGAATGTTTTTATTGGGCGGTCCCGCCGTTTGTCACGCCAACGTATTCAGGTCCGTGTGCACGAGCTCGCACGCGCATAGAGTCACGAGTTGTTGGCTCGGGTTGCACTACTGAGAAAACCGGGTGAAACCTGTTTGTCTTTGTATATCAAAACTATCAATAGGTCAACGTATTGACCTGTCGGCTACACTACACCTTCTTTGTTGTCATTTATTCCTGCTCTGTTGGGCAAATTTGTTAGAATACAGTTTCTACTATTTTTGAATAACAAAGTGAAAGAAATATTTAAATTTATTTGCAGTAAGGAAGACATTGAAAGTGAAAGTGAACAGGTTTCTGTCTGTGTGCTTTTTTTTAAATCCTTTTAAAAATGAAAGGGGAGCTGTTTACTTATACATCAATTCAGGGGTAAATTATGAAAGTTTCTTTGCTTATCGTGATACATTATATTTGTTTTACTAACATGTAAGGTGCATTTATTATATATATGAATAAATATTGAAGGAAATTATATATCCTTATCAGCACTGGTGTTCTTATCCAAAATATATGTTATAACATACACTTTAGTAAAGTTCATGAAAGTTTAAAAAAAAAAAAAAGTTCAGTGTGGTTTCAGGTTAAACACAGAAACTGTCAATTGTATAAACATTTCTCCCCAGTCAGGGTTGTTTGTGGACACTTTGGCGGCATCATTATTATCCAAACTTTGCCTTCTGTGTCAAGTACCTCACAGCTGGTGGTACAAGTTTTTCCTGCAAGGACATGCATCTTCTGGCATCTTTCTGCTGAGCCACCAGGTAAAACTCAACTGTTTTCAATCTAATCAGTCACTTTCCCCACAGCTATATTCCTCATCCTTCTGTCATGTAGCTTCCTTTTCTAATAACCAAAATGCACGACTGGTTCCTTAAATTTAATTTTCTGTGAAAAGGAAAAAGCTTCACAATTAGCTCCACAAGTATTGTCTGTAGTAGATGGATATAGCTTTTCTACTCTGCTGGAGCACTCAAACTCAAAGCACTTTATACAGCATGTGCCATTCATGCAAGCACTTTTTTCTGTTTTCCAACATTCACACAGATTCATACTCCTATGCATCTGAGAGAAACTCTGTGTTCAGTATTTTGCCCAAGGATATTTCATGTAGCCAGGGATCTAGCCACCAGCCTTTGTGGATGACCTGCTATACCTTGTGAGCTACAGCCTCCCATGCAGTGTTTCAGATATAGGTCCTCTAGCCAATAGGGGCACAAGAAAATCTAAGAAATAACACCTGGGCATTTATGAGAAAAGGACATAAACTATAATCACAGGTGTTTTGTGCAGACATTTGGGGAAGAAACTTTACCAACCATACATCTCTTTCAAAGAAGCTAGTTTCACGTGAAATACTAGGTAAACACAGATGTTAGTAATGCGAGAGGTTAAATGCCTTAAGTTGAAGTTACAATTCTGAACCAGGTGTTAGAAAAGTCTTATGTTTACCTACTGCTGCATGCCAGAATAGCCCCTGTGAAAAACAAGTCTTCTAATCAACCAAACCTGTCTTATTATCCCTTTCACTTCTGTGGCATACACAGTGAAATTACAGGCTTTTTGGTATACGTTTTTACAAAGTAGACCAATTATTTAATGTAGGCTACTCCAGGAGACAAAGAAGGAGCTGTGCAAGGAGATATTACTCAGGTGATTTCTGTCAGCAGACATTCTCCATTTCAGTTGATAAACGTCTGTCCTTAAAGGATCAGAGTGCTGCTTCTAGCAGTCTTAAAAAACACCTGGGAAATCTGAATAAAATGAGGAAGGACAATTGGAGGGCTGCGTCAATTAAGACTTTTTAATGGGGTTTTAAAAAAAATTAGGCTAGTGGACATTACACATCAAACATGGACGGAAAGTTACATACTAATTGCTTCAATGTATCTACAACTTTTATAAGTATGTCAATATACTACGTCTAATACTTATGCTACTACTAGCAATATAACTACTGAGCGATTGGAAACTGGTCTGAGAACAGCTGGAAAGACACGGAACTCTGAATTAAGTCACATCCGCTTTCAGTCTCGAACAACCGCCACCAAAATGGCGAAGATCGCCAAAACGCACGAAGGTAAATTACTGCTAAAACCTCCATAAATATGTTCTGTTTTACCATGTATTTTACTTTATGGTGTCAGTAAATATTGCGGTGAATTTTCTGGTATTTCTGTTGACGGTAATGCTCCTGTTTATTTGCGAAAAAGGCGATAAGCACCAGGCCTTATACGACGCAACGCGGAGCTTTAGATAATGGCGCTGGTGGTTAGTGCTTAGCTTTCTTGTTAGCTGGAGTGGACTATTTTTCTCAGCTTATTGCACAGTTGCATGCAATAGTAGGCGCCATTTGGGCTTTTTGTCTTGGTCAGATACGCCTTTAAGCTAGTATTACTTGTTGTTGTTACTGTGTAATCCAAGGGATGGCAATTCTTTAACGTCTCAGTGATTCTCGTGGCTAACCGAGTTAGCATTAGCAACCTCTAACAAGCGTTTACCATGCCTACAGCAATTGGTGTTCGGCAGCAGACCCTGATATTAGCTTCAAAGTCGGTGTTCTGTAGCAAGTATTGGTAATAGTTAACCCTTTTCTGTAAAATATTCTAATGCACTTTTTGGACATGACTTGACTGAGAGTTACATGACCCAGTTTTTGTTTGTGAAAGCAGAAATTATGTCAGTAACGTTTATTTTTAAAGCGCTGTTCACAGGCGTGCATTCATAAAGCCCTGTACTGCAAAATAGAATAAAATAAATGCATAAGATTAAAGCAACCTCACAGTAAAGTAAATAAACAGAGTGAGCCAAACTTAATTGTAGTGCGGGACTGTTCCAATGTCTTGGAACAGATCATGGTTACATCAAAAACTACAGTCATATACGGTGATATTAACAGGCAGAGTGTAAGGAAGTATTTGAGCTTGATTTAAGGTGTGAAAGTGCAAATAAAGGCCCGTTTGCTAGTCTTTGCCAATCAGTCCAATTCTCTGTGTGGGGTTAAAGCATTTTTTAACGACTAAATCTCTTTGAGAGCATCGTTTGCAAGTACAATACCCCATCTGTTTTTTCTCTTTGCTAAGAAACACTGGAGATCCTTCTAATTAAATGTACAAAAATTCCACGATGAAGAGCTAAAGGCTTTTTTTTCTTTTTTCCTTTTATGAAGCATTCCTTTGTTTCCCTGTGCCAAGGGATGAACTAAATTAAAAAAAAATATATATGGGCATGTTATCAAATTTTACAGTACGCTCTATCACACTGGTTTTACATCCTTATCCAGCACAAACTGAAGTCATGCCTCAGATAAATTTCAGTAAATATAATATTTATAGATTCCATTCACCACTGCTGATATCGGGGTGTATGTCAGTCATCCATGCTTACCTATACAGGTAGTTTTTCACCACGTTTCCTTGTGCCCCTACAGATATCGAGGCCCAGATCCTGGAGATCCAGGGGATGAAGGCCTCCCTGCTGGAGGATGGAGAGCAGGGAGTGGGCCTGATCTCCACTGGCGTTTTTGACCCAGAGATCTATGAAGGCAGCGACAGTCGCTTTGCAGGATACGTTACTTCCATTGCTGCCAATGAGCAAGAGGAGGCAAGTATTTGTTTTTTTGTTTTTTTTTTCCTTTTCCAAATCAAACAAAGTAGCTTCTTCCAAGAATGCTGTTTTGTGAGCCACAGGTTGTCCTTTGTCAGTTTTGTAAGGAGCTTGACTGCTCCCCTCTGCTTGCTTTGGGGATTTGAGGAGAACCTTGCCAGTTTGGCAAAATTTGAATAGACTCATTTATTCTCTTTCTTACCTCAGGACGATGAAGATGATACGTCAACAAGCTTGTTGGGACAAAAGAAGCCAGGGTACCACGCGCCAGTGGCAATACTTAATGCCATTCCACAGTCAGATGAACAGGTATGTTCATTCACTGTTTGGGCTAAATTCCAGTTAAAACGGGATCTAATTTTTTAAATGAAAAAACAGGCTTGTACAAAATCCTATTTTACTAATCATCGCATGTTTTGTGCTTAATCTTTGCAGTACGACCCGTTTGCAGAGCATCGTCCACAGAAGATTGCAGAGCGGGAGGATGAATACAAGGCTCGGCGCAGACAGATGATCATCTCTCCTGAGCGTCTCGACCCCTTTGCAGATGGTAAATTTTGTTCTTTTGTGACCTTTTTACATCTTCCCAAGTTCCTTGCCTCCTCCCCCTTTTTTCTTTTTCTTTTTTTCTGTTTTTTGCACCAATAGTTTTTACTGTTCAACCCTTCGACCACAATGCAATAGCTTGCCTCCCAGACTCAATGCCTTCCCTGTGGTCAATCCTTTCCTCATGTACATTTTGTGTCGCTGTTTTTCTCCCACTATAAATTTCCAACTGTTTCCAACAAATGTCAGTGTGGGCTCACAATTCATTTCCATAATTGCAGTTTGGGACAGTGTTGTTGGGATTTTAATTTGGTGCATGCATTAAAGGTATTATAGGGTTACCATGCTTTTCAGGGGGAGAGGTGGTTAGGTGTTTATTGCCTAACAAACATGGGTTGCAGATGGGTTGTGTGTGGGTCGAAGGGTTAACAACCCAATGTGATTTATGATGGGAAAGTGCAGTGTCCGCTTGTCACAGAAGTTGAGGATGAAGGTTAGCTCATTTAGCTGCCCACGTCCTGTCCTTTACCACACTGGGCACAGCTTTATAGGTGAATATAAAATATATAAGGGGAATATCATTAATATGCTCTGGTGGTAGTTGAACCAGAAGCATAATTTTATTTTCTTTAAGAGTTAACAGAGAAACTTGAGAGACTTGTCAAACTGCAAATTGTCTTGGGCCTCAGCGTAAAGCGCTGCCTAACAAGTAGGGCTGTCCCGAATATCATATTTTTGAGCTACAGCAATTCAGAGTTGATCAAACTTTGTGTTTTTCAGATTTTATGAGTGTTAAACATAATCGGTCAGAAATTTGAGTGAAGCGTAGTACAGCAAGAACGTTCATATTCATCCTCCTAAGACACAAACTCTTCCATGGCATGCATTTTTAATTTCTCTTTGCTGTTTGGGCTGATTGGGACCTGACGAATGTAAAAACAAAGAATTACATGGATTTTTTATTTATTTATTTATTTTTACCTGATTTTTGTTTCTGAAAAAAATTAGATCCATATATGAGCACATTGGCTTTAAATTTTGATAGAACAGTGGCAGTATAATGTCCTCGTAAGTGGATATCAGGCCCTTGTAGAGCAAAATTTAGTATTTTGGTCTAGACAACCCAAAATGTGATGTCCACATATGTGGACGCCAGGAGGCTAAAAATGTTAAATGGTATGAATTTGAAATGGTTAAGTAAGCTAAGCAAGATCATCACTGCTGTGAGTGAGAGGGATGTCGGGTAGATGAGCTGAGATGGTACAGTTCTCCCCACATAATAAACATCCAGTGATTGTCTTGAGGAAGGAAGCATGGAGAATCGGCTTATTGTACCCTTCTGCTGCAAAAGACTCATGGGGTATTGTTGTCACCCTACAGGGTGGGCGGGCGGGCAGCGTGGGAACCACGAAGTTTCTGATTGCAATAACCTGAGAATGCAAACATGGGATTTGTACATTTATACCAAAGGTGCATCTACTAGGTGGATGAGAGGTAGCACTGGAAGCTGCCAGTATTTTTATTACTGTGGCAAAGTCAGACAAAATCACCACACGCATGTAAGGATAATGGCTGTGCTGGGATTGTGGTAGTATGTAAAAGGGTCATTGTAATTAAGTCAGAAGTTTAGGCTCCGTGGGTGCAGCTACCACAGGACAGCAAGGTGCTTTGCCATAGAGCAGTACTGTCCATTGACTTTCTGCATGTTGTGGCAGTTGCTTATTTATAACAGTGAGGTGAGATGATCATTGTTGCAGTGTAGATTATTGTCACATTCTTATAAATCCATGTTGGTAAACTGAATACACACACAGTTCATACATTTCCAAATAGTGGAATATTCGGGTACAGCCCTAATGACAAGTTATTCTTTCCAATGTGGCCAGCTTTCCTACACATTTTTCTCATCTTTTAGGCTGAGCCTGTGTAGCTTATCATGACGACTAGTGCTCGGACTGAAAACCAGAAACTGTAGCTGTGAGCCAGCTATCTTACCTCTTTCCATATTTATTGCATCTTCACTTCCCCTGACACTGTGAGCTTAAATGGCCTGAATGTCTCAGGTTTGGTCTAGGTATATTCAACCTGCATGTAGAGAGGGCTCTTTGTACAAAGTTGTTGTTTCAGTAGAGTTTTATTTTACAACTCTCTCTGTAAAATAGAAATATGTTATCAAGAAAATTGTGTACCAAAATACCACAGGCCCATACTAACTGTCCTTAATTTCTCTCCTACAGCAGTACTGCTTTGCCAGTCCTGTACTGCACTCTGTTAAGGGTGCAGCAACTCATCCTGTGTAGGTTATGGGGAACACTGAGAACGGTGCACTTGTCAGTTTGGTCAGGGTCCATTGGCTGCTTGTTTTGGTGGGAGGCTGTGAGGGGAATCAGATGCAACCCAGCTACAACAAACCTCAGTTCTCCCAGCAGCCTCTTTTGAATTTGGCTTATCGGATTCCAACAAGTTGACATAAAATATTCCCGTAATGGAAGCAGACTGCCCAAATATTTGATTACATAAATTTATCTCTGTCCCAAAAAGGAAGTCAAGATCTTGATGTATGATGTTTAAATAATGAGTCCATGTGACTCTGGTATTATCAATATTTTTTTTCTAGTTTTGAATGCAAACACTCACATTTGATTTTATTGTGCTAATGTCCTTCTTAGGCATAGCCTCAAAGTCTTGACTTCATATTTATCTGCTACTGTAAATACCTGGGAAACTGGACCAAAATATCATGGGATTTTTTTCTAGATTGTGCTAATACCCCAAGAAGATGCTTTATTTTTTTTTGCCTTAAATCAATGCATCACAATGGTATACTGTTGTGTGTGAGTTCAAACCCTTTTCCAAAGTGTTACTAATGGTAAAGAGAAATTTTCTAGGCTTCTTTTCTGCCGGTTGAAGTCTGACTGCAGATGGACCCTTGGCACTGAAAGTGTACGTATTCTGAAGAGCACAGCCCAGGACCCCTGCATCAGTGATGGCTATACTTCTTAATCCACTTAAAGAAAACACCACAACCTCAGCTCTTCTTTCTATGTATCTTCTTGTTTTTCATTAGAATGCTATGACTGTATGTAAGAAAGCCAAATGTACATTTGTATGTAATTTATTAGGACTGTCAGTCAGCTGTTTATCAGAGCAGGAACATAAGTTAAACTGTTGGTAACAAGAGTCAGGGCTAGCTGGCTGTGTTTGTGCTTGCTGTGTTTGGAATAACTCGGGGTTGTGGAGCGTACGCTGATGAGTATCCTATGTTCTTGTTCATGCTCTTTCGCGCAGGGGGCAAAACACCGGATCCCAAGCTGCAGGTTAGGTCGTATGTGGACGTCATGTTGGAGCAGAACCTGTCCAAAGAGGAGGTAAGATGCTGTTTATCTACACATTATTATTATCATCAGATATCAGAAACGGTCAGATGACAGTCCTTTAAGTCTAATTTAAACCTAAATGAGAAACCGCAAACCAAAACTGAACCTGGAAAAATAAACACTCCTTGTAAATCCTTCTTTCCTGCTTGATGTGTTTATATGGTTGGCAAACCAACACAGTGTCTGTAGAAATATCAGATCACTGCCACAAAGATGATCTGGTATAGTGAAGACTCATCTCCACTGTTGTAAACTGCACTTGCAGTGGTCCCTTTTCTTCTCTTGAAGCGCTTCTTCCATTAATACCTACTCTGATCTGATCGGCTCGACTCGTTTTTCAGTATAATCGAGTACCGCATAATGTGTGTGGGGTTGTTATAGCAACGTGGCTGTACGTCCCATGATGTTATTTGTATGCGAAATGAACACCACAACAAAAGTGAACGTCAAGACGACGGCATACCTGCTGCTCGGTCTGTGGCTTTCCATCAGACTCATCATCAGGGACCGCGGTGTTGTTTCTGTGCAGCCGATTCCCTCGTTCCTGGATTTCAAAAATGGCAGGAGACACTCATGACTCATCGAGTGATGCCACTGCAGTGTGACGGCGCCACATTTTAGTACCCGCTCCGATCACTTGGACACCCTGCCAAGCAGGTACTAAAAAATGGTACAGGCACTAAGGTTTAATTGAAAACTGTGGCAAACTGTGACGAGTCGATCCGAGTAGGAACTAATGGAAAAGGGGCTATAACTGCAACCTGCAACAGATGGAGGACTTCATTTACTGCTACCCTCAAACTCAGTACGGCTGCAGAACAAGGACTACTGTTATCAGCTGAAGTTCAGTGAATCCAAAGTTAATCCACAGAATGTGAGACTCCCTGTTGGAGAAGGTGCTTATGTCGCCAAGTTATTAGTCATAAAGTAATTGACAAAAAAATATTTTCAGCTGAGAAAAATTTAAATTAAATTATTTCATCATTAATTTTAACAAAGTGTGTGCCATTCATATCCACACACATGTGCACATGCAAACAACACCGCAGCACAAATCAAATTAAGCTTTTTGAGACTTGCTGTCATCTGTATGAAATGATCCATAGGTGTTCAGTAGAGTTGAGCTCTTGGGTGTGAGGCTGTAACAGGATTCATAGAAATTTCATCATTTTCAAATGAGTTCTTTAAGCCTTTATGCCCTTGGCTGAACTGTCGACCCGTCTCTGTTTAGATAAAATGAACAGACACAGTCACCAGATATCTTTATAGTCTTTCATATCCATGAACTCTGTATTTATCCTGACATTTGTGCATCTGTTCATGTAGAGAGAGATTCGTCAGCAGCTGGCAGAGAAGGCCAAATCAGGGGACCTGAAAGCTGTTAATGGGTCTGCTGCTGCCCAAGCTGTCCCTAAACGTAAGCGTCGCTGGGACCAGACAGCTGACCAAACCCCCTCCAATGCTACACCCAAAAAGATGTCCAGCTGGGACCAAGCTGATGCCAGTGCTGAAGTAAGCTTAAAGAATATCACCCAGTAATAAAACATAAATCTGTCTTGCATATCAGTTTTCTCACTGATGTTTCTGGTCCCTTGCAGACTCCTGGACATACCCCTGCACACACACCTTCAAACAGCCGATGGGATGAAACCCCCGGCCGCCCTAAAGGCAGTGAAACCCCAGGGGCCACTCCCAGTTCCCGAATGTGGGACCCGACTCCTAGCCACACGCCTGCCGGTGCTGCCACACCAGGGAGAGACACGCCTGGCCATGCCACACCTGGTCACGGGGGAGCCACAGGAAGCGTTCGCAAAAATCGCTGGGACGAGACTCCAAAGACTGAGAGGGAGACCCCAGGACATGGGAGCGGCTGGGCTGAGACCCCAAGAACAGATAGAGGAGAAGAGTCAGTGGGCGAAACTCCGACTCCAGGAGCCAGTAAGAGGAAGTCTCGGTGGGATGAAACCCCTGCCAGTCAGATGGGCTCCTCAACACCACTTTTTACCCCAGGAAAAACTCCCATAGGCACACCAGCTATGGAATTGCAAACCCCAACTACAGGTAAACAGCCTTACTCTTTGTTTTTATTATTATTAGTCTTTCTTCTACTTGATTATAAACAATTAATCTTCTGTTTTCTTCAGCACACATGACTCCAGAGCAGCTGCAGGCATGGAGGTGGGAGAGAGAAATTGATGAGAGGAACCGACCTCTAACAGACGAGGAGCTGGATGCCATGTTCCCAGAGGGCTACAAGGTCCACGTCTATTTGATGCATTTCATTTTCCAGCAACAAGCATTAGTGAAGGTCATTTATTAGACTGCAGTGCTGACAGGTGTTTTTCTTCACAGGTGTTGCCGCCTCCTGCAGGCTACGTGCCTATCCGTACCCCGGCCCGTAAGCTGGCAGCCACGCCCACACCTATTGGAGGCATGACGGGCTTCCATATGCAGGCAGAGGATCGCACCACAAAACAGATGAACGACCAGCCCTCAGGAAATCTCCCTTTCCTCAAACCTGATGACATCCAGTACTTTGACAAACTGCTGGTGAGCATCAGCAGGGATAAAATAATGGCACAGTCGGTGTGAGCCAGGTGTTTGTTGTGTCTGAGGTTCATGGTTTTTGTCTTGGTGCTAGGTGGAGGTGGATGAGTCCACTCTGAGCCCCGAGGAGCAGAAAGAAAGGAAGATTATGAAGCTGCTGCTGAAGATTAAAAATGGAACTCCTCCCATGAGAAAGGTTGGGTTTTAATACTTTGATTAATCATTCTTGCTTGTGGCCAAACTTGAGCTTTGGAACAGCATTAAAGTTTCCAGTTACAAGATCAACACCCAGCACCGAGGTTTTGTGGCTACAGGGTGAATATTTGCTCGCTACACAACGTTCTCTCTGAGCTGCTGCTGCTTACAGCAGAGGTCACAGTGTAGACCTTCATGCTCTGCTGTGAGCTGCACACAGAAACCACCCGGTCTCATCTTATCATGACAAGTACCAGGTTCCTCTAGAGTTTTAATCACTGTTCACAGCGGAATAAAACCCCAGCTTCAAATCTGACTTTTAAAAAGGTTTTGCTGATTTTGCCCCAAAATAAGATTTTAAAAAGCTTTTCCTGTCTGCAAGTTATAAGTCTGTCACCATCTTTGTAGAGTTCTCATACAGGTTTTGTTTCAGGTTTCTTTGAGTATGAAGTCTCTCCTGTGTTGTTTAGTAACAGATTTGCCAAATATACTTCAGAATTTGACCATTATCTGACTGGCTGACCTTCTCTTTCCTCTTAGGCTGCTCTGCGTCAGATCACAGATAAAGCTCGCGAATTCGGAGCAGGTCCCCTGTTCAACCAGATCCTGCCCCTGCTCATGTCCCCCACCCTGGAGGATCAGGAGCGCCATCTTTTGGTTAAAGTCATTGACCGCATTCTCTACAAACTGGATGACCTGGTCCGACCATATGTTCACAAGGTGGGCTCAATGTGAACGATCATCTGTGACAGCTCAGTTTAAATGTTCAGTGGTTTCTCAGTGTCTTTGACAATCTAAATGTCCTTTTTCTGCATGCAGATCCTGGTGGTTATTGAGCCGCTGCTCATCGATGAAGACTATTATGCCAGAGTGGAAGGCAGAGAGATCATCTCTAACTTGGCAAAGGTAACATGGAGCACCTTATTCTTTTTGTCTTTTTATCCCATAAACTATATGGACTGTGGTTTGTGCGAACCATTCTCGCCTGTTCAGCCAGTCCGTGGTCAGATCAGGGCTAGTCGTTCGCTAGATTAATACCAGCATGAGAGCTAGCAGACGGGACGTTTATGCCTCGTCTGTTCTCAACCTGCACCCGCTGGTTACAATCCGCCATCATTAGCTGTTTATGTTCTGTCACCATGTCTGCTCAGCATATCTCTGATCTGTAGCAGCATTTAAACTTGGCTCGAGACATGTTTGTGAGGTTAAATGATTGAAAGCTTGGTGTCTTTCCTCTGTGTGTCTCAGGCTGCTGGTTTAGCTACTATGATCTCCACGATGCGACCTGATATTGACAACATGGACGAGTATGTCAGAAACACCACCGCCCGAGCCTTTGCTGTTGTAGCCTCCGCCCTCGGGATCCCCTCTCTCCTCCCTTTCCTGAAAGCTGTGTGTAAAAGCAAGAAGTCCTGGCAAGCTCGGCACACAGGCATCAAGATTGTGCAGCAAATCGCCATCCTCATGGGCTGCGCCATTCTGCCTCACCTTCGCAGTTTGGTCGAGATTATTGAACATGGTAAGTGAACTTAAACTGTTCGTAGCGTTAAATAGTACAGAGTTCAAAGCACTGGCATCCACAGGCTTATTATGTGGATGAGTACGTTCTCAGTTTGTGAATTTGAGCAGAATGCAGGTGTACACCTTTAACTATTCTAACTAGTAAATGCGTAACTGCTAATTTGCCCAATTTTTCATTCACATGACGTGTTTTGTTTTGAGTATACGTGGTTTGCTGTTGTTGTTAAAATGCATTGGAGCTCTGACCATCGACTATTCGACTCTGCAGGGCTTGTGGATGAGCAGCAGAAGGTGAGGACCATCAGTGCCCTGGCTATAGCTGCCCTGGCTGAAGCTGCCACACCATACGGTATCGAGTCCTTTGACTCTGTGCTGAAGCCACTGTGGAAAGGCATCAGGCAACACAGAGGAAAGGTGAGCAGGAAATTTGGAAAAAGCATTCACAGCATTGAGCGCAAGATCAGCACCCAGCACTAAGCCTGCCTGTGGCTGCAGTGTGAATACTTGCTTGCTATAGAGTCTCCTCAAAGGAGCTGCTGCTGTCAGCAGAGGTCTAATGAGAGACCATTAATATGCTGCTGGAAGCGTCGGACATTATCAGTTATTGTAAAGGGAAAATATGTGAAACATGTCTGCGATTGTGTCTTATGTTATCCCCTTTGGTCACCAGGGTCTGGCTGCTTTCCTCAAAGCTATTGGTTACCTCATCCCACTGATGGATGCTGAGTATGCAAACTACTACACCAGAGAGGTGATGCTGATCCTCATCAGAGAGTTTCAGTCCCCTGACGAGGAGATGAAAAAGATTGTGCTCAAGGTAAGGAGACTGTCTGTGAGGAAGCACCTCCAAACTGTCAACTAACTTCCTGTAACTCGTTCTCACCTCTTCAGCCACATAGGTGATGAACATTGTTTGCTACATGAGCACCAGGATTGCCAGAGCAGCTGCTAGCATGTCCCCTCTGCTGTCTTTCTGCACCCATTGGTTACATTAAGGTATCTTTCTGGATGTCACAAGAAACTCATCAGTTTCCCTTCTGTCTTGCCTCATAGGTAGTGAAGCAGTGCTGTGGCACAGATGGTGTCGAGGCCAACTACATCAAGACTGAAATCCTGCCCCCCTTCTTCAAGCATTTCTGGCAGCACAGGATGGCTCTGGACAGACGCAACTACAGACAGGTTCGCGAAACATATTCTTTAGCTTAAAATATATTTGAAAATCTAATATTGTCAAAATAGCTTAGAAAAGGAAATGTGTGGTTGGCTCTTTTTCCTAAAACTGCTGATCTTAGCCCGTTTGTGGGTTTTTTGTGTTTTTGATGTATGAGATTAGGGCTGCCACAAACTATCATTTTGATAGTCGCCTAGTCACTGATTATTTTTGCGTTTAGTCGACTAATCAGATCATGTCCATTGGACGTAAAACGTACAGCTTATTGCACCAGCATGCATCTGCTCTTATATAACTATCATTAGCTTACAGCTAGAAGTGTTTAAGGTATGTGCTAACTAAAAATAAAGACAAGATGATAGTTTATTAAAATTTTAATGAAATTTGCAGATTGTTTCGGTGGAGTTTAATAAACTCAGCCGTCTGCTCCTTGCTATCTAAAATATAACAGGACCGGAGTATATTGAGCATCTCACACTTCTGATAATCAGTTGTCTGCTTGATGTTTATTCAGCTGTGTAAAAACTATAACTTTAATCTCAGCCAAACCGATTTACTCAGAAACAAATAAAATACTGAAAAAAGCCAAACAATAACATTTTTAAGTTATCTAAGTCAGCGGTCTCAGACCTTTTTTGCGCCACGGACCGGTTTGTGCCCGACAATATTTTCACGGACCGGCCTTTAAGGTGTCGCGGATAAATACAACAAAATAAAACTAGTACCGGTACCGAAAAAAAGATTTATTCATAACACACGTGAAAAGACCCAGGAAAACAGAGTTAACGGTACAAACGATAACAAAATAACTCTGAAAACCGATTTAAAAACCCTGAAAACCATACATTTCACACCTGAGCTTCAACTCTCGCGGCCTGGTACCAAACGACTCACGGATCTGTACCGGTCCGAGGCCCGGGGGTTGGGACCGCTGATCTAAGTGACTTATGTATCATGTTAACCTGAGTAGGGAAAGACGGCGTTGGGTTTGAAAACGATTTGCTGGGAGTCCGGTGTTCTCACAGGCTCTAGTGAGCCTTGCCCCCAGCTGGTGGGTAACAGATGTCTCCGAAAACGTCAGAGCACTTTTGAAAATATGCGGTGTCTTGATAAACCGAGCAGATATTTGAGGTTTACACAGCTACATTCCCGCCTGAAAATATGTTAAACGTTTATTTTGTGCCCAGAAAGAATAATAAGAGTTATATTAAAACTAACTAGCTGTCGCCATTGTTGGAAACTGAGCAGGTATACACCCGACCCGTCCTTCAAATCTGGGGAAATGAAGGGCGCATTTGTCGGAGTCTTCGAATTTGGGCGGTCTTCGTCGTGTCGCTGTAACGTAATCGGCCTACAAATGCGGGTACTGGAGGATGCGGTTCCTGAATTTGGACACAGCTACGATACCGGGCACAGCTTCTTCTTCGGGGTTTCCTGTATTTGCTTCAATCGACTCTGTCGTCTGCCTGTCATGTGACTCTACTAGTGGAAAATAATGGTGTGCACAAAATAGACCAACAGATCTGATCACACAACTCAAATAGACATTTAGGTTATAATCTAGTCGGCAGTTAAACACACCGTGTCCTTAGAGTTGTCTGAAGCTTTGCACACTCGTCTCAAGTTATTATCTCTTTATCCAGCTGGTGGACACCACAGTGGAGTTGGCTAACAAAGTGGGAGCAGCAGAGATCATCTCACGTATCGTTGATGACCTGAAAGACGAGGCAGAACAGTACAGGAAGATGGTGATGGAGACCATTGAAAAAATCATGGGCAACTTGGGCGCAGCTGACATCGACCACAAGCTGGAGGAGCAGCTGATCGACGGTATTCTGTATGCCTTTCAGGAGCAGACGACAGAGGTGAGAGGGAGTTATAGAGAAGTGGGGGTTTTTTCACAATATTTTGTTTCTTGTTTTGTTTCATACTCCATGCTCTTTGGTCTGCAGGATTCTGTCATGCTGAATGGTTTCGGTACAGTGGTGAATGCTCTTGGGAAGCGCGTGAAACCCTACCTGCCACAGATCTGTGGTACGGTACTGTGGCGTCTCAACAACAAGTCGGCCAAGGTCCGTCAGCAAGCTGCTGACCTGATCTCCCGCACGGCCGTGGTCATGAAGACGTGCCAGGAGGTACATTCAGCCTATACAGCATCCGAGACAAATATGTAACAGAGTCCACACACTGACCTCTTCTGCTTGTCCCTGTCCCTGCAGGAGAAGCTGATGGGTCATTTGGGAGTCGTGCTGTACGAGTATCTGGGAGAGGAGTACCCTGAGGTGCTGGGCAGCATCCTTGGAGCGCTGAAGGCCATTGTGAACGTCATTGGTATGTAACCTTCACCGATCACAGGTGTATTTTATTGATAGGATGTAAATAAACGTCTTCACATTTGGTTTCATCTTGGTTCCTGAACTTCGCAGTTGTTAGTTTTGACTGCTTCCGTCTTCCTTTTGGAGCCAAAAGTGATCATGGTTACAAGAGGGTGGAGTGCTAAGCTATCAGCTAACACTAGCAAGCAGCATTCATAAAGTGGACAGCTGTCTCACACAGATGCACATACCTGCTAATTTGTATTAGAACACTCACCACAACTGAAACAGAGCTGAAGGCCTAGCAAGCAGTTACAGCCGCGACCCTCCTAATTCTTGTATCTCGGTGGATGAGTTATAAAAAAATAATTTGTAGAGCCCCTAGGCTCTGTACTAGGCTTTGGTACAGAGTTTGACTGTCATTGAAGCTCGATAGCAATCAGTGCACCTTTGAGAGTTTGATAATAAAAATGTAGCAACAGCTACAGTAACATCTTCCCACCTCTTGTTCTGTTCTAAGTAACAAAGTTTACCTGCACCTCAGTCCCATCTCAGGGTGTGGAAAAGGACCCGTGCTGATATCTGACCTCATTTTTAGGCATGCACAAGATGACCCCACCAATCAAAGACCTGCTTCCTCGTTTGACTCCCATCCTGAAGAACAGACATGAGAAAGTCCAGGAGAACTGCATCGACCTGGTGGGCAGGATCGCTGACAGGTCAGTGGTGACAAGCCTCAACCTCAAGGTTTGTGGATATGATTGTGTCCTTTTCTAACTTTTATGTGTATTTTTAGGGGTGCTGAGTACGTGTCTGCCAGGGAGTGGATGAGGATCTGTTTCGAGTTGCTAGAGTTGCTCAAGGCACACAAAAAGGCAATCCGCAGAGCCACCGTCAACACGTTTGGTTATATCGCCAAAGCCATCGGGTGAGTACCTTCTGTCACGTACACACCTTTTACATGTAAGGTTTCATCTTCGTTTTGTCTCGGCTGTACGCATTAAAGTGGATCTAAAA